>NC_083285.1:9610033-9922144 GCF_963506605.1 Zootoca vivipara
GCACATAGAGACAGAAGACATATGAGGGCTACACCATTTTCTGGCATTTTCCAGGAGCAAGAATAATTGACAGAAGAAGAAATATCCAATTAGATCGGATTCTGGGGTTTGTCAGGTCGAGTGCTTATGTAGGATGACAATATTAGCACATTCTCTGGCCTGTGGAAGTGGCTTTAAGAGGTGTAAACTTGTTGAGATCACTTTTTTCTTCCCGCCAGATGTTCCTGTGTGTTCAGGCAAAGCTGAAATGCTATGCCTGCTTTGCTGTTATGGATGTTGTAGTCTTTGACAGACATAAGCATTATTAGAGAGAATTTTTAGAGGGGGTTGTTGCTGTGGCTTTTATCACTAGTACATTTTAAGTGTCTGAATCCATCCTAAATTGTACCATGTAGATATATTTTTTGTCGGCATAATATGACATCTCAAAATCGTAGGAGTGACAAGTGTTACAGACTAGATACTGAAAACTGCCCTGTTATATTTCGATGAACGGCAGTACAAAAATTTATTAAATAAAATAAATGGATTGATTCAAAATATTAACTTTAGAAGGTAAGGTAAACTGAATTATATTTTGTTTTAAGGAATAGTTACTGAAAGGGATGTTGTACTTTAACGGTACAGTATGTGGTGTTATTACCAGATACAACCTTTTGAAAGAGATGCACATTGAAGTGTGGGTTATTTTAAACGATCCATTTCAACAATGGAATTCCTGGCATATTTCCCACACTTGCCCCATTTTCCAGGCAATAAATCAAGCCTTTCTGAAAAGACAGAACTGAACAACTGACTTATCTATAGCCATTTTATTTTCATACGGCATGTAACAATAGTTTTTCTGATAATAGGCACCTAGTCCTAAGTGTGTAAAGTAAGGTTACCAGATTTTTTTCAATGAATCCGGGGACACTTTGCAAGTTCAATGGTTATTAATCAGTGGAGACTGGTTCATAAGGATGAATGGGATACTATTCCTATTGAGTATAATGCCAAAAGAAATGGAGAAAACCAAAGTAACACTACTTATGTATGGAACAACAGCGGGTAGAGTATTAATAGTGAGAAACTGGAAGAATAAGGTAGTACCCAATATAAGAGACTGGCAAGCCCTAATGATAGAATATATGCAACTGGCAAAAACAACTGGTAGAATAAAAGGTCAAACCAAACAAAAAGTCGATAAGGAATGGGAAATCTTTGAAGAGTATTTGAAAAAGAATAAAGTAAAAGAAACCCCGTTGGCAGAAATAGACTGTACCTTGTAATATAAATTATTAGATACCAGTGGAATGAAAATGGACAATATATATAGTACTGTGCAAAATATAAAGGAAATAGCTCAAAAACCAGCAAGTCTAATTGGAAGTCTGTTCAGAATCTGGTAAAGACAGTAACGTGATTTTTAAGATTAGTGTGGGTTTAGATGTATGTTCTTGTGATGAGTCGTATGTTCGGGTGTGGGAACTATGTAGGTATGTATGTATGTATTAGTCGTGTAGGTATGTATGAATTAGCTAAGTGTTAGTAAGGTGAGTTTTTTTATCTGTAAATGTGAAGTTGTGAAGTTGTTTGTTTCAATCTGTTCGCTTTGCTCTTTTTGTTTTAAACAATAAAGATTTTTTTTTATTTAAAAAAGGATGAATGGGATACTGCCTGACCAACTTTGTCTGCCCTCAGTCAGCTCCTACCGGCTGTATTTTGCCCAGGTCCTCCTTCGTCCCTACCTCCTTGCCATTATTAATTTCAGAACGGATGAGGATGGGGGCAAAACGAGAATTAGCTGGCTCTGCTTATCAATGACTCCACATCTATTGTTGGCTTCCCTGCTTCCTGCCATACTTGTCCCCCTGGGTAGTTTCAGCACTGGTGAGACATGCAGCCAAATTAGCAGAACACTATTAATTTTCAAGGTTGCAAAAGTCTTTGTATAATCTTGTGTTAAACCACCTCAACCTCTCTTGCATCTTGCTGTAGATGTATCAGAAGTGATAATAGAGGCTTTTTGTAAGATACATGAGTTGTGTAATTTCTGGTGACATTTAGTCAACAAACATAGATATTGAAGAGGATTGGAAACGAGAGCTTAAAATAAACATTTCAAAGTTACAATATCTTCTTGACACTTTCCTCCTCTTTACGACTGGGAAATAGCAGGATGAGCACTCAACAAGGAGCTAAATGTATCTGATGTGGCAGTTTGTCATAATCTGAATAATATTTCAACTGCTCTAAAGGTGATATGCATGCAAAGTATGGAGTAGGTGATATCGCCAGGACGATCTTGAATAATTTTCCTGGAAGAAAAGGGTCTGCAATCCCTTTGAGTTAGAAAGTGGAACACTGAAACCGTGGTCCAAAGATCTGCATTATACCCAGAGCTCTAGATAAGCAGGATTGCCTCAAATTCAGTACATTTCCCAGATGCACCGTTGTGGATATTAGAGCTAGTGGAACTCCTTACCTAAGTCTTGTCCAGAAATGGTATGGCATAAAGGGGCTGATTTCAAAAATATCTACTGGATTTCCAGTGTTCGAGGTGAACTAGTTTGCTTTAACAAAGTTTACTGAATTGCGTGTCAAAGCCCCAAGCCACCCCCATGAGAATAAAGACACAAGGACACAGAATTTTAGGTTAATGTTCTTTTTAAAAATGAACTTCCCAAGCTATATGGAAAAGTTTATAAAGTTCCCCAAACTCAGCCCAGATATCATCTCTCCCACATCATGTTGATTTTTTTATGGGTCAGGCCCCAGAGTTGAAAAACACTTGTGTAATCTTTTTATGGAAGATGGGGTCCTCTTTGACCTTCCTTACTGAATGTAAGGACCCTACTTACCATTTGTCTGGCATTTCAGGGAAGGGTCACTCTAAATTCATTTCATATTGGGACCCAGTCTAAAACTTATCTGCGGGCAGCAAATTCTTGATATCCATGAAAACAGGCTGGGTGTAATTTCACAGCGCAACACTATTTGATATTGCAAAGTGGGAGCTGGGAGCTTCCTGTGGCGATTGGAAGCCTTTTGCATGCTGGACCCGCTGGGTAGCCTGCCTGTGTGGTGTTAATGTTCCAGGTGCTTGTGTTGGCACAGGTCTTGTTCCAATGCATTTGGACCATTTTGGTCTGTCCTTGGGGAAAGAGCCTCGGACTGCCACTTTGCCCTTGATTCACAGCCTCGCTCATCTTACCTAATAAGAAACTCTGAATGGAGCCCTCCTGCTTTCTGCTGTTGTTGTTGTTTAGTCGTTTAGTCGTGTCCGACTCTTCGTGACCCCATGGACCATAGCACGCCAGGCACTCCTGTCTTGCACTGCCTCCCGCAGTTTGGTCAAACTCATGTTCGTAGCTTCGAGAACACTGTCCAACCATCTTGTCCTCTGTCGTCCCCTTCTCCTAGTGCCCTCAATCTTTCCCAACATCAGGGTCTTTTCCAAGGATTCTTCTCTTCTCATGAGGTGGTCAAAGTATTGGAGCCTCAGCTTCACGATCTGTCCTTCCAGGGAGCACTCAGGGCTGATTTCCTTAAGAATGGATAGGTTTGATCTTCTTTTCTATCCATTCTTAAGGAAATCAGCCCTGAGTGCTCCCTGGAAGGACAGATCGTGAAGCTGAGGCTCCAATACTTTGGCCACCTCATGAGAAGAGAAGAATCCTTGGAAAAGACCCTGATGTTGGGAAAGATTGAGGGCACTAGGAGAAGGGGACGACAGAGGACAAGATGGTTGGACAGCTTTCTGCTAGGAATTTGCATTGACTAAGAAGGTTGGTGTGTTGTGTGAGCGGCGGTTGTCCGCGGTAATGAAATTGAGCAGCGCACTGGAGCCCAGACTCATGGAAATAAAGTTCCAAACATTTAGCTTAAGACCAAGCAGCTCAGATGAATTTGATTAGGTTAGCTTAACTTCGAGAGAGAATATTTTCCTGTTGACAAGATAATTCAGACAAAGTGCAGATGGAGTCTGCAGCCTACAGCTCGATCAGTCTCTCTGTTTGGATGCCCCCCTGGGAAACGCACTACATTCGTCATCTAATTTCCAAGTAATAATATAGCTATCTCTTTTGAAATTATTGTTCCTTCAGGGTAAGAATTAATCTAATTTAGGTTTATGCACACTTGGGGGATAAGTTGTGGCACAGCCATAATGGGATATTTTGAGTTGAATAAGGTAATCCACAGATACTTCACACACAATATTTTTTCTGATCAGAGAAGAAGGGATTGCAATGGGTTTAATCCCGTGGGATATTTCCCGCTATGAAAACACAGTCACGAAATAACAGGTAAATTGAGCTGAAAGAAGCCAAAGGAGGAGAAAGAATCTTTGCTGAGCCCTGGAACCAAAATCTTATCTTTGACAAAGATCAGGGTCTCCATGCTTCACTAAATGGGAAAGTGGGGTCCTGTCCTTGGTGAAAATGGCACCTTGTGACTATCCATTTGGGGGAAGATGGTATAAATCACTTGCACTTTATTGCCAGCCACTGAAATTTGAAATAGTCTCTCTGTCACCTCTTTGCAATTGGTTTCAGGGCTTTGTAAGCAATTGACTTTTAGGAAATGTGCAGCACTACCAGTAAAATATAATGCAGCTTTCACGATCAACTCCTGGCAAGCAAGGAGCTCTGAGCAAGTTTTGGTGGAAGGGGACGGGCCAAGCCTATCACGAGCTAAGCTAAAATTTGGAAAGGTCTAGGGGCTGGTTCAAATTGGGGCGAGCATTGTTTTTTAACTTGACGAGTTTAAATTCTGAACTCCCACTGTTCTGAATTCACCATAGATCTCTCGTCATAGGATGGTTCCAAACAACCCTATAATGTGGTAACCTGTGCCTCCATTTGCTCAGCTGCATTTTCTTGCGAAATAGTTGCGTGGCAAGGTCCCAAACCCTTCCGAGATGTTGAAATAAAGACACATGAAACCAGTATTGTAGGTTAATGGGCGAAAAAAGGCCACAATTTTATTGGTTACAGCATGTGAGTGATATTGTCTTAGGCCAGGCATCCCCAAACTTCAGCCCTCCAGATGTTTTGGACTACAATTCCCATCATTCCTGACCACTGGTCCTGTTAGCTAGGGATCATGGGAGTTGTAGGCCAAAACATCTGGAGGGCCGCAGTTTGGGGATGCCTGTCTTAGGCATTGGAAACCAAACAACTACAGGTATATCTGACTCCTGCCCATCTGCAGGAAGTCTTGGAAGGGTTAACCACCAGTAGGAGGAGCCCTGCCAATGCACATCAACTAGGAACTCCCCCCAGGGTCACCGCTAGGGGTCGTGGCATGGCCCTTGCCCCCCAACTGGGGCTTCAGACAGAGACCATGCCCCTTGGGTTCCTTTAATGGAATACCCTTGAATTAGGAGGGGTAGGTGAGTGAGCAGGAGGAAAAGGGGCAAGTCCTCAGCCGCAGGCAGTTTAAATAGCCCAAGCCACGCACCCCCAGGCCGACAGGATAGGTTGGCCCAAGGGATGCTGCTGCTGAGGACTCCCCAATGGTGCAGGGGCTATCCTGCCCCATGCGCATGGGTCAGGCTTGTGCCCAGCTCGCAACAACATTTCTCCAGGGATGGGAAGTGGCTTAAGGAGAATTTAAGCATGCATCAGGTGAAGGTGTCATGTCAATTTATCCAGTGGTATAATGGTTAAGAACATGAGTTATGAGTTGGATGTGTCTGACTCAAACCTCAAATTGACAACAAATTTTCTTGATGGCTTTGGGGAAAACATTGTCTCAGCACATGCTTGTGTCTATGCGCATGCGCGCGCACACACACACACACAAAATGGTAATTAGGAGTGCAAATTCAGTTTCTCCCAGGTTCTCATTTTTCCAATCTTGATCAGTTTTTTCTATTATCACATCAGACTCTCTCTCTCTCTCTCTCTCTCTCTCTCTCTCTCTCTCTCTCTCTCTCTCTCTCTCTCTCTCTCCATATATATTCATGAGCATTCTTTAGATTCTAGTCTGGATTACTCCTAATGCGTATATTTTAATCTGCTATTTCTGCCAATATACACATTTTTGCAAATCAATTTCCCCTAATATAATGCATCTCTGTATGCCATTTTCCACTAACACAAGCATCTTTATGTACACCTTTAACCTAGTATATATGACTTCGTACACATTACTTGGCTGGAGAACTGCATTGCAAAATTCAGAGACGCGTGAATTTCAAAAGATGGCTGCGTTTTGATTCACTTATTGTTTCAGAAAGTCCAAATTAGGTAGGTTTGCTTTAAGTGAAAACTGAATCAAATTTTTCCCCTCTCCCTAGTGGGAATAATATTATTTGGATGTCCCTTACAAGGTTTCGATATGGACTGGTGACTATGAAACCCAGACTGTTTAATTCATTTCCACAATGGGCTCTGGCACTTTCTGATCTCCCCGTGAATGCTGATGGCAAGGTTACTGTCGGCTAGTCTGCAGCGTTGATACTCGCCACACAAGTGAGAATATTTTTAGATGCCCTGTACGCCAGGCTCATCCATCTTTCCGACTACGTTTCGGTTGTTGCTCTATGACAAAACACTCCCTGATCCTTCTGACCCACAGGGGCTGCAGCCTCTCCTTCCCTCTGCCTTGCCAGCAGAAGAGGAATCCAAGTGAAAACAATCTGATTTCTTTCACAGTGTGTCAGCTTCATTAGTGTAGAGATCTTGGACATGAAGGTAGTAAAGATAAATCATTAGAGACAATGTGCAAGATGCACTCCGGCTAATACATTTCCTCAACCTGTCGTTTCAGCATGCAGGAGTATAACATGATTAGTACTACCAACATACAACGTATCAAATAATGCTTTGTTGGGACTTAGAAATGCAGTATAACAGAGAAAGGACCAACATGATCAATTTCTGGCCACATAAAATGGTTTAAACATTGGATCCCATTTAAGTATTTTGTGTTTGTGTGAATTTCATTTAGTTTGTGGTCCCGTTTCCTAAACTACCTTTCTTGCCCTTTTAGTCTCTGGCTGCTAGAATCCCCCAGCTTCCTTCTTTTATTCCCCTTCTCAGCTGCTGGTTTGGATTTAAATCATTTTTATCCCAGATGGAGCCCATTATCTCAATCTCTTGTGGTGCTGATAATTTATTTCACAACTTTTAGCAAGAGCATGTCAAATAGCTATTTATCAAGGTGGTTTCCAATGAAATCGCCTTTCTGTATTCTGTCCTCATTAACCAATGTTGATTAATTGTTACGTATTATCGGAGGCACCATTCATTTTTATGCATGGTCATATTTTGCACTCTACATTTGAAGTGATTTGCTATATAATCAATTTACACGTGATTTTAAAGTCTCAATAAATATAATAAGTAGCCTGAAATGTAACGAAATGTGCATATTGTCAAAACTCCAACCTAAGTCTCTATACCAATTTGAAATAAGAGGGGTAATGAACAAATTAATGTGCAGCACATTTAAAAAACAAAAGGTACCACATACTGAGTGCTAGGAGGAAATGCCTTCAAAACACCTGCCTACCTGTTGGAAAAACACTCTGGGGGCGACTGCATACTCCCCAATACTCCGGAGCATCTTCCCGGTGGCCCTCTCTGGCTGGCATGTCCCTTCAGTCCAGAGCACAAGTAATATGCGACCCTTTCCTCATGAAAAGTGCACGCAGGTCTTGTAGCATCTTGCAGCGAGGAGAAAGACTCACCTGTAGTTCTAAACTACTTTATTTTACAGTCTGTACAGAGGCTCCATAATCACGTCTGTGTTTTCCGAACAACAGTACAGAACTGCGACACATCAGAAGTGAAACTAACATTACAATAACAACACCTATGCGGAAGAGATAAGACAGACTTCCATTCTCACACTCTCTTAGACACTCATGTGATTTAAACTAATCACACTAGTCCTTGCTGTAGCAGCTAAGGATAGCTAAAATACTAACACTACCTCCCTATTGTAATACCACACCAGGAACAAAATAGGCTCAGAAAATAAGTGTAGTCAACTGTTTCCTACTGATTCATCAACCCATGCTCCAGTTCAGGCACCCCCAAACTGCGGCCCTCCAGGTGTTTTGGCCTACAACTCCCATGATCCCTAGCTAACAGGACCAGTGGTCGGGGAAGATGGGAATTGTAGTCCAAAACATCTGGAGGGCCCAAGTTTGGGGATGCCTGCTCTAGTTGATAAATCTCAGTATTAGATTAATTGAAGTGTGTTGACTTACTTCCTGTAAGTGGTTTTACACCACTACTCTGTCGCTTTGTATAAATCATACTGGGCCTAATTTCCTGGAAACCAATAATCAATTTTCAACTCAGTTTATGAATTCCAGCTTTAAGTTTATAGTTTACTTTACATTTATTTTGAGGCTACTTATTTCCCATTTCGCTGGGAATTTCCAACATATGTACCATACTAGAATAGCTTTGAATAGGTAGAAGAATGTGAGAAGTGCTCAGACTCAGCCAGTTTCTAGCATTGGTGGTCCTAGTTATACAAACAGCATCAAGCCATAATGAAATTTAGAGGTCCCTGCCTCTTTACTGAAGGAGGTAAAGGTAAAGGTAAAGGGACCCCTGACCATTAGGTCCAGTCGTGACCGATTCTGGGGTTGTGCGCTCATCTCGCATTATTGGCCAAGGGAGCCGGCGTACAGCTTCCAGGTCATGTGACCAGCATGACAAAGCTGCTTCTGGCGAACCAGAAGGTCAAGGGATTGAAAGATGTGTGAAACAAGTCACAGAGGCTGCAGGAAAAGTGTATACACAGGAAAAAAGGGAGGGCTACATCAGAGGCCAAGAAGCAAGTCCTCGGCTTTTGTCAAGAAATGAATCAAAACAGGACTTGATGAAACTTGTTATTAATTCTAATTATTGTTATTCATTTTACCTTCCCGCTGTAGCGGTCCCTATTTATCTACTTGCACTTTGATGTGCTTTCGAACTGCTAGGTTGGCAGGAGCTGGGACTGAGCAGCGGGAGCTCACCCCATCGCAGGGATTCGAACCGCTGACCTTCTGATCAGCAAGCCCTAGGCTCTGTGGTTTAACCCACAGCGCCACCTGCGTCCTACTGAAGGAGGTAGCAATCTGTAAAACTCAGGGCCATCATGAGTTTCTGCTTGGACTGGTCTTAGCTAATGTCCATTGGTATTTCTAGCCACCATAAATTCAGCTAGTCCTCATTCTTTTGTTTAGAGCAAATATTTAGCCAGATGCTTTGGCAAGTGCCATCTGTTTGGAAGGATCAACAATGAAGCAAGAGGGGGCATACAAAACAAACCATATGTAGATCAAAGCTGTAATAACTAAGACTAGAAAATCTGCTCTGGCTTGCCCTTCATCCATGCTTCATCTACAGCAGGAAGCCAAAGTGGCGGTTTGTTAACTCTCTGTGCCCTCAGTATAGCAGAATTAAGGGCGCCATATTTCAAAAAGTGAAAATCCAGACACAAAATTTGTTGAGGTTTTCTTTGGAAAAGTTGTTGAGATGTGTTATGGCAGCCCTAAGCACAATGCACTGGTCAGTGGCTGGTCAGTAATTTGGCTAAAATGCAGGGAAGGACCCTAGCTCAGTAGCAGATGCATACCACTGCATGCTGAAGACCCTCGTTTCAATCCCTGACATGTCCAGGTAAAGGTAAAGGTACCCCTGACCAGTAGGTCAGTAGTCCAGGTAGGGCTGAGGAAAACCTGAAATCCAGCAAACTGCTGCATCCAATACTAGCGCTGTATCAAAAAAATTCTTCTGCCTTTTGTTGTTTTTCATTTATTCATTTCTTTTTTAAAAAGCTTCTTCAAAGAAGACAGTGCAAGCGATGGAGGTTATGGTGTCCTGGAGAAATACTGAATGGAGAGGAAAACACACATTACAAGCGGCACCTTCCTCAGCCTTGTAGCGATAAGGTAAACTCAACCGCACGCCTGCAAAAAATTCAATAGCAAACTGAGAACGAGGAAGAAAAACAGAAGCCTCTCCGCAAAGGAAGAAAGCTTTGGGGAGAGTGAAGGGCAGTTTCAACACAACTAGGGATGGCAGAGGAAATCCATTGAAAATGGAGGATCAAGCAGATTTCCCCTTGTCCACTCATTCGACTCCTGCTGGGGCACAAACTGCTTCTGTGAAAGATATTTGCCTTAGGTGCCTACAACAAGCCCACATGCCACATCAATCGATACACAAATTGCTTTGTGATACACATTTTTTAGGTGTTAATTTATGTTTTGTACTGAGCTGAATCGTAGAACAATAGGATCCAGAATCAGCAGTCTGATTGGCCCGCAGGAGCCACCCAATCCAACTCCAGGTGGAAGTGAATCCGCAACCTGATTGGCCTGCAGGAGCAGCCAATCAGGCTGCTGGCAGAAGTCAATCCACAAACTGATTGGCCCACAGGTGTAGCCTGAAGTAGCCAATCACGCAAAGCCCATTGTGTAAATAATGTATATAAGCAGATGGTTTTGGGAAAAGGGCATTCTTCTCTTCTTCTCCTTGATGACTACGAGCTGAATAAAGAGCATGAAATTCACTCTCGATTCTGAGTATATTTCAATTTATATATTCATTTTTCTAAGAGCTCAGCCTTAACAATGGTCACTCTGAAGCAAATCCAAATTGTTTCTAGTGAGGCTTACACCCGGGTAAGTGAGGTTAGGATTTCAGCCTTTATCTGCCTCCTTTGGTGAATTTAAAATAAAAAAACCACCATAGGAATCTAGTACTTATTACTGTTCTTTTCACAAGGGAAGTGTTGATCTCTTTTATTAGATATTATCTCTGCTACTAAGCTAAAGTCTCGGCCTCTGTCAAATTGACAAGAACCACCTGTATTTGACCATTTTTGACCACCCTAAATCTGAATTCTAAAAGCAAAATTAATCTAACATTTCCTCCCCGCACCCCTCAAGTTTTCTTGACTTTTAATTAAAATGCCCCTCCCAGATGCCTGAATGGTGGAAAGGCGATAGGAACGAAATGTTTATAGTGAACTGTGAAATCAAGGTAGCAAGAGTGACTGCAATCCTAGTTCTGCTTACCAGAGACTAAGTCCCAGTGAATTCAGTAGGGCTTACTCAGTGAGGTGGCAATGGGGGGGTGGGGCGGGGGGTGGGGCGCTCTTGGTGCTACATCTCTGGGGGTGACAAGGCAGTGCCCCACTGCGGCAGTGGGAACAGCCACCCCGCTGCCACAGCCACATGTGGAGGATCTTCTGTTCATGGCTGCAGCTTGTGCGGCATCGCTGTGTATGGCGCATGCATTGTACGTAATGACGCCGTACATGCGCGCTACATAGGGACGCCCTGCTCCTGGGTGCACGCCATCTTTGCCTCTCTGGGTGCCCGAGCAGCTTCCTCCGTCACCGGGCTTACTTATGAGTACACATGGTTAAGTTTGCAGCCATAGGTGTTTTTGTAGGCCACTAGTCATCATTTCATTAATTTTGTCTTTAAAGTATCAGAAAATAATAATTTGTTGTTGTTTAGTCATTTAGTTATGTCCGACTCTTCGTGACCCCATGGACCATAGCACGCCAGGCACTCCTGTCTTGCACTGCCTCCCACAGTTTGGTCAAACTCATGTTCGTAGCTTCGAGAACACTGATCCCCTTCATGGATCAATGCCTTGTCGTGGCGAAGGGGCTTGAATAACTCAGAGAAGCTATGAGCTATGCCATGCAGGGCCACCCAAGATGGACAGGTCATAGTGGAGAGTTTTGACTAAACATGATCCACCTGGAGAAGGAACTGGCAAGCCACTCCAGTATCCCTGCCAAGAAAACTCCATGGACAAAGACAACAAAATAATAATAATAATAATTAATAATTATACCCCGCCCTCCCCATCCAAAACTGGGCTCAGAGTGGCTAACACTAGATATAAAACAATTGATTGAGATAGAACTTATAAACAAATACAACATTAAAATTGACAACTGTTGTTGTTTTTGCTGCAAAAGACTAACACACAGGGAACATGCAGGGGAAGATAATTCTTTTTGCTGATGGCTGAGATATGCATGCCTTATTATGTTTCATATAAATTACGTATATTTCCATGCCAGCAAATGACAAAATGGAACATGCACTGTGAAAAATGAACCAATTGCGGTGGAATAAAAAATATATGAAATGAATGCACAAATGAATATCAGAACAGTTTGAGGCATGTACATCCCTAGACACAGCAGTAGACTATCCTGAGCTAGATAGACAAATAGTTCGACTTGTTAGAAGGTTTGTTAGAATAGATTTATTAGAAGGTGACTTTCAAAGAAAACGTACATATATCTATTTATCTATCATTTAAAGCTGAAGACACCTGTTTACAACTGAAATGACTCTTCTGGTTGTAAATTGTTTTGACTAATTATAATATCTCATTTTTATTTCGTTGGTAAGGTAAAGGGACCCCTGATCATTAGGTCCAGTCGCGAACGACTCTGGGGTTGCGGTGCTCATCTTGCTTTATTGGCCGAGGGAGCCGGCATACAGCTTCCGGGTCATGTGGCCAGCATGACTAAGCCGCTTCTGGCGAACCAGAGCAGCACATGGAAAGGCCATTTACCTTCCCGCTGTAGTGCTACCTATTTATCTACTTGCACTTTGACGTGCTTTCAAACTGCTAGGTTGGCAGGAGCTGTGACCGAGCAACGGGAGCTCACCCCGTCACGGGGGTTCGAACCACCACCGACCTTCTGATCGGCAAGCCCTAGGCTCAGTGGTTTAACCCACAGCGCCACCCACATCCCATTGTTGATAAAAGGCTGATAAGAAATCTTGTTAATAATAATGTTAATGATGATGTTGATAGTTGTGTTTATTAGTAGTAGTGTTATCATCATAATCATCATCATCTATATGCCAAGGAATGATTCCCAGTTGTCTGATTATTTTCATGGCTTGCATTGTTGTCTTGTTACCGTCTCAGTCCAAGCCAAAATACCCCTAGTATCTGAATGCAGTTTTCAGGTCCTCTCGATAGTTAGCACTATAGTTATTTCTGAAAGGTATCTCAAGGTTTTCCTACATGACTGCTGCAACCTTCCTTGTGGCCTAGAGAAATTGTGGCCGAGTCCCTGAGAAATTTATCTTTTCCTTTGCACAAAGCAGCACAATTCCTTTGAAGAAAATTAGAACTTTAGCCCTTGAGTATCACGAGCGTTAGATACCAGAGGCCCACAATTCTCCTTTTTTACTCGGTGTTTCCTTCAGCTAGGAATTGAGAGAAATGCCTTTTGCGTCCTTAAAGCTGAGTCTCTTAAGCCTAAGTACTGTATACCATTTGGGATGTGGATTTAGTTCTGAACAATTCATCTGAAATAGATATTTCTCTTGGCTTCCTGAGGGATTTATTGGCGAAACTAGCCATCTATTAACATTATCTTGGGACTCTGCACGGTGAGAATAGATACTATAAATCTTAGTTGTATAAAGAGCCAGAAGCTATGAGGTTTTTCTGGGCACCAAATACAAAACTCCAATAAGTTCAGACCTGTTTATTTTACTTAGGCTGTCATTGAAAGAACATTGAATGAAGCTTAGTAAGGAATGATTTTAGTAGCTGCTATGCTGCTCAGACAGTTGTCTTAAAATATGCACAGAAGTCCCACCCTACGAGTGTGGTTTCTTTGTATCAAGGTATTAGTTGTATACACTGATTATTTGTGAATGGGAATTAATTATTATATTTCAGTAATTTTGTAAGACTGCAATGTTAGATCTTATTACAAATAATAGGGTAAAGGTAAAGGGACCCCTGACCATAGTTCCAGTCGTGACCGACTCTGGGGTTGCGCGCTCATCTCACATTATTGGCCGAGGGAGCCGGCGTATAGCTTCCAGGTCATGTGGCCAGCATGACAAAGCCGCTTCTGGCAAACCAGAGCAGCACATGGAAACGCCGTTTACCTTCCCGCTATAGCGGTTCCTATTTATCTACTTGCATTTTGACGTGCTTTCGAACTGCTAGGTTGGCAGGAGCTGGGACCGAGCAACGGGAGCTCACCCCATCACAGGGATTCGAACCGCTGACCTTCTGATCAGCAAGCCCTAGGCTCAGTGGTTTAGCCCACAGCGCCACCTGGGTCCCAATATTACAAATAATAAATGTTCATAAATTCAAATGTGCTGGCTTAAAGTACAAAAAAATTCAACACATCATTCATCACCTTTAGAGATGTACCTACTGCATATTTTGGCTATAACTGGCTGTGAAAGGTGTCGTTGTGACATGGGAGTGGGGTTGGGCGAATCCATTTGCTAAGTTCAGTTCTCCATATTTCAACATTATATATATATATATATATATATATATATATATATATATATATGTATCCCTCATGAGAATTCTGCAGTGAATTTCTCCTAATAAACACATTTTTGCATGCACTTTCCTCTAATATACATGTTTTTTTCAAAACAAATTTCCTTGATAGAATGCACTTTTCCGTGCCATTTTTACTAATATATGCATCTTTATGCACACTTTACCCTGGTATATACATTTTTGTAGACATTACTGGGGTGGAGAACTACATTACAAAATTTGGAAAAGTGTGACTTTGGGAGGATGGCTGTGATTTGGTTTTTGCATTGTTTCAGAAAGTATGGGTTAAGTAGGTTCCCCTTTAAATGCAAAATGAGCCACATTTCTCCCCCATCCCTATCTTGGAGTAAGTCCAGAATAACTGAACGTGGTTTACTTCTAAACAGATATGCATAGGGACTGTGCTGCCAGAATATCTGTGTCAATAGCTCAAGGCAAGGCATTATTGTCACATACATAAGAAGCACTGCTGGAACTTGGTGGTGCTTTCCCATTGGTATAAAATCTAGTGAAATATTCCTGTAACTGAGTGTAACACTCTGTAACACTCTGAAACTGAGTGCTATGTAAGTGTGCTGGTGTTTGCATTTTAATGTGATTTTCTAAAATGCACATTTTTTGTATGCCATTTTGCCTAGTACAAACATTCTTACAATTTCTCCCTAATAATAAATAATAATAATAATAATAATAATAATAATAATAATAATAATATAATATATTTTTACCCCGCCCATCTGGCCGAGTCTCCCCAGCCACTCTGGGCGGCACCCAATTGAATATTAAAACAATACAGCATTAAATATTAAAAGCTTCCCTAAACAGGGCTGCCTTCAGATGTCTTTTACAATTAGGATAGCTGCGTATTTCCTTGACATCTGATGGAAGGGCATTCCACAAGGTGGGTGCCACTACCGAGAAGGCCCTCTGTCTGGTTCCCTGTAACCTCACTTCTCGCAATGAGAGAACCGCCAGAAGGCCCTCGGCACTGGATCTCAGTCAATAATGCATTTTTGTATGTAGGCTACACAAACAGAAGCAACCATATGCACACTTTAGCCTCCTATATACATTTGTGCACACATTACTTGGTTGGAGAACTGCACTGCAAAATTCAGGCAAGTGGGAATTTCAGTGGGTGGCTGTGTTTCACTTCACGTATTGTTACAGAGCGAGCAAATTTTGTAGGTTTGCATTTAAATGTCCACTGAATTGAATTTCACCCCCATCCCTACCCAGAGAAAGAGGTCTTCAATAAGGAAAGGGGAATGCTATTCATTTCATTTGTGTGTTCTTAGCAGGTCATGGGGGGGGGGAGGTAGTAAAATGTGAATCAGATCAAAAATGGAATATCTGAAGAACAGGATGTTGCATGGGAGATAAAATTGCCTCCATGGCTGCCAAAGACTCCTAGCAATGGGCCAAATTCATCTTCTCTGTGATATGAGGGAAATTAATGAATTAATACAGCTGCCATTTTTTAAGGAATTGTCGATAGTTTGTCACATGGGATGAGTTCTCCCCATAGTTTCCTTCTCATGCAAGAGAACATGTTCCTTATCATGTGTTGTTGGACTACAACCCCCATTGGTCTCAGCCAAAATGATGAGGTTTGTACTCTATAAACATCTGGGTACTCACAGGTTCCCTTCCTCCAGTTTAGGCAAAAGGTAAAGGACCCCTGGACGGTTAAGTCCAGTCAAAGGCGACTATGGGGTTGCGGCGCTCATCTCGCTTTCAGGCCAAGGGAGCCAGGGTTTGTCCACAGACAGCTTTCCGGGTCATGGCCAGCATGACTAAATCGCTTCTGGTGCAACGGAACACCGTGATGAATGCCAGAGAGCACAGAAACACTGTTTACCTTCCCGTCGCAGCGGTACCTATTTATCTACTTGCACTGGTGTGCTTTGGAACTGCTAGATTGGCAGGAGCTGGGAGCAACGGGAGGTTACCCAGTTGCGGGGATTCGACCTGCTGACCTTCTGATCAGCAAGCCCAAGATGCTCAGTGGTTTAGACCACAGCGCCACCCGCATCTCCCAGTTTAGCTAGATCCAGCAAGGCCATTCTTACGTTACAAGATTTAGCTTTATGAGGTGTTTTTGTTACCCTTCATGAATATGGCCCACTCTCTTGTTCGATATTCCCTTTTCCTCTTTTGCTGAATGTACGGAGAGTAACGGTGAATTATCCATTTTGGAAGCCAGGCACGCAAATGACTGCACGCAAGACGTGGTTTTAGAGCTGGTCGGTTTAATTCTTTTCACCAGACAGTAGTTTATGTCATGCTTTAATGCTCTGCTACTGGTTTATTAAACCACCGCAGGTAAGAAAAAAATATTTTTCTGGGCCAGTGAGCACCGGGAGTTTTTCCACAGAGGATCATCAAAAAGTTGTGGTTCTTTTCTCCCCTCCCTCAGCACGATTTCTATAATTGTAATGCGGTGTGGAAATTCAAAGTGCTCAATGACCCTCACAGTCCCAGCTCCACCTGCCTATTGTCATGCCACAGTGTTATTTCAGCAGTCTATTAAAATAAAGCACTGTCTGTCCAATGGTCTGTGAAAATCCCCCTCCCCTGCCTCCTCTGTGTTGCTTTCTTCCATTTTGGTGTGATTTTGGCATTTTAATTTTCTAACAGAGTGTGAAATGCTATGGGCATGGCTAGTAGCGATGCTCCCCATATGGGTACTGTTTGCTTAGCCAAGAGTATAAGTTCCTGCAGAGATAGGTGGGTATCTTTCCTTCCTGCTTCCCAGATGCCTCTGACTTTACGGTAAAAAAACTGATTTGGAATAGTGTTGGGAGTTTGGAGTGCAGAAATAGCTTGCTAAAAACTGATGGTTGGAAGAATAAAGAAACTAAAGGTTTATTATTTCTGGAAAACAAAGCCATTCCTGGTACAAGCATTCCTGGTGCCATGGAGGTTAACAAAAGAGACACAGGAAGAGGAGGGAGGAAGTGAAGCCTGAGAAAAAGACAATCAACTTAAGAAGGAACCCACAAGGGAAAAATGGGTTGCCTTTCTGTCTATGGCTCCCCCCACTGGCCCAGGTAACTTATTGCAAGCTTTGCTGCTTTACTTCCAACAAGTTCACAGGCCATTCTGGTCCATGTCAGCCTTTTCTGACATGGTTTATTACTATGAACTGAAGCCCCCCCCCCCCCCCAAAAAAACCCACACACACTCCAACAGTTCTGAATTGCAATTCCCTCTCTGCTTCCAATCATAACTTATTTAGATTTATAGCCATCCCTATCCTGAAGGGTTGGATCAGGCAATTAAAAAAAAAGGATGAAAAAGCAATAAAGTTTCCTCAATGTACTATTCATTGACATTTCCCAATAGTTTCCCAACAGGATCCTTAGCACTACAGTGGTACCATGGGTTAAGATTTTAATTCGTTCTGGAGGTCCGTTCTCAACCTGAAACTGTTCTTAACCTGAGGTACCACTTTAGCTAATGGGGCCTCCTGCTGCCGCTGCGCCGCCACGCAATTTTTGTTCTCATCCTGAAGCAAAGTTCTTAATTCGAGGTACTATTTCTGGGTTAGCAGAGTCTGTAACCTGAAGCGTTTGTAACCCGAGGTTACCACTGTGGTTGGGTCTGCATTAGTACTAAAAAAAAAAAAAAGCCCACCCCCCCCCCAACAGGACTGAGCATGTTCAGTGGGCACAGAATGCTGATTGGGAGAAACACAGAAGGCAGGGGAAGATATACTGAACCGACATTCCAGATTACAACATTGTGTGCAGATTACACCTGAATAAACTAAAGAAAAATCCAGTTGCTGATTTATGATGGCCAAGTCGCCAAAATGTGACTACATAGAAATAAGGGGGGGGGCTTTCTGTGTATTTTTTTGGGGGGGGGCAGAGAGAACCTGATGGTTCCCCAGCTCAATAAGAAATAAGAATTTTCATTGGCTGCATAATGTTGAACGCCTGTTGTGGTGGCGTGTGAAAAACTAGGGGGATATTAAATGGAGCACCCTTTCAGAAGGTCTGGCTTGCTGGGTAGATCACTTCACGCTGCAACATTTCGTTGCAGGCCCCAACTTGTACTTCTCTGGTAAATGAAATTAATGTATGGGGTCTAGTAATAGGCTTGGCACACCTAAGACTGTTATGGGCAGGGCAAAGAGTAATCTTTAATAAAAAATATATTTTTTAAAAAAGTATACAGTACTCAGCATTCAGGTGTCCCTCTCGCAAAGTTGTTTTACATATTCTCCCAGCCATCCAAACTAAGAACACCAAACTGGGAGCTTCTTCTTCTTCTTCTTCTTCTTCTTCTTCTTCTTCTTCTTCTTCTTCTTCTTCTTCTGGAGTAAATGCATGGCTTTTTTCAGTTACAACTTGTTAGAACTCTGCTCTGGCACCTCTCGGGTGGGTGCCATTGCCATTATAAGAAAAAAAAAAAGGTTCGTGGTGAGTTCCGGCAATTATTTTTCTAGAAGAATGTTGTTGTTGTTTTGTTGTTTAGTCGTGTCCGACTCTTCGTGACCCCATGGACCATAGCACACCAGGCACTCCTGTCTTCCACTGCCTCCTGCAGTTTGGTCAAGCTCATGTTCGTAGCTTCGAGAACACTGTCCAACCATCTCATTCTCTGTCGTCCCCTTCTCCTTGTGCCCTCCATCTTTCCCAACATCAGGGTCTTTTCCAGGGAGTCTTCTCTTCTCATGAGGTGGCCAAAGTATTGGAGCTTCAGCTTCAGGATCTGTCCTTCCAGTGAGCACTCAGGGCTGATTTCCTTCAGAATGGATAGGTTTGATCTTCTTGCAGTCCATGGGACTCTCAAGAGTCTCCTCCAGCACCATAATTCAAAAGCATCAATTCTTCGGCTTCTTCGGCCTTCTTTATAGTCCGACTCTCACTTCCATACATCACTACTGGGAAAACCATAGCTTTAACTATACGGACCTTTGTAGGCAAGGTGATGTCTCTGCTTTTTAAGATGCTGTCTAGGTTTGTCATTGCTTTTCTCCCAAGAAGCAGGAGTCTTTTAATTTCGTGACTGCTGCCACCATCTGCAGTGATCAAGGAGCCCAAGAAAGTAAAATCTCTCACTGCCTCCATTTCTTCCCCTTCTATTTGCCAGGAGGTGATGGGACCAGTGGCCATGATCTTAGTTTTTTTGATGTTGAGCTTCAGACCATATTTTGCGTTCTCCTCTTTCACCCTCATTAAAAGGTTCTTTAATTCCTCCTCGCTTTCTGCCATCTAGGTTGTGTCATCTGCATATCTGAGGTTGTTGATATTTCTTCCGGCAATCTTAATTCCGGTTTGGGATTCATCTAGTCTAGCCTTTCACATGATGAATTCTGCATATAAGTTAAATAAGCAGGGAGACAATATACAACCTTGTCGTACTCCTTTCCCAATTTTGAACCAATCAGTTGTTCCATATCCAGTTCTAACTGTAGCTTCTTGTCCCACATAGAGATTTCTCAGGAGACAGATGAGGTGATCACGCACTCCCATTTCTTTAAGAACTTGCCATAG
Source organism: Zootoca vivipara (assembly GCF_963506605.1). Taxonomy (NCBI): domain Eukaryota; kingdom Metazoa; phylum Chordata; class Lepidosauria; order Squamata; family Lacertidae; genus Zootoca; species Zootoca vivipara. The sequence goes on from NC_083285.1 coordinate 9,629,847, forward strand.
TTTCTTGTGGTCGACACAGTCAAAGGCTTTTGCGTAGTCAATGAAGCAGAAGTAGATGTTTTTCTGGAACTCTCTAGCTTTCTCCATAATCCAGTGCATGTTTGCTATTTGGTCTCTGGTTCCTCTTTTTCTTTTTCTAGAAGAATAATACTGGGTAACTATTTCTATCTTTAAGCCTTGCTCAGAACAGAGCTGTTTGTGGAGCTAATAGAGGAAAGCAACAGGAAGGCACTGCAGAAGTAGACCGGCACTTAGATAGGCTACTTCCTCTTCCTCCGGGACCTAAATTGCTGGAGGAGGAGGAGGAGATGGGAACTGTCTATCCTGCAACCTGCTCCAAGTGACTTTTTACAAGACTGGTGTTACCCTGCTCTGTATAGTTTTCAATCCATTACAAAAACATTAGGATGGTTTTACATCCATCTAAAAGAGAAGATGGGGTGGCATCTTATTTGCATTCTGGAAATCTGTTTCAAGTATCTCTAGTTGTCACTAAAAGTGCCAGTGTTTAAAACCGAATGTGGAAGGGCAGACCCTCCAAGTGTCCCTAATTTCCATGATTTAGAGAAGCATTCCCGGCTTCAGATTTGATCCCGGAATGACTGGCTTTTCCTTAGGATGCCCCTATTTTTATTGGAGAAATGTTGGAGGGCATAGAGATATCTGACCACCGAGCCGTCTGAAGGCAATCCTGCATAGGGAACTTTTTTTAAAACAAAAAAACCACGTTTAATGTTTTATTATGTTTTTCTATATGTTGGAAGCTGCCCAGAGCAACCCAGCGAGATGTGTGTGGTATAAATAGTAAAATTATCATTATGGAATGGGTCATCCCTATTTTCATCAGAGAAAGTTGGAAGGTATGGGAAGGGAAGAAGTATAAGAAAAGCAGAAAGGGAAAAAAAATGTGTATGTTTTAAAACCCATTCTGAAAAATAACAAAAAGAGCTCAAGGATACAGTGTCATTACAGTTCCACGTTTAAGAGAGAATGAGACTTCTTCTTTTTTTAGATTCACACAAAAAATCTGTATGTTTTTCTTTTTTATCGCTTCCCATGTTAACAAGCACTCTATCAAAGGAATGTGTGGGTTCCAAACAAACTGCTTTCTCCTGCATTCCTCAAAGCTGTATTTTATTCTATTTTTGTTTACACTACAATGCTGGATGCAGTTAAGACGAAGTCATCTTTTGAAAATGATGGGTTGTTTCTAGGGGGGAAAGGAATGTGGGGGAAGCCAAGACATGTCTTTAGGTACTCAGAGAGTGCTCCAGCCCCTTTGTTCATCTGAATGCTAGCATTCCTCAAAGTGGCACCATTAAGGATTATTGTGACAGGAAAGGTTGGTCTTGAAGTTTGGAGCAAAATGTATGTTTTTCCTGTGCAGATTGGTTTTTTGGGTTTTTTGTTTTTGTTGTTGTTGTTGTTGCTTTGGTACTTTTTCTAAAAATGTTTAATGCACTGGGGCATTCCATTGTAAGTCCGGTCCCCTGACCAAGTTCTGATGTGAGTTCGAATCCCCAAAGGATGTAAATCTCTTACACCGTCAGCATGCACTTTGGCAGAAGTAGCAATGCTTTGCTGAACAGCCTGACAGCTTATAAATGAGATCTCGACATGCTTTCAGACATCACATCTAACACTCTGGTTATGGCTTTTCTAATAAGGGCAACGTGAGGCTTCAAGGGGCAACTGCTATTTTCCATGCAAAAGCCCCCAGGCTCCACCCCGGTATTTCCAAGTAGGGCTGGGACACGATAGGGGAGAAATCCACTTCAGTTATAAGCTTAATGTGAACCTACCTTGTTCACCCCCCCAAAAAAATACACAAACTGAAGTGCAGCTAACCTTTGAAATCCACCCTTTTCTGAACTTCTTCTATAGAGTCATAGAATTGTAGAGCTGGAAGGGACCCTGAAGATTATCTAGTCCAGTGATGGGGAATCTTTTGAGCTTGTGTGAAAATTCCCCAAAAAACCGAGCATAACTCGGGTGGTGTGTCACTTCGAGAAAAAAAACCATAATTTCACGATATTTATAGTTTAAATAACAAAAATGTATAATTGTAATATATAACTGTATTTAATAAACCAAAAACCTAATTATTTAACCAAACCAAACCAAAACCCCCTTATTTATCACAAAGTTCCCAGAGTTGCTGAGCTTTTTGGGGGGAGCTGCTGACCAAAGTTTTGGAGGTTTTTTGGGGCGTGTGTGCAAAAGTTGCTTTGCTTTTGGGGGGGATGCCCCAAAGCTCATGTGCTTTTTTGGGGGAAAGAGAACAGAAATAAATGACAAATAATACCTTCGCTGGAACTAACATGCAGCACCGACATAGTCTGCCAAAGCGCCAAAAAAACCAGCACAGAGCGGGTTAAAAAACCAATCTCTGGCTACCAGCAACAACAACAACAAAAAGGGATCTGGATTTTAACAGCAGAGGAGTCTCAAAGCGGCTAACATTCTCCTTTCTCTTCTTCCCTCACAACAAACACTCTGTGAGGTGTGTGGGGCTGAGGGACTTCAAAGAAGTGTGACTAGCCCAAGGTCACCCAGCAGCTGCATGTGGAGGAGCGGAGACACGAACCCGGTTCCCCAGATTACGAGTCTACCACTCTTAATCACTACACCACACTGACTCTCATGACATTATTGTGAACATGATACAAAGTAATGACAAAACACATAGCCTTTCCGAGCAGTTATCACATGTTACACCATGATGTTTTTAGCTATCCCCTTTGACAGAATGGATTCGACCTAAAATTTTAATTTAGTCAGGCTGCTGTCTTTAATTTAGACTACAAAAGCTGCAAGACTTTGGCCACCCCATGAGAAGAGAAGACTCCCTGGAAAAGACCCCGATGTTGGGAAAGATTGAGGGCACTAGGAGAAGGGGACGACAGAGGATGAGATGGTTGGACAGTGTTTTCGAAGCTACCAACACGAGTCTGACCAAACTGTGGGAGGCTGTGGAAGACAGGAGTGCCTGTCGTGCTCTGGTCCATGGGGTCACGAAGAGTTGGACACGACTAAATGACTAAACAACAAAAACAACAAAGGCTATGAGCTCTGCCTGCGTCCCAAATCGGCTGAATCACATTTGCTAAAGTTCGCCCAGCCATTGCAGAGGTAGTAATCATTAATGCAATTCAAGAATTCAGTTGCCACCCATGTAATAGTGAGTATTTAGATGCTAGCCTGCTGGGCTTTATAGCCGTAGTCTATTTTTGAAGTTATTACATATAAAAGATGTTAATGTAGCTCATTTCTGTTGCACACTGCATAAAATAGCTCCCATCCAGTTCTCTCCAGTGTGTCTGCAGTTCTGATTAGTAATTTACCACACAGTGCCAAAGCAGTGAACACACTGCTGCTGCTGTTAATTAAATCTGTGTGGGTAACTCTTCCCTCACAACAGAACTATCATTTCAGCACAATATTGTCAGGCCCCAGGTTTTGCGCTAATAGAATCAGTGTATATCCCTGAGATAAGAAGTTACATATCTGCAGCAGAAGCACGGAGCTAGGACTATGAGATCACACAAACAGAATAGGTAAAACCAGTGCTTTTCTTCTAGAAAAAAAGGGTGCCCCAGAAAAAAAGCACTGGGTAAATTTTGAACGGGGTCCCTCTTTGTATGATTGAGGATGGCCCATTTTTTGCTACAGATTTTGGGGCATTGAGTCCAAACATTGACTCGGCATCCAAGGCTTCATTTTACAGTGGAACCTCGGGTTTATGAACACCTAGGTTTATGAATTTTCGGTTTACGAACGCCGCGGACCCATCTGGAACGGATTAATTCACTTTCCATTACTTTCAATGGGAAAGTTCACTTCAGTTTATGAACGCTTCAGTTTATGAACAGACTTCCGGAACCAATTGTGTTCATAAACCGAGGTACCACTGTATTGGAAACAGCCAGTGTTCCGCCATATTTGTTGAAGGGCAAAACATGGCCGCAAGAATGTAGCTCATGTATTTTCTATGAATTTGAGGCAAGACCACCTCATTTCTTTTCTTTCCTTCCACATAACACACAATGCACAGTTTGGAAGGAAGGACATGATGAATGAGGTTTGAAAGAACAATCCGGTGATGTATTTTTCAGGAGGGAACGACTGCAAAAGGTGGTTTAAGTAAAAGGTTGCGGGGGGGGGGGGACCATGGAAATGAAAACAGAAAGGGATTCCTTCTCTGGTTGTGACAGAAGCACATTAGCATAACAGACCTAATGCTATAAGAATACCAATTGTAAAATGTCCAATCAATTACGGCTATCTCTGTTATGCTTGGCACATGGCGATGGCAAGAAATATTTAGCCCTTCTTTGTAAAGGCCACATCTTTCACTGCAGTGCAGACAGGCTTTTGGAAATAACTATCAAAGAAGTACCTCTCTCCAACTTCACCTACAAGCATCTACATTGTAGACCCCACAACTTCTGTCAGAGGAATTGTGAAATTGCCCGTGACTTGCTATGGTGCTTTAATGCACATTTTCATGAAATACTGTGTGGACACCAAAAGGCTGGTGTCACTGTAAACACACATCGGGGGGGGGGCATTCCAAGGCATTGGTGAGGAACTCATAGAATGGAAGATGTCTACATTATTATGGACCCTACTAACAGATTATTGCCATGATTTCTGAATTCATGGAGTGGAGAAGATACTAATTACTAATGTTGCAATGAGCAATTGATAAGGGAGAGCTATATTCTGGAAGGAAGGGGGTTATTTATTTATTTATTTTTTAAAAAATAAAAACAATAGAAGTTGGCTATTTTCAAATCACAGAAGAGGGAACCAGCTCGTCTTAATTGCCTTGCTCAATCAGAAAGAAGCTGAATAAAAGATGATTTTACATGCTTCACATGCCATTTAATAGACGGCTGCTCAAGTGATACAGTGTTCAATATCTGTGGAAGCTCAAGCTATTCTGAAACTTCAAATGACCTTTATTTCAAGAAGCATAGGGAAGAGAAGCAAAGATGCTTCTGTAAAAGGCAAGTGGGGCTAACACTTTTTCTTTTCTTTCCTTTTTTTTTAAAAAAATCAATGGAAAGGAGAGGGTGTGGTTCTTAGGATCTCTTATTTGGTGGCCAAGGTCTCTTTATTTTCTTTAAAATTTCATAAATGCACCACATGTGCTCTCAATAGTACGGAGGTGCTCCTTTAAATATAAGATCATATCCTGGTGGAGCTTCCTGAAAAGATCATGTGACCATGCTTCGTAGGCTTGGGTTGATGCCCATCATGGTAAAGGACCCCTGGACGGTTAAGTCCAGTCAAAGGCGACTATGGGGTTGTGGCACTCATCTCGCTTTTCAGGCCAAGGGAGCTGGCGTTTGTCCACAGACAGCTTTCCAGGTCATGTGGCCAGAATGACTAAACCGCTTCTGGCACATGATGGATACCAGAGCACATGGAAACACAATTTACCTTCCCGCCACAGCGGTACCTATTTATCTACTTGCACTGGTGTGCTTCTGAACTGCTAGGTTGGCAGAATCTGGGATAGAGCAACAGGAGCTCACCCCATCACAGGGATTCGAACCGCCGATCTACCGATCAGCAAGCCCAAGAGGCTCAGTGGTTTAGATCACAGCGCCACCTGCTCCCATCATGGATATTATGGATAGAATGAGGACATGACCATCAAAGTGGTTCCAGATTAATATCACAATGGCTTCATGCAGTTGCCTGTTGATGACTATGTAAGAAAGTGCCACTGATTATGCAGACCCTTAAGTGTACCAGTATGGCAGAGGAGGGGGTCCAGGGTTGGCCCTACCATCGGGAAAAGTGAAGGGGTTGTCTCAGGCGGCAGATGTTGAAGGGCACCTATGTCTCCTGAGCTTCCCCAGTATGGATAGATCAGGGAGCACGAATAATTCCTCCTGGGATAGATGCAGCAAAAAAGCAGGGGGCAAATCATGCATAAACCAACAAGACAGACAAAGTCATAACAAGTACTGTATTCTGCTCTGGTTCAGTTGTTTGGTATTTGAGGGCCTATTAGTGGGGAAAGACAGCTGGAAAAAATAATCAGTCTGGTAACCAATGCACCTTTTGGGTTTCAGATAGCACATGGGTAGACGAGTCTAGAAAGCTATTTTCATGGCCCTCTAATGACTATAGTGGCTTAATTACCAGAAGTAATGAATTTAGCTTTAATTCTGGAAGTATATACCTTGGGTTCCTTCCGGGTTTTGGTGCTCGCGCATGCACCGAACCACTAAATTGCGCTTTGCGCATGCACCGAAACACCAAAGCGCGACCCATGTGTGCGCAGACTCCCGCATGGATCATGTTTGCAACTCGAGTGTTCACTGTACTCAATTCTGACCAAACTAAGCCTCCTATGCTAGTGTGGTCAGAATCAAGTCTTCGTTTCCAGAGTTTAATGCTAAATACTTATTGTAAATGAGCCACCATAGTCACTAGAGGGCCATAAAAATTTGTGTTGCTAGCTTTCTATACATTCATACCTCATGTTGCGTCCTCTTCAGGTTATATCTTTTCAAGTTGCGTCCCGTGGCAACCCAGAAGTACCAGAGCGGTTACTTCCGGGTTTTGCCGCTCGCGCATGCGCAGAAGTGCTAAAATCGTGCCGCGTGCGCAGATGCGGCACTTCTGGATGCAAACGCTTCGAGTTGTGGACGTGCCTCCAGGACGAATTATGTCCGCAACTCGAGGTTCCACTGTACTCATACTATTCAAAACCAAAGGAGCGCATTGGTTGCCAGATGTGAAATTGTTGTTGTTGTTTAGTCGTTTAGTTGTGTCCGACTCTTCGTGACCCCATGAACCAGAGCACGCCAGGCACTCCTGTCTTCCACTGCCTCCTGCAGTTTGGTCAAACTCATGTTCGTAGCTTCGAGAACACTGTCCAACCATCTCGTCCTCTGTCGTCCCCTTCTCCTTGTGCCCTCAATCTTTCCCAACATCAGGGTCTTTTCCAGGGAGTCTTCTCTTCTCATGAGGTGGCCAAAATATTGGAGCCTCAGCTTCAGGATCTGTCCTTCCAGTGAGCACTCAGGGCTGGATAGGTTTGATCTTCTTGCAGTCCATGGGACTCTCAAGAGTCTCCTCCAGCACCATAATTCAAAAGCATCAATTCTTCGGTGATCAGCCTTCTTTATGGTCCAGCTCTCACTTCCATACATCACTACTGGGAAAACCATAGCTTTAACTATAGGGACCTTTGTCAGCAAGGTAATGTCTCTGCTTTTTAAGATGCTGTCTAGGTTTGTCATTGCTTTTCTCCCAAGAAGCAGGCGTCTTTTAATTTCGTGACTGCTGTCACCATCTACAGTGATCAAGGAGCCCAAGAAAGTAAAATCTCTCACTGCCTCCATTTCTTCCCCTTCTATTTTCCAGGAGGTGAAGGGATCAGTGGCCATGATCTTGGTTTTTTTGATGTTGAGCTTCAGACCATATTTTGCGCTCTCCTCTTTCACCCTCATTAAAAGGTTCTTTAATTCCTCCTCACTTTCTGCCATCAAGGTTGTGTCATCTGCCTATCTGAGGTTGTTGATATTTCTTCCAGCAATACCCCACTGTATATCTTTGGCTGTATCAGAAGAGAGAGGAGACAGCATAGATTATGCTCGCTCCACCTGCTGATTGGAAAGAGTTTCTTGAAAGCTCATTCTTTGCATCTTCATGGTGCCCCATAATAGGTCAGGAAATCTGCTAGAACTGCCATGTGTCACGTTTTTTTGTAAATCTGCTGCTTTGCTTCAGAAAGCAAAATCCCTTGTGGGGACTGGTTGCTTTCTTTTCCTGTGTAAGCAACCAAGCAGCCTTTAAATCTTTCTAAATCTACTCAGGAACTTCCCCCTTTAAATAAATTTCAAGGCAGTACGGAGTAATTCATAGCACAAACACTTTAAAGAGTTGGACACAATATTACAGGGAGTTATGACAATCTTGTTTCTTCAGTGTGTGCCAGCTTCCACAGCAACTTGTAGCAGTGACCATTCATAGTTCCTTTGCTTTCTGGTCGTCTTTACCTTAAATGGCAGAGTGCCGGAGGCAAGTGCAGTTAAGACTGCAGTTAATTTCTGGAGTGGAAACCTAGCTTCATGGAAGTGAATGGCAATATTGCCCATTAAACTACGCTAAGTGTGCAGTTTAGCTCTCTGTATCAGATCGATTAAGATGATAACCAAAGAGCTGCCACTCTGGGTCAGCCCTATGGTCCGCCGAGCCCAGATTTCCACCTCTGACAGTGGCCAGAACCGGAGGCTTCGGAAGAAATGAATGAGAAGTCACAGGGCAGTAATGGAATGATCCATCATTCCATGTCGTTCAACCCCAGCTTCCTGTAATAAGCAGTTTAGGGATGCCTTGGCAAAGAGGTTGCTCTTAAATCTTTCTGAAGTTTCCACCTGGGAGGATGAAAATTTCCAGCCTTGGTCTTTGCTCGAAGACGAATGTTTATGGAAAGTTGCGAATGTCTGGCTGAAAAATGTATTACAAAGGTGAGCAAGAGAAACAAAACAAACTCCTTGCTTTGTCTTTCCCCTCCACTCTCTGTGAGTCTTTTGCCTTGTGTGTGCGTAACAGGAAACATAGAGAATTTGGAATGGTGTGGGGAATCTCCATAGGTGGCCGACTGGAATTTGCAATTGCCAGGGAACTTGAATGCACCTCCAAGTGCTGATGCAGTCTATCTGAACAGTGTTGCAATCAATGGGATCGTTTCCGAGCACAATTCAAAGTGTTGGTGCTGACCTTTAAAGCCCTAAATGGCCTCGGTCCAGTATACCTGAAGGAGCGTCTCCACCCTCATCGTTCTGCCCGAACACTGAGGTCCAGCACCGAGGGCCTTCTGGCGGTTCCCTCGCTACGAGAAGCCAAGTTACAGGGAACCAGGCAGAGGGCCTTCTCGGTAGTGGCACCCATCCTGTGGAATGCCCTCCCACCAGAGGTCAAAGAGAACAACAATTACCAGACCTTTAGAAGGCATCTCAAGGCAGCCCTGTTTAGGGAAGCTTTGATGGATTTCTGTATTTTAATATTTTGTTGGAAGCCGCCCGGAGTGGCTGGGGGAACCTGGCCAGATGTTGTTGTTGTTGTTGTTGTTGTTGTTGTTGTTATCATCATCATCATCATCATCATCATTATTAAGCTTGGCTAGAGATGGATCTTATTATCAGATTTATATTGCCTCACATCAACACATTTCCCAGGGAGGCTTACAGGGCTAAGAATAAAACACTAGGGTAAAAGGTAATAATTAAAAGCATATACAGAAACAATAAACATTCGGTTTTTTTGGCAGTGTGAAATGCAGTCAATTAGCAGCTCAAATACAATAAAAAAAACAGCTTACATGACGAGTGCCCAGATTTTGTTTGTTTGAAAACACTGGTTGTCCAAGCTATGTTTCTGTGGCACGTTGACTATATATGTCAGAATTTAAGCATTTTTTTTTTTTTTTACTATTGACGCAACAGACTTTCATCAGTAATGGAGTAGAGGGAAAAGCCTGCAAAATGCAAACAAATGGTTGCCTATAGAGAGGCTAATATTATTTTGCTTCCCTTTGTCAGTCTGCCACTAAATCAAATATATCTTTGCTATAATGGATATCATATATTTCGTGGCATGTTTTCCTATTGCAACTATCATATTGGATGCATATGGATTTCATGTTTTTTCGGGGTAATGTAAGCTATAATGATGGTGGATGATGAAGAGTGAAAAATAAATTGATTCAGTAAGATTATGGAAAAGCAAATATATGTACCAAACACCATTATCCTTTGAGCTTTATCCATACTTATAAATAGCTGAACTGCATCAATTGCTGTCAGTGTGGGCTTCTTATTAACTGCAGAGGTTACACCCCATCCTCTGATGTGCAGAAATCTAGCCTCGAGGATTGTTATTTCACATCAAAGCTTAGAATATACATGAATTCTGTGACTGAGCCAGTCAGCAATTTGTGTTTTAACCATTCAGCTGAGCTTCATCCTAGACAAGGTGTGTTCAAGAAACTACATCAGGCAACATCACAATATTTTAAAGGTAAAGGGACCCCTGACCGTTAGGTCCAGTCGCGGACGATTCTGGGGTTGCAGCGCTCATCTCGCTTTACTGGCCGAGGGAGCCAGTGTACAGCTTCCGGGTCATGTGGCCAGCATGACAAAGCCGCTTCTGGAGAACCAGAGCAGTGCACGGAAACACTGTTTACCTTCCCGCTGTAGCGGTTCCTATTTATCTACTTGCACTTTGACGTGCTTTCGAACTGCTAGGTTGGCAGGAGCTGGAACTGAGCATCGGGAGCTCACCCCATCATGGGGATTCAAACCGCCAGCCTTCCGATCAGCAGGCCCTGGGCTCAGTGGTTTAGACCACAGCGCCACCCGCATCCCCTGATCAGACATGATTGGAGGCAACCAATTATTTAAACTCATTTCAATCCAGCTACTGAGCTGGTTTTGCCACTTCAAAGAGCTGGAACCGAGCAACGGGAGCTCACCCCGTCGCAGGGATTCGAACCGCCGACCTTCTGATCAGCAGGTCCCTGGACTCTGTAGTTTAACCCACCACGGTAAAATTAGGACTGCCCTGGTGGATTACTAGGTAAACGTAGGTCACTTAGTAGGGTTCCCATGTATCCTCTTTTTCCAGGACATGTCCTCTTTTTCAGGGGTAAAATTTCTGTCTGGGTGGATTTTTTAAATTTGCCAAAATGTCTCTGGCTATACTTCCTGGATGAGACATAGACATAGCCGGTGGCTGAAGACTTGCTTTCCTCTTTTCTTCTCCTGCCCCTTTCTTCTCCCAGCCTCCCACCCTGGGAGATCCTCCCTTCGCTGCCTCTCACACAGGGTCTTTCACCAAACATTGGTCACCTTCATCTGTATTCAAAACCCTCATGAACCCTGAGTAGATGATAACAAAACACACACACACACACACACAAACAGAGAGAGAAAGAGAGAGAGAAACAGAGCAAAGCAGAAGCAAAAAACAAAGCGAAAAAGGAAAATTAAAAAAAATAACAAGGGGGTAGAAATATTGAAGGAATAAAAATAATAATAAAGGAATTTTTAAAAGAAGGAAAAAGAAGTAAGTGGCACCTGGGAGTGCCAAAAAAGGTTATTGATTTATGCCACTACTGCAGCCCGTGTTTTGTTAGCCCAAAAATGGAAAACGAGCAAAGTCCCAACTAAAGAAGAATGGGCACTTAAACTGATAGAATATGCACAGCTTGCGGACCTAACATATAGAATAAGAGAACAAGAAGAACATACGTTTAAAGAAGATTGGAAAATGTCCACTGAATATGAGGGTGAAATTGTGTACATTTGAAAACGTGGGCAGCATTAAGATAAATTCAACAGTGTGAATAAATTTTGATGGATGTAATAATGGAATAGTGAATGGTTTAGTTCAGGCATCCCCAAACTGCGGCCCTCCAGATGTTTTGGCCTACAACTCCCATGATCCCTAGCTAACAGGACCAGTGGTCAGGGATGATGGGAATTGCAGTCCAAAACATCTGGAGGGCCGAAGTTTGGGGATGCCTGGTTTAGTTCATATAAAATATGCAGGGATTTATGCTATGCAAAATGAACCATGGAAAGAGAAGAAGGGAAGTCGCTGATCTTTTATGGTTGTTTAAATGAATGTTCCGAAATGTAAAACAGAAAATTTAATAAAAATTATGCAAAGAAAGAAAGAAAGAAAGAAAGAAAGAAAGAAAAAGAAATAAGCGAAAAGGACTTCCAACTACACCTGTCAGTTGTCTATGGGCATGTAAGACAATTTAGTTCACATTTTCTGTGTTTATACAAATGCATCCTTCACTGTACCTTATACCTGAAGGCGCGTCTCCACCTCCATCGCTCTGCTTGGAAACTGAAGTCCAGTGTCGAGGTCCTTCTGGCGGTTCCCTCACTGCGAGAAGCAAAGCTACAGGGAACCAGGCAGAGGGCCTTCTCGGTAGTGGCACCTGCCCTGTGGAACACCCTCCCACCAGATGTCAAAGAGAAAAACAACTACCAGACTTTTAGAGGACATCTGAAGGCAGCCCTGTTTAGGGAAGCTTTTAATCTTTAAGAAATTAGTGTATTTTAATATTTCTGTTGGAAGCCGCCCAGAGTGGCTGGAGAAACCCCGCCAGATAGGCGGGGTATAAATAATAAATTATTATTATTATTATTATTATTATTATTATTATTACTGTAGATCTTATATTGAACAGTGAGTTTGACTAGGTAACTTCTCCAATGTACCTTCCAGCTGTATGATTATATGTTCCACTGACCCTTAGTCTACTGTGCTCCCTCAAAGAAGATAAATGGGTGGCCCACCCTTTTAAATCTATAGATATCTGAAAACCAATGGGGCTTGTGGAAGCATTACTGTAGGCTAGATAGCAGCCTCTGCTGGACTATGTGACAAACAGTAGGACTTTTCAAGCAGATGGGCAGATATTTAACATTGTCTGAGTTCTTGTAGCCTGACCTTTCAAATGAATATTGAATTTCTATATTCTGTATATAATGAAGTAGAGTCTGATCCTAAACAACAATAAGCATAATTTTCAGTTGCCTTGAGATAAGAGTGGTACGTGGAAGCCTTTAGGGAACATTAAATGGTACACAGCTAGTGAGATAGCTGTTTCCTATCAATGGCTAATAATGCGAATGAGAGGCATCTAAAATGGCAGGTTATTGAGTTGGCAATGCAACATGGACCGCTGCTGAGCAGCTGTCACAAATGATATATTGTAAATAAGCATTTGTTCATTATTAAAAGCCTGTTAGTGATTTAGAGACTCTAGTGGCTTATTGGCAAGTGAAAGAGCCGATCCATGCCCATTATATTTCTTTCAAAAAGCAATTTCTGTTTACATATTAAAACAAGGATAAAAAGGGTTTTTTAGAGAAAGACCAGCTACATTTCAAAGCTATTTTTTTATCCCTTTTTTTGTCTTAGGGAAATGCACCTAGATAAATGCCAGATCATGGTGTTCTTAAGAGATGATAGCGTCAGTTCATAAGCATGTGACTCAGACTGTTGGGGGGGGGGCATGCTGTATCTGTTGAAATGATCTGACATCAGCCAAACACACCATTGTGTCCTTTCTCCCCTGCTCAGGTGGCCTTCAGCCAAAAGTACAAGGTGTGTGGGTCACCCTGCAAAAATCGTGTCCTCCCTAAAAGAGGGCACGTGTTGTGGTGAGACCTGGATCTGGCCAAAGGTTGCAGTCTAAATGGATCGAGGGACCTATATAAACCCATGCACATGTCCCAGAGATTCCTCTTTCAGCTCGTGCATCGGAACACCCGCCCACCTCTCCCTAATATTAGCACATTTTGCAATTGACCTTGCAATGCTGTTGTGTGTCGTCTTTCGTTGGGGACAGGGGCACGGCAGCAATTTCCCCCACTTGGGCTGATTGGCTGTTGCCATTTAGGTTTCATCTGCCGCATAGCAAATCGTCACAACTTGTAAGGTTGCGGATAGGCACTGGTTCAGGTGATAGGGATGGGAGAACGCTCTCACCATCCCTATATGAAGGGCATTCCGTTGAAGGAATCCAGGGGCTCAACTTGGTTTGGTCAACCCCTGAGAGGGGGTTGTGCCCGTGCCTGAGTCCAGGGGGGCATCTGGGGAGTGGACATAGTCTGTTCCCAGGCTTTTCACTTGCCTCAGGTGTTCATCCTTGGCTGACCTATGATGGAGCTCTGGGTCAGCGCTACCTGCAAGGTGTAGGGAGCTAGTCGAACCAGAGCCTATGCAACCACTCACTTTCCTGTAATCAATAAAGTTGTGGTCTAAATTCTGCCAAAAACCAAAACTATAATTTGAGTCAATTTTTTTTTATTTAAGTCCTCTGGGTCTGAACATGCAAATGCTTGGCCATTAACTTTAAAGGGGAGGTGCAAGTCAGCATTTGAAGTACAGTGGAACCTCGGTTTATGAACACCTCGGTTTATGAATTTTCGGTTTATGAACACCGTGGACCCAGCTGGAATTCATTTTCCATTACTTTCAATGGGAAAGTTCGCTTCAGTTTATGAACGCTTCAGTTTATGAACAGACTTCCGGAACCAATTACACCCATGCTTCAGTTTATGAACGCTTCAGTTTAAGTACTCTGCGGACCGTCTGGAACGGATTAATCCACTTTCCATTACTTTCAATGGGAAAGTTCGCTTCAGTTTATGAACGCTTCAGTTTATGAACAGACTTCCGGAACCAATTGTGTTCATAAACCGAGGTACCACTGTACTTAGAAATTGCACAGAGAGATTTAAAATTCCTCCTTTGTATTTTCAAAAACAGTCCCTCCTTTACCCCTCCCCCACCAGTAGGTTTTTCAAGCAAAAAGATTTTGGGTACCAGCACTCTAAGATGTTAGGCTTTCATTTCTGTTTCAATGGCTAAATTATTTGAACAAACATTATTTTCGGTTTTCATCCCAGTGCCTTGACTATGGAGCAGAACCTGTATAATATTTGTTTGCATGAACAGTAGCAATGAATAAATCACATCTTTTTTTTTTTAATATCAAGATGAGTTCACAGGAACTAAGTCACATGGTGATGAAAGCTAATATTTACATGGTTCTGCCATGGAGAGAGGTTTTATTTTTTATAGGGAGGCAATCATTTTACATTTTGGGAATAGTAAAGCCTGGAGCAGGGACTAGTAATAGTGTCTTTGTATATGTCATAAATCACGTACAAAAATTGAAGGCTTACCCAGGAGGAGGAACGGGGAGGGGAAGTCGCGAAGGTTCAACCCAAAATTTATCCTGAAAACTTCTATGGAATTTTGAGCAGTTTAATGACACGATTTAATTCTCCTAACAGCTAGGCCATCTGACACTTGTGAAGTGAGAGATAAGGCAATCAAGTCTTTGGCCTTAACAACTGCTGACTGCCTTTAAAAAATGAAAGATAAAAATCTCTTTGTCAGATCCTTCCTTATGCCCAAAAGCATGGCAAGCACTCTCTCTCTCTCTCTCTCTCTCTCTCTCTCTCTCTCTCTCTCTCTCTCTCTCTCTCTCTCTCTCTCACACACACACACACACACACACACACACACAGAAACCATCCTGCTCTTTTGCCTGAAGTAAAGGAAACCTATAATGATGGGCGATTTTCTGGGGGCTGGGGAGGCCTGTTAAATTTTGGAGGATTATCAACCTGTCCTTGACTCAAAACTCTTCCAAATTTCCAATAGCCATGGTTTCTTGCTGCTGCATAGAAGCTAAAAGAGCTGAATAAATCAATACTGTGTGAAAAAGTTAGCAATAACTTAAGGGGGAAGAAAAGCTTCCCTACTTGTGTCTTATTTCCCCCCCCTTAATGATTACCATTTCTGCCTGACATCTTTTCTTGGTCTTTAGACTCTTCAACGCAGCCTGCCAGCTTTGACTAATTGGTAGCTAATTGCTGCTTGAATACGAGATGCAAGAAAGGTTTCTGCTTTTGTCCTCTGCCTCTCTTGCTATTTTCTATTGGGTGTGTTGGTGTGTTTGCTCCAGAGCCCCAACACATTGCATAGCAAAAAAGAAAAAAGAAATGTCGTATAACGTAAGAGCTTTTCAGTAATACTACCTGCCTGAAGAAGTGGAAATATCTCATTAAAATGAGGTCTTTTCAATATAACACCTTTGTAGCACTATGTTATCAAGATTACCCATTTGCCCAACACACCCAAGAAGACTTGAGACAAGAAACAGGTTATATTTATTAAAATATAACTATAGAATCTGCAATGTACAGACCCTCCAAGTGTCCCTGTTTTCCAGGGACAGTCCTGGATTTACAGGAGCAGTCCCAGTTTCTGATTTGATCCTGGAATGTCCCACTTTCCCTTATGATATCTCTAGAAGGGGAAGAAATAGAGGCAGTGAGAGATTTTACTTTCTTAGGCTCCTTAATCACTGCAGATGGTGACAGCAGTCATGAAATTAAAAGGCGCCTGCTTCTTGGGAGAAAAGCAATGACAAACCTAGACAGCATCTTAAAAAGCAGAGACACCACCTTGCCGACAAAGGTCCGTATAGTTAAAGCTATGGTTTTCCCAGTAGTGATGCATGGAAGTGAGAGCTGGACCATAAAGAAGGCTGATCGCCGAAGAATGGATGCTTTTGAATTATGGTGCTGGAGGAGACTGTTGAGAGTCCCATGGACTGCAAGAAGATCAAACCTATCCATTCTGAAGGAGATCAGCCCTGAGTGATCACTGGAAGGACAGATCGTGAAGCTGAGGCTCCAATACTTTGGCCACCTCATGAGAAGACTCCCTGGAAAACACCCTGATGTTGGGAAAGATTGAGGGCACTAGGAGAAGGGGATGACAGAGGACGAGATGGTTGGATAGTGTTCTCGAAGCTACGAACATGAGTTTGACCAAACTGCGGGAGGCAGTGGAAGACAGGAGTGCCTGGCGTGCTCTGGTCCATGGGGTCACGAAGTGTCGGACACCACTAAACGACTAAACAACAACAACAACAACATTTTCATGGAAGAAATGTTAGAGGGTATGGAGTTATGTGACCCCCTGAGCCAAGAAGACACAACTATACAACCTTTAGAAGACATCTGAAGGCTGCCCTGTACAGGGAAGTTTTATTATGCTAGTGTATATGTTGGAAGCTGCCCAGAGTGCTTGGAGCAACCCAGTCTGATGGGCGGGGCATAAATAAAAAAATGATGATGATGATGATGGAATAGGACATCCCTATTTTCACCGGAGAAATGTTGGAGGGCATGCAATCAGAAAAATTCTACCAAAGTAATCAAAACCAAGGAGGTGGACTGACGGGAGGATTCCAACACTCCCATCTCCTGAGCTAACTGCTAGCTGCATGCTAGGTTTACACAACAAATACCAAGGGAACTCTCCTCCCCCCTCACAGTGTGCTCCTTGGATATATGAACCTGACATGCGCACATTGGCCCCATTGGCCAACATTCACCCTGATGCGCCTGACAGACCCAAATACCAGCCTGGCTCTGTTATTGGTTGGATATTTTCCAAAATCTACTAATTCACCTGGACCAAATGCCAATTAGCCATTATTATTATTATTATTATTATTATTATTATTATTATTATTAACATACTACCCTATACCCATTGGTCTCAGGGCATTTCTCAGAATAAAATCAAAATATAAAACCACAAAATAACCTGGAAAATAAAAACAACAACCCAATAAAGGTAAAGGGTTAAGGGGCCCCTGACCATCAGGTCCAGTCGTGTCCGACTCTGGGGTTGCAGCGCTCATCTCGCTCTATAGGCCAAGGGAGCTGGCGTTTGTCCGCAGACAGCTTCCGGGTCATGTGGCCAGCATGACAAAGCTGCTTCTGGCAAACCAGAGCAGCACACGGAAACGCCGTTTACCTTCCCGTTGGAGCAGTACCTATTTATCCACTTGCACTTTGATGTGCTTTCGAACTGCTAGGTGGGCAGGAGCTGGGACCGAGCAACGGGAGCTCACCGCGTCGCAGGGATTCAAACCGCCAACCTTCTGATCAGCAAGCCCTAGACTCTGTGGTTTAACCCACAGCGCCCCCTGGGTTCCAATAGCCCCCCTCAAAAAACACATTTTTTTAAAAAGGGCATAGGATGTAAATCGGATCAACCAAAGGCCTGGTAAAAAAGGAACATATTTGCCTGGTGCCTAGAGGTGTATAATGAAGGTGCCAGGCGAACTTCCCTGGGGAGAACATTCCACAGACAGGGAGCCACTGCAGAGAAGGCCCTGTTCTCATGTTGCCAGCCTCTGGCCCTCTCGAGGAGGGAGCACACGAAGGAGGACCTCAGAAGATGATTGCAGGTTTCAGACAGGAAGAGGCAGCCCCTTAAGGTCTTGCGGTCCTGAGCCGTTTAAGGCTTTCTAGGTCAAAACAAGCACTTTGAATTGGACAAAACACAACTCCAGCCATTCAGGCAACACCCAACAGTTCGAAGTTGGCGGAAAAGACGTGACGTGGGCCAAATAGTGCCACTCTCACAATTCTACTCAGTCCCCTTCATGAAGGCAATTAGCAAGGCCCACACTGCAAAAGTGTGTGGGGGCGTTTCAATGAGAAGAGGGGATTTTGTGCAGTGGTCTTAAATAGTTTGATCTCAACTTCTCTCCTATAGGGCAAATTGCCCCAATGTGGTTGCCCATGGTACCCCAGTGGGAGAGTCCACCTCTCCTCTTCTTGCAGGGGAGCAATGTGCAGCAAATGCACCCCCTTGCCCTTTGCGGGGAAGGAACAGAATTACGCATCTTTGGGGGGGAGCTAGTATCTCAGACCGCTGTGGCATGTGTGTGCATATTTGTGTGAGCATATGGACTTTTTCCACTAAAAATGGTGACCTGCCAAAGATACAGTCTTCGTGGTTTTCTTATGCACACATGCTACAGCAGTATGGAGAATGCTATAGGACAGACATAGGCAAACTCGGCCCTCCAGATGTTTTGGGACTACAACTCCCATGATCCCTAGCTGAGAGGACCAGTGGTCATGGATGATGGGAAATGTAGTCCCAAAACATCTGGAGGGCCGAGTTTGCCTAGGCCTGCTCTAGGAAGTGGCCCCCACAAGGCTGGAATCAATCAATCATTCATTCAATCAATCAATCAATTTCATCAGAAATAGAAGCAGGAATGGAAATTGCCTTGATGTGCATGTTCCCTGGAGGGCAGGATTGGAAATCACACAAATGAAGACCTTTTCAAGCTTACTGATTGGTGTGTCCCCTAAGCTCCCCATATCCGATGGGGCAAGTCACTTTTTATCTTAGCAGTGGTGGCTGCTGATTCCTTTTTTTGCTGTCTAGTTCGGCTCTTTGAAATCTGCCCAGGTCCACCCCAGCTCGTTCCTGATGCCCTAGCCTTCCACTGACTCCTTGAAACCACTAGTTTCAAATCAAGTCTATGATCTCCGTAGCTGTCTTAGGAATTTGATTTACATTCTTCTAGTTAGAGTATGTGTGTGACGCTGATCAAATGAGCTAGGTCTACTTCTGTTCCAGTGTGCTACATTAACAAGTTATGGATTCCTATAATGAAGAGACTTGAATAATGAGTTTGACATAATGGGACCTTGATGGTAACATCATCGGCAAGCCTTTGCGATATAAAAGGAACATGCTCCTGTTGTGGTACAGATTCAGATTTATGGACTCAAGATATTCTTGCTTGAGATGTGGCCAAGAGAAAGTTAAAAGTTGCTTGAAGGAAAAATAAATCTGAATGCTTGCTTCCCAAGTACGAACTTGGGAAACTGGATTAAATTGTTACAGTACATTGTAAATCCCCAGCCAGCCTCCTGCATTGAGATCTTAACTACGAAATCCGTTAATTTACCTTCAGTTTTGCCCTGTTTGAAATTTAACTCCTGGGTCTGGTGGAGGCTAATCCGTAGCTGCCAAGTACCCCGTTTTCCCTGGGAAACCCCCGTTTATACTTACCTTTTCCCGGCGGTACCCTGTATCACTTCGTCTCCTGTTTTTCTCCGTTATGTTCTCCTGCCGGTGGCCATTTCCCCCCCTTCTGATTTGCCCATCTATGGGCACCGAAAATGGCCGTCGCTGGCTTCGAAAATCGTGTCTACGCATGTCCGGAAGTGCGTAGACGCGACTTCCGGTGTCGGCAGCGGCTTTTTGGTGCCCATAGATGGGCAGAGCGACACCGGAAGTTGCGTCTACGCACTTCTGGACATGTGTAGACGCGACTTTCGAAGCTGGCGGCGGCCATTTTTGGTGCCCATAGATGGGCAAAGCGACACCGGAAGTTGCGTCTATGCAACTTCCGGTGTCACGCAGCTGCCGGTTCCGGATTCTGCAGTCCGGGACTTGGCAGGTATGGGCTAATCTGTAGCTCTCCAGATGTTATTGAGCTACAACTCCCATCAATCTCAGCCAACATGGACAGTGATCAGGGATAATTGGAGTTGTAGTCCAACAACATGTGGGAAGCCACAGGTTAGCTGCCCCCAAGTTAATGGAAATATCAGTCACATGACCATTTGGAGATGGCCTATACTTCAGCTAGTACAAAACAATCAATCAATCTTTATTACAGTCAAAGACGCAACAGCAAAGCTAAGAACATCAACACATTCCACACCCCCACGAAGAAGTGGATGTAATTAAAAATTCCCTATAAACTTATTTACATTGAAAATAACACTCCTTCAGCTCAGATCTGTATTCCAGAGATTAAAATCAGTAATCATTCGCCAGCCATCATTGTCACCACAGCCTGCCTTGTCCTTGTTGCTATAAAACAGAATTTTGCAAAAAAAAAAAAAGGCTGATGATATCCAGATCTTTATTGGCAAGAAGGTATTTAACATAAGTTTCCTCTGAGCAGCCAGGTAATTTCCTTAATAATGGTAAAGTTAGCTCTATTCGGGTAGAAAAACATTCTAATTTATTTTCCACCTTTCTAGGCAATCTGCACCGAAGGTTGCAAACGGAACTATAACTTCAAGAAAGCCTGAATATAGTATAACATTATAGTAAAACTAATAACAAACAAACAAATTTATATGCCCAAGCCAACAAAATATTAAAACACAGTAAAACATCAACCATTAAAAATTTCCCTGAACAGGGTTGCCTTCAGATGCCTTCTAAAAGTGAAATAGTTTTTAACCTGTTTGATGTTTAATGGGAGGGCATTCCACAAGCCAGGGGCCACTACTGAGAAGACCCTGTGCCCATAGCTGCCAAGTTTTCCCTTTTCTCGCGAGGAAGCCTATTCAGCATAAGGGAAAATCCCTTTAAAAAAGGGATAACTTGGCAGCTATGCCTGTGCCTGGTTCCCTGTAGCTTCACGTCTCACACTAAGGAAACCACTAGAAGGGCTTTGAAGGTGGACCTCAGTGTCTGGGCTGAATGATGGAGGTGAAGGTGCTCCTTCAGCCCCCCCCATAATGCAATAAAAATATAATTTAGCCAGTATAAAACCTTTTCCAAAGCCACCATGCTAACAACAAGCCAACAACATGTTCCAAAACACATCCGTTAAATACCTTTTTTTAAACTAGGGAGTCTTGAGACCTTTTGACATACTGCAACTGAAGGAGCAAACTATACATCTTTGGACACCAAAATTACTATATAAGTCCCAGTAATACTCTTGCTTAAGGGGGACTTCATCCATAAAGGGTCCCTTGCCCTTTGGCAAGACAGGCAATTCTAGAGAAAACTCTTCCCCTCATGCAGAGCTTTCCAAACTTTTCATGTTGGTGATGCACTTTTTTGACATGCATCATTTTGTAACACAGTACAGTCGTACCTTGGAAGTCGAATGGAATCCATTCTGGAAGTCCGTTCGACTTCCAAAATGTTTGGAAACCAAAGTGTGGCTTCTGATTGGCTGCAGGATGCTCCTGCAGCTAATGGGAAGCCGTGGAAGCCCCGTTGGATGCTCAGGTTCCAAAGAATGTTTGCAAACCAGAACACTCACTTCCGAGTTTGCAGCGTTCGGAAGCCGAAACGTCCAAATACCAAGGTGTTCGGGATCCAAGGTACGACTGAATTTCAGTTTTACTAGCAAAGCAGAGGTTAAACTAACCCCTTTCCAGCCTTGGAAGGAGTGCGGGGAGCGTTCGCCAGACACACCTACACACTGCAGCCAACACACTGATGTTTCATGGCACACAGTTTGGAAAGCTCTGCCTTTGTGCTTTGCAGTCCAACACTGATCTTAAACCATGGGCATCTATGGCAGAAAAATGCTGGTGCCTTTGAGTAAACAAGTTGTGATTGTAGTCCAAATCTGTCTTTTTGTACCTAAACCGTAAAATGCAGAAATGCTGGTTGCGTCTGTTTGAGGACACAGATTTTTTTTTTAGCATGTCTCTGGCATCTGCTGATGCCATGAAACAAATTATAATACGCTTACAGATTGCGCTGACAAATGGCCATTGCTTTGTATTGGTATTCAGAATCCTAGCAACATTTGTCACCAGTAATAAGGTGGAATAAATGAAGAATTCTACACGTGAACTGCAAGGACAGCAAGCAGCATTATCTTGTTATTTGGGAGAGGAATTAATCTTTCCCCTTTCTCAT
This sequence comes from Zootoca vivipara, assembly GCF_963506605.1. Taxonomy (NCBI): domain Eukaryota; kingdom Metazoa; phylum Chordata; class Lepidosauria; order Squamata; family Lacertidae; genus Zootoca; species Zootoca vivipara. The sequence continues at coordinate 9,651,921 of NC_083285.1, forward strand.
TGCATTTACTCTATCTGTATTTCCATAACAGTACCAATGAAGAGCTCGTGTTTTGCTAGCTGTGCAAGCATCACTGTGATTTTAAAATCTCTTTTAGGAAATGCAATGTGCCGATTATTCTGTTGCAATCTGGTGAGAATGGAATTGCTTCTACGTACCCAAATAACTTTGACTTACTACTTTTTGTATGAACAGTCACAGGAGTGATTCTAAGGGGGTAGCAATAGGCGGCAGGTGTCCCCCCCCCCACAAAAAATTGCCCACCGTCCCCTTGTGTGCATACACAATGTCAGAGACCAGGTTGAGGAGTACAGCTCTGATGAGGAATGGTGGGAGCCTCCCCCTCCCCCTCCCCCTCCTCCTGACCAGGATCCTGAAGTGGCCCAGGAGCAGTAGAGCAGTATAGATTTGGAACAGTGGTTTGCAGAGGGGCATAGCTCTGAAGACAAAAGTTGGGAAACCTGGGTTGAACAGCAAAGTGAAGAAGAACAGGGAGAGAGAGAGAGCTAACAGGCTCTCTCTATTGCTGGAAAGTATTTAGCATATCAGTCCAAGGTCACGTAGAGCAGGTAAAGCACAATGATTGCGAGATCAGGTGACAAGCAGCGGTAGTGACTAGGGGGGAAAGTGGGTGGGAACCTTAATTGGGAGCACCTTCATTACAAAATGGATGCTTTGTTATTTTGCTGTGATCATTAAAGACTCTTTAAAAGGTAAGGGACTCATTTCGGATTGTCCTGTTTGTCTATGGTCAAGGGGGGGGGGAGGGAGCTGAGTCCCTGGAGCCACACACACACACACAATCTCCAAGCAGTGCAAGATTCCAAGGGTTCCCAGCACTCATCCAGGGTTTGTGTTTCCTTTTGGAAATGAAGCACAACAGAGACTGTCTTTGTGATATATGGTTTATTTACACACATATATACAACCTGAGCCTATGATGGAGGGGTTAGCAGCATCAACACCCCAAAAGGGTCTTGTTTCTCCCAAAGTCACAGCCTTGGATTCAAACCGAAATCAGACATTGCTCTCAAACGCTGCTCACATTCTCTCTAGCTTGCCGCTTTATCCCTAAGTCACATCTCTCCTCTCCTCTTAACTCTGGCTTTATATTCTAACTAACTGTGAGCTGGTGGGTGGGGCCCATCCACTTGTCTTCTCACATACTGCCTCTTTCCTCTTTCCCAACTCATAACACTAACATCCCCCCCTCCCCGCAGAACAAGACACCTGTCCCTAGATGTACAAACCAATTGCAAATATAGCTTCCCTGTAGAAAAATAACATGCGAAGGCATCAGAACTCACATAATCAAAATCAGATAATAAAACACAATTACACTTTTAACCCCAAACAAGTGCAGTAACAACTTGTTCCTTTCAAGCAGCGTGTCCATCAAGAGCAATGGATTCAAACTACAAGAAAGAAGATTCCACCTAAACATTAGGAAGAACTTCCTGACAGTAAGAGCTGTTCGGCAGTGGAATTTGCTACCAAGGAGTGTGGTGGAGTCTCCTTCTTTGGAGGTCTTTAAGCAGAGGCTTGACAGGCATATGTCAGGAATGCTTTGATGGTGTTTCCTGCTTGGCAGGGGGTTGGACTGGATGACCCTTGTGGTCTCTTCCAACTGTATGATTCTATGATTCTTCAGACCTTTTCCCTTCTCCTCCCTAGCCACAGTTCTGCACCCCAAGACAGCTCATGCCATCTCCCACATTTGGCAAACCCCAAATTACAGCCTAGCCTATAGTTTCCCACTGGCCTGGAATGTTGCCTTCCGATATTAGCTAGATCCTGACATTCATTAATTTATTGGGTTTCGGCAGTGGGTCAGGGTCTCCAATCATTGCATCTTAAAAAACATCGTTTGACACACCTTTTGCTATGTTTATTGATCTGAGAACTGTGGCACAACATCTGGAGAACAACAACAATGGGCCAGCTATATTCTGACCTGCTCATTGCTCCAGGAGGGAAGCTTTTTATCAGAATTCATAAATATCACATTTCTCTCTTTTTTAAGAGAGAGAGAGAGAGTGAAATTTTGCTAAAGTACCCATATTCCTAAAACACAATGTGCTTTATCTAGTTTTTAATAACAGCCACTGGCTCTAACCAATGTCCATAGTTCCTATACAAGCACATGCTACAGAACAGCTGATTCACTAGTTGATGAACTGAGCAGATAAAATTATTCGGGTCAGAATGCCGCAGAAGCCAATTTAGGTAAGATGCTGGGGGAGACATTTAAACCATTAACCATTTATTGCCTCATTCGTTCATCAGCCGCATCCTATTAAACACGTTGCAAAGGTCAGTGAATCTGTAATTAAGACTGCCGCATTGGGGTTGAAGAAATATAACATTTCCACTACTCTCAGTGGTTCTGCACCCTGAGTTTGAATTGCTGGTATGAGGTTGGGAGCGAAATGAGGTATTGTGCCTTCGTAGCTAAAAAGGTGAGAGGGTTTAAATTATTGTCACACATGCTTTATAGATCCCTCCCCCTTTCCTTTTCTTTTTACCCTGGCCTGGCTCCTTTTCTTTTTACCCTGGCCTGACCCTGAGTTTGAATTGCTGGTATGAGGTTGGGAGCGAAATGAGGTATTGTGCCTTCGTAGCTAAAAAGGTGAGAGGGTTTAAATTATTGTCACACATGCTTTATAGATCCCTCCCCCTTTCCTTTTCTTTTTACCCTGGCCTGGCTGCCAAAATATTATGAGAATGAGGAGGGGGAAGGTGTTCACATAGAAAGAGGGACTGGGAAATAAATGCAGTCTTTATTAAGGTGGAAAAGCTCCTCATTTATGACATTTCTGCAAGATCAGCCATGGTGTACCAATGAAGGGTGAGCTAATAAACAAGAATTACCACCAGATTTTGCTTAAAGCAAAGTTTCAGAGGCAAAGGGGAAGTTTATTGTGCTTGGACAAAACATGTGGAGCTTGGGTGGAAGCAAAGGGAGAGTTGTAACTCTAACACTTGCTACCAAGTATTGTGCAAAGCAGACTTTTGAGGAAAACCCGGGAGGTTCCTGCTTAGGCAAAATGTTGCAGGAATTTTGAGATAAGCTGCAATTTTTGAGTTATTTCGCTCATGCAATGTTTCCGCTTCAGTTCTTGACAATCAATCTGACACTCATCTGTGCAATTTAGTGGAAGAACGACCTGTCAATCTTGTTGAATTCTCAAGGAAGATTCTGTCAGCCTCAGAATCTATTATTCTTAAGGGCCTCCTTCATCTTTATCCAACTAAGGATGGGATTATTATGAATCTAGTCCTGAAATTATATAAATGAAGAACTTGCTCTCAGATATTCTACTATGCCCGATTATGGACAACTGTAGATCCTCTGGAAAAAAGTGCAAAATAAATTTCTTTGAAGGATCTTGTTAGTACCAACCTCAAGCTGCCAGCCATTCATTCCCCCCCTTTATTAATTTTATTATTATTAATTGACATCCATACACAATCTTAAATACATGTACAAAGAAAAGGTAAAACTGATGATAGTAATAACACCCTTAAATATTATACCGTTAAATATTAATTTAAATTTGTACATGCTCATTTCTTATACTTTCTAGCTCAGGCACCCTCAAACTTTGGCCCTCCAGATGTTTTGGACTACAATTCCCATCATCCCTGACCACTGGTCCTGTTAGCTAGGGATCATGGGAGTTGTAGAACATCTGGAGGGCCGAAGTTCGGGGATGCCTGTTCTAGCTAAACAAAAATAAACCAAAGTAAAAGTCCAATAAACTAAATTATATCAAAACAGACTTCCCGTCATTTCCCGATGTAAGTTACATTTACGACATTGAATGTACTTATACTTCTTGCCTTACTCTTACTATAATTTTTAGTACTTTCTTATAACATACTGGTGTTAAATTCACACAATTCATACTGATTGGAGATTATGGCACTGGAACAGAAAGCTATTTCTGGATAAAGATTGTTTTCAACCTGGTACTTTCGTAACTGGCCTTGAAGAGAATGTTAAATGCAGCTGGTCATTTGAAACATGGATCTTGCACTCCTACCCTATGCAACGCCCAGTTATGTAAGGGAAGTTGAGTCTGTTTTTTTTAACTAAAAAACACACACCCTCAGACCATTGTTCGCTTTATACTTGAATGTGAGATGCCTAAATATCTTTGCATTTAATAAATGTATCTGTTACTAGCTTCTAAAATGGTATTTATTTTGCAGAGGTAAGTTGCTGTTCCCACTAAAAGACTGTTACATGTCTCACTCAAACACGATTAAATCATTCTGAGATTAATGAAAATCCTACTGATTTACAATATAGATCCCAATCTTCTCCTCTCATCATGATTTTATATTAAGGTTACCAGACCTCCCCGTTTCCCGGGGACAGTCCCCAGATTTACAAATAAGTCCCCTGACAAAATCCATGCAGTGGCAGAGGAAGCCGTTCGGGCACCCGGAGTGGCAAACATGATGTGCGGGGAGTCGCTATGTAGCACGCATGTGCGGTGTCGCTATGTACGATGAATGCATCGTATGTAGCGATGCCACACATGTGCACTATGTAGCAGTTTGGCGGCAGTGCCGCCGCTCTAGCGCTGTACGGGCAGCGTCATATAGACAGCCGTGAGCAGAGGATCCCGGCAATGTCTGTAGGGCGCTGGAGCAGTGCCGCCGCCAAACCGCTGCTCGTGCCACCACGGTGGGGTGCCGCCTTGTCACCCCTGGAGATGTGGCACCGGGAGCACCCCCACTGAATCCATCTCCATCAAAAACGTCCCTGGATTCATTGAGAAAAAACTGGTAACCTTATTTTATATTTACACTAATGGCATTTATGTGTGAGATTTTATTTTCCTTTGGAATTCTTTGGACTGGGAGATGCAAATCTGTTTGAATGGCCGACCTTAGAAGATGAATGGAATCCGATGTGTTCCTGAATTCTCCAGGAGATTTTCCAGAGGATAAAGATGGTGAGGCTGTGGAAGCCCTGGAATGGTGAGATGAAATGTGTGGTTGAGACATAAAATTGCTCCTGAGTCTCCTCTCCACTTTGGTGAAGCCTGAGAGGCTTTGTATTCTGGAGAAGCTTTCAGCTATGATGCAAGCCAGAAGTAAACTAGAGCGTAAGGTCAGGTCACAGATTTGATAAATAAATAATAAATAAATGACACAGTCAGGGGTGCAAACTTGAATAAGATATTAAGGGTGGGAGAAGCCCAAGTAAGCCCCCCCCCGGCACAATCAATCACAGGACACAGTGCACAGACAGATGATTTGAATGGCAATGCCCATCAACTTGGGAGGGGGCAAAGGCCCCCTCAAATATTTTATGGGGGGCTGAAGTGACCTCAGCCTCAAGGAGTTGGCTCCTTAGGACACAGATGTGCATCTGAATAGCGTTTGGCCACATAGAATCATAGAACCATAGAGTTGTAAGGGAACCTGAGGATCATCTAGTCCAGTGTTTCCCAACCTTGTGCCTCCAGCTGTTTTCGGACTACAATTCCCATCATTCCTGACCACTGGTCTTGCTAGCTAGGGATGATGGGAGTTGTAGTCCCAAAACATCTGGAGGCACAAGGTTGGGAAACACTGATCTAGTCCAGGCTTCCTCAACCTCGGCCCTCCAGATGTTTTTGAGACTACAATTCCCATCATCCCTGATCACTGGTCCTGCTAGCTAGGGATCATGGGAGTTGTAGGACAAAAACATCTGGAGGGCCGAGGTTGAGGAAGCCTGATCTAGTCCAACCGACTGCAATGCAGGAATGTGGAGCTGTCCCTCATGGGGATCGAACCGGCAGCCTTGGCGTTGCCAGCACGACACTAAAAAACCTGAGCTATCCAGCCTCATGGATGGCAGACCCACCGAAGTCCCATTCAAGATGCCATAAACTTCTGAAAAAAAGAGTCTTATAGTGCTATGGTGTGGATATCATCTTTGGGTATTTTCAGGCTGAGAGGCGACCTATAAAACCGACACATACATGATATTAAGGGAATGAATGAATGAATGAATGAATGAATACACCTTAGCACCTCACACAGCTATGACTTTTGCAGTTTTTAGGAATTGTCGACAGTTCACCTTTTTTAGTGTGTTTTTCCCGCCTTTAAAAAAATTCCAGTAAATGGCTTTTCCACAGTTCTTCATAACATCCAAAGGTCATCTTTTTGGCTCCAAATACATGCATTACAGAAGTACATTAAGCAATCCATTTGCATTTGTTCTGTAGTTAATAACTGTTCTAGTTACTTACATTTTACATCAAATGCATATGTATTCGGCAGCAAATGATTGGGGCAAGATCTTCAATTAAGGATGTATAAAGCGTGAAGCCATGCCAACGGCTATTAAGATTTTTGAGCACAAAAAATCTTGAATAATTGGGGAAGGGAGAACGGAGGAATCATTAACATGGGGGAATATGAAATGGCTGGGGAAGGTATATCGGAGTGCAAATGTGCCCTAATTTCAGTTCAATGCCATTTTGGGGCAATCCAGTTCAAAGCTTGGCTTTAAGACTAATAAAACATGATAGCTCTTTCTTTTTCTGAAACATATGTAGCTGTATCAAAGGACTTCAATACTTCTGAAGAGGCTATTTTAGACAATCACTAGATAAACAACAGATGGTTTTCATGGGATGGCTACAAAGCGCAATACTTTTTTGGAAAGGAAAATTCAGGTATAGTTTGCATAGCATAAAAATTACAACAAAAATTCACGATAAACACACACAAAAAATAATGTCAAGTGATCATTTACAGCAGAGAATGGGAACTTTGGACCCTGGGGTCAAATTCAGCCCCCAAATACAGCGGTCCCTCGACTTACGAACTTAATCCGTTCCGAATGCACATTCGTAGGTCGAAAAGTTCGTAAGTCGAAAAGCGGTTTCCCATAGGAAAAAAATATTCGGAAAAATTCGTAAGTCGAGGAAACCGCATTTAAAATTCGTAAGTCGAGGAAACTGCATTTAAAAGCGCCAATGGTTTCCATTCGGATGTAGAAAAATTCGTAAGTCGAGCGGCCACTATATCTTTATTTGGCCCTTGGTTCCTTCCTGGCCACACCTCTGATCCTCTGGGCTCATGTCGCAGCAGCCCTGCTCCGCACAGCTTGAATGTTTTTGCTTGGGTAGAACGTGTCTATGTAATGCTTCTTGTTTGTTTATATGTGTAGGAACAAGCCAACTTTACAAAGGAAGCATTAACGTTTATTGCTCTGCTCACCCCTGGCATGGGGTCCCTGGAAAGGTGCCCCCAAAGTTGCCAAAAAACCATTTCCCAGTCCTGATATACAGTGTTGCATAATCCTTATTTGGCGTTGCATAATCCATACTCAGTGTCACTTAAAGCATTGGTCAGAATCATGTCATGGACTGGTTGGACTCAGAGGAATGGTGGGAGGAACCAGGAAGGCTCAGAGCCCAGGGAGTGATGTGGGGACAATGATGAGCAGTCACAGGGAGAGGAGGGAGAAGACTGGGAAGAGGAGGTGTTGGGAGCTGAAGGAGTAACAGGACTTAGTGAGCTGGAGGAGTCTGGGACAGAGAGAAGTCCAGAATCAGAGGCAGAAGCTGAAGCAGAAAGATGGGAGGAGGGAGGCCAAGAGTCAGAGGTGAGTCAGGCTGGTGAAAAAGCCAGGGTGTCTCCCTCTCCTGCTGTATAAAGCTCCCTTCCCCACAGTCTCCCAGAACCAGAAGAGGCATGAAGAAGGAGGAGTAGAGACAGGCACACAGGCACAGTCTCATTCAGTTTTTTTGCTGCATACTGTTCAAGTAAAGGTAAAGGTAAAGGTACCCCTGACCGTTAGGTCCAGTCGTGGACGACTCTGGGGTTGCACGCTCACCTCGCTCTTTAGGCCGAGGGAGCTGGCATTTGTCCAAAGACAGCTTCCAGGTCATGTGGCCAGCATGACTAAGCCGCTTCTGGTGAACGAAAGCAGCACACGGAAACGCTGTTTACCTTCCCGCCGGAGCGGTCCCTATTTATCTACTTGCACTTTGATGTGCTTTCGAATTGCTAGGTGGGCAGGAGCAGGGACCGAGCAATGGGAACTCACCCCGTCGCAGGGATTTGAACCGCCGACCTCCGATTGGTAAGCCCAAGGCTCAATGGTTTAGACCACAGCGCCACCCGTGTCCCTAGTGTCCAAGTGCATGTATGCTATTGTCAATATATGCGTTTATTGCTCTATGCTTCTGAGCCAATAACATATCAGATACCTGAAAGGAGCAGAACTGTAAGCTTCCCTGGCCACAGCAGCCATCTTCTGTGATGGAGCTGACACCAAGGAATGGGATAAGAAAATATCATTTAATGAATACCAAGGAGCACAATGAGCTGAATGGAAAACATTCGTTAGCAAAACCAGGATCAAATTGTGAGCATCAGCTAGCTTCCTCACACCGCTTCTGAGGTGCTGTGGAGGAGCATCGCTTTGAGAGGTGGGATCCATAGGTTACCAGATTTTTTTCAAAGAATCCGGGAACACGTTTTTTTAAAAAAGAAGAAGTAATATCTTCTCTTCTGTGGTCTCCTCTGTCCTCTGGCTCTCTTGGAGCTCTAACTGCCATGGAGTAGGCTTGGGTCGGGCCTGGGCTCAGCCAAGTGTCCTTGCCCCCCGGTGCTCTCCTACATCTCTTCCTCAGAGGTGGCAGCGGCATGGCAAGGTTGGGCTCCCCTTTTTTCCTCCTTCCTCTTTCTCTCTCTTCCCTCTCCTCCTTCTCCCTGCATTGGCTCTGGGGTTTTCCTGGCCCCGGAGCATCGCTGGGCAGTCGGCTGGGTGGCTGGGCACTCTTGCTCCCTGCTCGATTTATGTCCTGGGGGGGGGAAGGTCAGTGGTTCCAGTTGACATGCAGGGTGTCCCCAGTTCCTCCACGGCAGTGGCGGAGGTAGCAGCAGTCTCAGCAGCCCAGAGCCAGACTGGTAGCATAGTGGGCTCTGGCTGGCTTCAGGAGCTGCTCGCTGCCGTGGCGCCCGCCATTTTGCCTCACCAGAAGTCCCCATATGATGTGTCTTGTGCCGTTGAACCAATCACACAACATTTGTTCCCTACTAATAAATCTACAACACTTAAAATATAAATCCGGGGACATTAAATGAAATCCAAGGACATTCCCGGGACGGATTTTCTCTGGAGACATATTTGTAAATCCGGGGACTGTCCCCGGGAAACGGGGACATCTGGTAACCATACCGTAAGAGGAATCCTACAGCATGAATGGGTGGAGCATCTGACCTAGAATCATAGAATCATAGAATCGTAGAGTTGGAAGAGACACAAGGGCCATCCAGTCCAACCCCCTGCCAAGCAGGAAACACCATCAAAGCATTCTTGACATATGCCTGTCAAGCCTCTGCTTAAAGACCTCCAAAGAAGGAGACTCCACCACACTCCTTGGTAGCAAATTCCACTGCCTAACAGCTCTTACTGTCAGGAAGTTCTTCCTAATGTTTAGGTGGAATCTTCTTTCTTGTAGTTTGAATCCATTGCTCTGTGTCCGCTTCTCTGGAGCAGCAGAAAACAACCTTTCTCCCTCCTCTATATGACATCCTTTCATATATTTGAACATGGCTATCATATCACCCCTTAACCTTCTCTTCTCCAGGCTAAACATACCCAGCTCCCTAAGCCGTTCCTCATAAGGCATCGTTTCCAGGCCCTAATTTACTTGATCCGTTTCATGGCAGGCAAGTAGTGGCAGAACAGCTGCCCTCTTCTCCCCTGGTACTACCAGCACTGGGAGACTCCCTGATAGCTGTTTATTGGGATAGGATTGGGTTGCTCTGCCTACGATGTGCATAGCACTTCCAGCTTGCCTTTAATTACATGCTAAAGCAGAATTTTGCTTAGCATAGATGGATTTTATCTCAGTTTTAGCACACCCATATGTTCAAGAGTTTTACTTTACGGCCTTCATTTGCAGGAGGAACGTCAACTAGTCAAGATCTTACCAACTAAGCCTCAGGATTAAAAATATGTGTATTCTCCCCTGCCCACCAATGGTAGGAAGTTTGGAGAACCATTTTCTTATTTTTTTCTCCATACTTTACATGTTTTTTCAAGTTAATCTAAGGCAGGTCCATTGAGGAGCTGCTCTGCCTTTTACTGACTGTTTTTTGTATATGCCTCTTATTTGTAAAGCTCTACCAACTGTTTTTTTACACTCCCCCCCCCCCCTTCTGGAGGGGAGAGTAGAGTTAGATGCCAAAAAATAAAAAATGATAGACTAGGCTGTAGGCTCAGCTTGTTTGTTTGTTTACTTGTCTTGCCGCTATTAAGGCTACCACCTACTGTCTGATCATTGCTTTCCCTCTCAGAGGCCCACTGAGAAGCTACAGGGACTAGCAAAATAACCAGTCCAGTTTTGACTCATTCATGCTTAATTGGCCCAGCTTCAGAGGGGTTGATGAAGCAGCTCATAATTGGCCGTGTTATAAAAATTTCAAATAAATATTACAGATATGATGATACTGAACCTAATCCCGTTCTGCTATTTTGCAAAAATAAAACAATAAAAAAATAATAGCACAAGGGCATTTTGAAGAAACATTCAAATAGTGTGGAGTTTACTCTGGGCATTTTATTTTGAGGCAGGGCCAATTCATTTCAACTATGGGTGATTCCTGCATGAGGTTCACGAACATATGAAGGAGGGAGAAAGATTGTTTTCTGCTGCTCCAGAGAAGCGGACACGGAGCAATGGATTCAAACTTCAAGAAAGAAGATTCCACCTAAACATTAGGAAGAACTTCCTGACAGTAAGACCTGTTCGGCAGTGGAATTTGCTACCATGTAGTGTGGTGGAGTCTCCTTCTTTGGAGGTCTTTAAGCAGAGGCTTGACAGGCGTATGTCAAGAATGCTTTGATGGTGTTTCCTGCTTGGCAGGGGGTTGGACTGGATGACCCTTGTGGTCTCTTCCAACTCTATGATTCTATGATTCTAACATCTCCCACTCTCCAGCGAAGAAAGAGGATTATGTGTGTTTGCGATAATGTTGTACTCCCATAACATTGTTCATTTTTCCCTTCAAAATATAGTCTGGCCTCCCACAAGGTCTGAGGGACAGTGGAATGGCCCCCTGCTGAAAAAGTTTGCTGACCCCTGAAGCCAGGGTCAAACTGTGCTTTGCAAAGTCCTGGGTTTTTCTGACACCCCCCCCCCAAGTGCCCCTTTTTTCCAGGGGTGTCCCTGATTTAGAGAAGCTCCCCCAGTTTCTGATTTGATCCCAGAATGTCCCATTTTTCCTTAGGATGTCCCTATTTTCATTGGAGAAATGTTGGAGGGTATGGAGTTATCCGACCCCCCCCCCCAAGCAGTCTGAAGGCAATTCTGTATAGGGAAGTTTTTTAAATGTTTAATGCTCAATTATGTTTGTATATATGTTGGAAGCTGCCCAGAGTTGCTGGGGCAACCCAGTAAGGTGTGTGTGGTATGAATAGTAAAATTATCATTATGAAATGGGATGTCCCTATTTTCACCGGAGAAATGTTGTAGAGTATGGTATTTTGAAATACTGAGATTTTAAACTAACCAGAGTTCCCTCAGTTTAGATGCAGTGGAAACTGTGGCTAAGTCAATATCAAAAGTGAAGCTGTAGATCTTCCTTAGTGTATAAGAAACATGAGGAAAGGGGCATGGGTGAGTTCAAGATTTTGCCAATGCCATACTTACAGTAGCAGGAAAATAGTTTTCTGCTGTGTCGGAAATGACCTCTTATATATTAAAAATGTGAATGGTGACCATGTGTTATTGATGTCTATTACTTGTTATTATTATCAGTATTCCACCTTCCCCCCCAGAGGAGGAAGCCCAGGGCAGCAAACACACAAGTGATACAAAAAAATATGGAAAGGAATTCCAATACAGATGCAGAATGGAAAAGTTCTCTAATAGGTTTGTTCAAAGGTGAAGGACTTCAGTAGGCACCAAAAAGACAAGAGTTGACACGGGTATAAGAGTTAACAGAAGGTAATTCCAAAGGGAAGGTGCCACAACTCTAAAGGCCCAATTCGAATAGTGTGTGGTGTGGAGGCTCACACCTGCAGAGTTCAGTGATTAAGTCACTATATAAGACATGAGATGAATCAAGCTGTATGGGGATTTCTGCTCCAAAAACAGCACTGTGAACTTATTCTGGTAGTTAATTGGCAGCCATTGCAGTTTCTTTTGACAGTGATATTATAGATACCCTCCAACAATTCTCCAGTGAAAATAGGGAAAAGCGAGGCATTCCAGGATTAAATCAGAAGCCAGGTACTATATCAGGCTTCAGAGAACCCGCCCCCCGCCCCCAGTAGGCTGCCAGGAATAGACAAACAGGGAGAGTTCTTACCAATGTATTTTATTTAATATTTACAGAGAGAGGCTTAGAAAGGCTGACTCTTGGAGTAATGGCATTGCTCCGAGTGAAACCCCACCCCCTCCGTCTCTCCCATTATATGTCATCCCTATTGTGGCTGATCTGTGCCTTCTGCCTCTGCGTTCTCTGCTCTCCTACTTTCAATGCCTGCCGGACGGGTTCTGGGACAAGGGGGAATGCTTTCTAAAGACACTGAACCTGCCAGCTGTCTCTCCCCTGGGGCTTCTTCTTCTTCTTGCTCCTCTCCCACTTTTTCCCAGCTTTCCTCCTCATCTGCCTCTGAGCTATGATCTCCCGCAAACACTGTTGTAAATCTATACTGGCCTCCTTTTCTCTCCTCCTCCTCTGTCCAGTTCCTGACACCAGGGTGCCTTCTGTAAATCCAGGGCTGTCCCTGGAAAATAGGAACACTTGGAGAGTCTGGTGCTATCCTGACCAAGTGAGCAGTTGAGCCACCAGTAGATGCAGTATCTGGCCCAACCTCAAGGTCTCACACAATGGTCTCCAAAGTAAACCATGTCTGATAGAAGTTCACAAGAACTTTTTGAATTTGCTGTGTATGCTATTAAAAGTTCAAACCGTTTGCATCATTTGCACATGAAGTTTTATTTTTTCAAAAGAAAACTGTATGCCATCTGTACTCCAATCCTCTTCAATACAATACTGCATATACTGCAGGAAAAAAATCTTATAGGCTTTCATTACTTTGAAAACCAATTTTTATTTTTTATTTTTTTAAAACATAATTTTTATTAATTTTACAAATTACAAAAAAAAACGGTACATACATAAACACCTTTTCCACCTCCTTCCCACCCCCCTCCATGGGTCCTCCCCTGCCACAGAAGTATCCCATGTAAGTGAACAGTCAGAGATGATCCATTTTATGCTTGGATTTCTGTCCTCCTCCCCCTCCCCTGTCCCCAAAGCCCCCCCCCTGCCACCAGGGAGCTCCAGTAAACCAGGGCAGTACGCAGGAGGTCATCCATCCAACCATCTATTATCATACCAAAAAAAAAGTAAAAATAGAAAAAAAGAGAAAAAAGAGAAGCAAAAAAGAGAAAAAGACAATACAAAACAGAAAAAATCTTACTTTCATTCATAATTGTTGTTGTTGTTTAGTCGTTTAGTCGTGTCCGACTCTTCGTGACCCCATGGACCATAGCACGCCAGGCACTCCTGTCTTGCACTGCCTCCCGTAGTTTGGTCAAACTCATGTTCGTAGCTTCGAGAACACTGTCCAACCATCTTGTCCTCTGTCGTCCCCTTCTCCTAGTGCCCTCAATCTTTCCCAACATCAGGGTCTTTTCCAAGGATTCTTCTCTTCTCATGAGGTGGCCAAAGTATTGGAGCCTCAGCTTCACGATCTGTCCTTCCAGGGAGCACTCAGGGCTGATTTCCTTAAGAATTGATAGGTTTGATCTTCTAGCAGTCCATGGGACTCTCAAGAGTCTCCTCCAGCACCATAATTCAAAAGCATCAATTCTTCGGCGATCAGCCTTCTTTATGGTCCAGCTCTCACTTCCATACATCACTACTGGGAAAACCATAGCTTTAACTATACGGACCTTTGTCGGCAAGGTGATGTCTCTGCTTTTTAAGATGCTGTCTAGGTTTGTCATTGCTTTTCTCCCAAGAAGCAGACGTCTTTTAATTTCGTGACTGCTGTCACCATCTGCAGTGATCAAGGAGCCCAAGAAAGTAAAATCTCTCACTGCCTCCATTTCTTCCCCTTCTATTTGCCAGGAGGTGATGGGACCAGTGGCCATGATCTTGGTTTTTTTGATGTTGAGCTTCAGACCATATTTTGCGCTCTCCTCTTTCACCCTCATTAAAGGTTCTTTAATTCCTCCTCACTTTCTGCCATCAAGGTTGTGTCATCTGCATATCTGAGGTTGTTGATATTTCTTCCGGCAATCTTAATTCCGGCTTGGGATTCATCTAGTCCAGCCTTTCGCATGATGAATTCTGCATATAAGTTAAATAAGCAGGGAGACAATATACAACCTTGTCGTACTCCTTTCCCAATTTTGAACCAATCAGTTGTTCCATATCCAGTTCTAACTGTAGCTTCTTGTCCCACATAGAGATTTCTCAGGAGACAGATGAGGTGATCAGGCACTCCCATTTCTTTTAGAACTTGCCATAGTTTGCTGTGGTCGACACAGTCAAAGGCTTTTGCATAGTCAATGAAGCAGAAGTAGACGTTTTTCTGGAACTCTCTAGCTTTCTCCATAATCCAGCGCATGTTTGCTATTTGGTCTCTGGTTCCTCTGCCCTTTCGAAATCCAGCTTGCACTTCTGGGAGTTCTCGGTCCACATACTGCCTAAGCCTGCCTTGTAGAATTTTAAGCATAACCTTGCTAGCGTGTGAAATGAGCGCAATTGTGCGGTAGTTGGAGCATTCTTTGGCACTGCCCTTCTTTGGAATTGGGATGTAGACTGATCTTCTCCAATCCTCTGGCCATTGCTGAGTTTTCCAAACTTGCTGGCATATTGGGTGTAGCACCTTAACAGCATCATCTTTTAAAATTTTAAATAGTTCAGCTGGAATATCATCACTTCCACTGGCTTTGTTATTAGCAGTGCTTTCTAAGGCCCATTTGACTTCACTCTCCAAGATGTCTGGCTCAAGGTCAGCAACCACACTACCTGGGGTGTACGAGACCTCCATATCTTTCTGGTATAATTCCTCTGTGTATTCTTGCCACCTCTTCTTGATGTCTTCTGCTTCTGTAAGGTCCTTACCACTTTTGTCCTTGATTATGGTAATCTTTGTACGAAATGTTCCTTTCATATCTCCAATTTTCTTGAACAGATCTCTGGTTTTCCCCATTCTATTGTTTTCTCATTCATAATTATTAAACCATATTTTGTGGGCTTCCCCACCCTCCCCCCTTCCCCGGTTTTCATCCCTTTTTTATCATCTTCAACAGTTTCTTATTTTATAAAAATACACCTTTATACCTTATACTACTTATAAATTGATTATTATCATTTTCACCTAATGTCCAAATCACTGAAAAATCAAACTCCCATTTTATCTTCCCATGCCTAATTCTTACTCTATAAGCCTCCATATTTTCACATTTTTCCAAAATCAATTCACTTTTAAAACTATAACTATTCCCAATTTAACCTTACATCCCCGATTACCGGCTCCACCCCCCCAATCCAGCAAATTCCATAATCAGCAGACCAGTTATAAACCTGTTAATCCATCCTTATAATCACAACTTCACTTTCCCTTCACCCCACCCCCTGTTTACAATCTTTTGCCATCCAG
Organism: Zootoca vivipara; assembly: GCF_963506605.1. Taxonomy (NCBI): domain Eukaryota; kingdom Metazoa; phylum Chordata; class Lepidosauria; order Squamata; family Lacertidae; genus Zootoca; species Zootoca vivipara. Next base: position 9,667,576 of record NC_083285.1, read on the forward strand.
GCCTCCATACAAGACCCCTGAGTTTCTTCTCTTCTCTGCATATTTTTTCCCTCTTCCCTGTGGGCATTCTGAAATTCCAATAATACCAATCGTGCCCCCCTCAAAGGAAAGGCACTCCATCCAACTTTTTGTAGAGTAAAGTCATCATTTTTTTCGTGGTGGGCTTCATTTTGTGTTAAATCATCACAGTCCTCATCTTCATCTTTTCCTTCCAAATCACAGTCACCATCATTGTCATTCTCACATTCGTCTTCTTCAGTTTCAAAAGCTTCATCTTCTAAGAAATCATATTCTGCCATCACCATCTGGAATTGTTGCTGTAACTCTTGCCGTTGTGTCTCCTCTTGACATAGTTCTATTCTTGCTTCCCACATTAAGGTCAAAACAGTCCGCTGGAACTCAGGCGAATACCTTTTTGTTGACATAGTTCAATCCTGTCAAGGTCAAAACTTGTCACATGGGGTGGAATATAATCACAGTTTATTTTCTCGACTCCATTTTAACAAGCTGGCTGCATTCTTCAAGTCTTATTAAAAATAAAGTTCGAACTCACATTTCACAAGCATTTAAACCAAAAAAGAATTTCCACAAAGTCCAGAAATACAAATTGAAATAAAAATTTGACTTATAAATCCTGATCAACTCACTGGGTTGTCTGGGCTGCCGGCTCCCGAGGAAAAGAAAGGTGAAAACCAATTTTTAAAATGTAAGGAGCTTTTACTCACAGTGTGTAATTTACCAATTAATTATTGATTTTGTTTAGTGTAGCCTTATAAAATTGTCCTAAGGTAAAACTATGCTTTGGATGTCAGCATGCTAACAAGGAGACTGTAAACATATTACAATTCTGCTTCGCTTCCCCCTTGCTTTCTTTAATGAGAGACGCCGGATTTCCTCCCTTTCTTCTTAAGATAAAGAATTGTACGACTGGGGAAGATCTAAAGGTGAAGAAAACTCACCTTTTGGTAACTGCACTATGTTAAATATTATTTGGGAAGAAAATGGAGGAGATATTCAGACTAAACAGCAGCTTCAAAGCAAAGCAATTTGCTACCAATATTTATACAGTGGTACCTCGCAAGACGAAATTAATTTGTTCCATAAGTCGTTTCGTATTGCGAAAATTTTGTCTTGCGAAGCGCGGTTTCCCATAGGAATGCATTGAAATTTAATTAATGCGCCCCTATGGGGGGGAAAAAAAAGCACAAAAAAGGCTCCGACTCACCCGCCACGGCTGGAAGTTTTTAAGGCTCTGGGAAGGGGGGAAGCAGGAGGAGGGCCAGGGGTCTTCTCCTGCCGCAGCCTCCGCTCCTTCAGGCGCCGCCGCTGTTGCCGCCAAGGGCCACCTGGTGAACCCCGCAGCTGCTCCTGCCAGATTCCCGAGGGGGAGAAGCGGCCAATGCTTGCCCGCCAGCCCACCGGGGAGGAGCCGCGGAGGCATCCATGACTGCCAAGGAGGGCAAGGCCGAGGCGGTGAGCACCACGCCACCACAGGAGGCAGAAGCAGCAGCTGTGGATGTCACCCCCGGCCACGATGGCGGAGTCCTCAAGGTAAGCGGCACCGGCGGGCGGCCGGGGGTGGCCGCTGAGATCTGAACCCCGAGGGAAAGTGGCAATGCGGCGGCAGTGGCGGCTTCCCTTCCCATCGCCGTCAGAATCCAAACCGCGGCCTCCTCTGGAGCGCAGGGTGGCGAGGCTACTTCGTCTTGCGAAGCATGGCAATAGACGACTTCGTTTTGTGAGTCTTCAAAAAAAAATCGCAAAGCGCTTTTGTCTGCGATTTTTTTTTTTGTTGCGTGAGGCTTTTGTCTTGCGAGGTACCACTGTACAGTATAATGGAGGCAAAGCAGAACTAAGGAAATCCATAGAAAACATTTCTGAGTGGTTTGCTCATGGGCAATAGGATTACAGTAATGAACTGAAGTCTGCAAATCCCAAATGCATTTGTGATTGCAGAGCTCCCCTAAAATCAATGGCCGAGATTTTGGATCATGGTCACAGTCACCTGCAAGTCATAGCAAAACATCACAAGAGTGCTGATTCATGAACAACAGATTATTACAGTTATCTTACAATGAATATTTAGGACAGAAATGCAGTTATCCTTCAAATGTGTACTTCTTTGAATTTTACAGTGCAGTTCTCCAACCCAAAAAAATGTACAGAGATGTGTTTATCAAGAAAAATATATATAGGAAAAGTGTGTATATCAGTTAAAGTAATATACAGAAATGTATTGTATTATGGAAAACTGATTGCAAAACTGCATTAAAATATGTACAGTGGTACCTCTACTTATGAATAACTCCACTTACAAATGTTTCTACTTACGAATGGAGCTCCGTCCGCCATCTTGGATGCAGTTTAGATGGGATTTTTTCTACTTACGAATTTTTAGATAGGGTTGCTTCGACTTACGAATTTTTTCTCCCAATGCATTCCTATGGGATTCGACTTACAATTTTTTTCGACTTACAAATGTGCGTTCGGAACGCATTAAATTCGTAAGTAGAGGTACCACTGTATATTAGCAGAAATATATTCGTAATACACTAAAATGCTCAGAACTTTCAGTGTCTTTCCTTCCAGAAGTAAAATGGAAATGTGGCGAACAGAACTTAAAACAAAAATGAAGAATTGGGAGAAACTGAAATGGGCAGATTAGGCCATTCCTTGTACAAGGCAAGTAATCCAAGGAGGAAATTATCTCCACATAAATATGGTCATACGACCAGACAATCTCTGTCTAGAAGTGGCCATCAGGAAGACTGGCCTGTGCCAATTCCAGCCAGCAGTGAATTCATTGTGTTAAGCCTAATATTATATGTTAATTATGTCACTGAGATTTAAATACTGTACTTCAATGCACAGATTTCCCTCCCATGCAAATGTTATTGGAATCCCAGTTGCATGAGGATATTCTCATGGAAAACCTTAACTAAAACAAGACTAGTTTTAAATAGCAGTGGCGGACTTAGTTTGGCTCTGCCATTTCTCCTATTGTGAACGTTGATCATCAAAGTTTATTGGCATAGATAGGATCTTGTCAGATTATTCATAAAAAAAGCATTTTCCTACCCTTATTTTAAAAACATATATGACTGACAGCTTTCTCTAGCAGTTCTTACAAACAAAAGAATCTTACGAATATACCAATTATTACATTTGTCACTGCAGTAAAGGCAAAATTGTGTAGCAATAGATGTGAAGAATTTCAAAACTTTTTTTTTACTTTATAATGTGCTTATTTCCATAGCCGCTAGAAAAGAAAACGTTGACTTATTCAGTATACAGTGGTACCTCGGTTTATGAACACAATTGGTTCCGGAAGTCTGTTCATAAACTGAAGCGTTCATAAACTGAAGCGAACTTTCCCATTGAAAGTAATGGAAAGTGGATTAATCCATTCCAGACGGTCCGCGGAGTAACCGTTCATAAACTGAAGCGAACTTTTCCATTGAAAGTAATGGAAAGTGGATTAATCCGTTCCAGACGGGTCCGTGAAGTACTTAAACTGAAGCGTTCATAAACTGAAACATGGGTGTAATTGGTTCTGGAAGTCTGTTCATAAACTGAAGCGTTCATAAACTGAAGCGAACTTTCCCATTAAAAGTAATGGAAAGTGAATTAATCCGTTCCAGATGGGTCCGCGGCGTTCATAAACCGAAAATTCATAAACCGAGGTGTTCATAAACCGAGGTTCCACTGTACTTGGCTTTCTCAAGAAGCTGAACAACAGTTATACTCTAATTAGTTACAGGTAGGTAGCCGTGTTGGTCTGACGCAGTCAAAACAAAATAAAAAAATCCTTCCAGTAGCACCTTAGAGACCAACTAAGTTTGTCATAGGTATGAGCTTTCGTGTGCATGCACACTTTTTCAGATACACTAAAACAGAAGTCACCAGACCCTTGTGTATAGTCAGAGGGTGGGGAGGGGTATTACTCAGAAGGGTGGTGGGAATGGGTGATTGGCTGATAGGAGTGGTAAACCTGTTGATGACTGTTAACGACTGTTAACAACTGCAATTGGTCTTGCAGGAAAAAGCAAGGCCTGAGGTGCTAAAGAAAGCTTGATCATGTATAATGAGATAAGAATCCAGTGTCCTTATTCAGACCAGGTCTCTCCATAGTTTTAAGCTTGGTAATGAGTTGCAATTCAGCAACTTCTCTTTCCAGTCTGTTTTCCAGTCTCTAATTAGTGTAACTACTGTAGCATGGTTGGTATGGGCTATTCTCCGTTAAAGCAATTTGCATGATTTGTTTTCCTAATCAAATGTCAGAATGCTTTGTGAACAAGAATATAGCAAGGGAAACACATATTTGGTATATGGTCTGAATGTACAGGCAGGGCAGTCTCAAGCAGGTCGGGCGCCCTGGTGCTGAGGGGCGGAGATCGCTCCGGCGCCCCCGCCCTCGCAGGGCGCAGCATGGCTTCCACGCTGCTTCGTCGCGCTGCACCCCACCTACCAACCCAGCGCTCTGGTGCCCCACGCCACCGGGACTCTACCTAGAGCCGGCCCTGTGTACAGGAGGCCGCCATCTTGCTGAAGCTAAGGAGCAAGTATTGGTTGCCACATGGGACAAAGCCTCTAGGCTAGGTTCCAGGCAGATGGGCTGCTGCTGTTTCAGGAGCAAGAAGGGAAGAGGAATGGCAGTGGGAGGGCCATAATAGTGAGGAGTAATAACTAAATTAAGCAACTGAACTTTAAAAGAAACCGTGTGTTTATTACCTTCTTTAGAAGGCTGTAACATCCACTAGATTTAGTACGATTATTAATAACTTAACTGGTTCCTGGAAGAACATTATCTCCTGACACATCCTTTGTTTTATCAACTTTTCTTCGTAAAATAAATCTTTTATTATTTGTTCAACTTCTGCCCTAGTCTCCAAGTACAGTGGTACCTCTGGTTATGAACTTAATTTGTTCCGGAAGTCTGTTCTTAACCTGAAACTGTTCTTAACCTGAGGTACCACTTTAGCTTATGGGGCCCCTGCGCTGCCGGCGTGCGATTTCTGTTCTCATCCTGAGGTAAAGTTCTTAACCCGAAGTACTACTTCTGGGTTTGTGCAGTCTGTAACCTGAAGTGTCTGTAACCCGAGGTGTTTGTAACCCGGGGTACCACTTTATCTACGTTTACCCTCCCACAAAAACCAATACGATAACCTGTGGCTGTTATATAGTGTCAGGTTTCCTCCCCCCTTTGAAAGCAGATAAGCAGAACAAAGGAAAAGGAGTCTTCTGACCAGTTAGAAACTTTAATGATCACAGCAAGAGAACAAGGAATCCATTCCCTAGGAATGAGGTGCTCCCAATTAAGGGTTCCACTCTCTTCCTCCCTAGTCACCCACGTGACTACCTCGTCTTGTAACCTAATCTCGTAATCACTGTGTTTTCTGTGCTGCCACCTTATCAGCTCTTTGTGACCTTGGGCTGCGTGAATGTCCAGAGACAGTGAATCTGTTAACACTCTCTCTCACACACACAGTATTTCCCAGCTTCTGCCTTCTGAACTATGTCCCTCTGCAAACCACTGTTCCAAATCTATATTGTCCTCCTGCTCCATGGAAGATTCAAGATCCGGATCTGGAGTAGAGGAAGGGGGAGGGGGGAGGGGGAGGTTCCCACCATTCCTCCTCAGTGCAGCCCTCCTCACCACGGTCCCTGATATATAGAGTAAATTCGTAGGTGGGACCTACTGCAATTGGTAGCCAGATCAGTGGGTTCTCTGTTAAGGCGAGTGGCCTCCTTCAGGAGGTAGGAAATCTTCCACAGAGTTTGCTTGGCATTGTGAGATTATTTCCACCAGAGAATTCTACAGAAGAATTTAAAATGTATTGGAAGCCTGGACCGATGTGTCTAATATCCTCACACCACCTCCATTTTGTTGGAACCATGTGCTTCCCCTATTCTTATAAATAAATAAAGTATTAAGGGTTGACTTTATTTTTTAATGCAACGGGACCAGAGGCCCCATACAAAGAACAATTGCTTCTGGACTATTGCAGTATTATGCCATGCTAGCATTTCAACCATAGCTGCCAAGTTATCCCTTTTTTACAGGGATTTTCCCTTATGCTGAATAGGCTTCCTCGCGAGAAAAGCGAAAACTTGGCAGCTATGAAATTGCAACACCAATCCTAATCCTAATAATTTATTATTTGTATCCCACTCATTTGACTGGGTTGCCCCAGCCACTCTGGGTGGCTTCCAGCGTCTATAAAAACACAGTAAAACATTAAACCAGGCACCCCCAAACTGCGGCCCTCCAGATGTTTTGGCCTACAACTCCCATGATCCCTAGCTAAGAGGACCAGTGGTTAGGAATGATGGGAATTGTAGTCCAAAACATCTGGAGGGCCGAAGTTTGGGGATGCCTGCATTAAACCTTAAAAAGCTTCCCTATACAGGACTGCCTTCAGATGTCTACTAAAATTAGACTATTATTCTGCTGCATGTGTGGGGTATCTATATATTTGTTTAGGCTTAGATGTAAAATTCAGTTTCTTCATTTCAAGCTATGCATTGATCAAACAGCAGCAGGAATCCCTAATCCAGTGGCTGGGAGCAGGTCAATGGAGTTAGCTATAGAATAACTCTTTTTTAAAAAAATAATTTTTATTTGAATTTTTCAAAATACAAAGAAAAAGACATAAAAGAATAACTCTTTTGCACGTTTGGCTATTGTTACTATGAAACAGAACCTGGAAGAGAGACATTTTAAAAACCAATAGGATGTTCTGGTCAATATACCCATTCCAGCAGCAAAGGGCATAAATGTAAAAAATAAATTAATGGAAGAAAACACAATGTTTTACAATCTGGTGTGAAGATGTCCTCTGTTTACAGCCAAGTAATCTATCTTAAATGGCTTGTGATCAGGCTGTTAGGCTGGAATACCAAAATCAATTACGCAATGAATACCTGTGATTTCATTGTCACTACCCTGGAATCAGATTGCAATGGGGTGTGCAGAACATTCCCTGACAGAAATGACTGGTGTGCAAAATTTATAGAACCACAGTGTTGGCTCTATGTTAAGGCTGAGTCGGCGGAATAATGTCCTGACATTATAACGAGAAATCAAGAGGGGGTAGGTTCTATGGTTTATAGGTAGAAAAATAGGCAGATTTGAAACTTGGCAATGGAGGAAAGGTACATTTGGGGGGTGGTCCATGGCAAATTTAGGGAAGAAAGGACAAGAAATGGCTTATCTTGAATGAATTAAATGTGTGATGAATGACTTTGGGAAGTTGACAGAACTTGTGCATATCCTCCTACCTGCCATTGTTTGCTGGGGTGGTTTTAGGGGTCTGTACCACGTCTTTTGCAAAACTGTTTCCCCTTTTTTGGTCAAGAGGAATGTCTAGGATGTGACATTACTCATGAGCTATGAAACATATTTGCAGTTTTTCAAAAAGTAATGTTTGTGGCCCATGTTAGCTGATAAGATTCCATAACTGTACACCATGGCTCGTTCTTCACTTTGGGAAATATTAACCTACTGTACAGGATTTTTGTTCCAGGGTTATAAAACTGATCACAACCCCATAGAGGAGATGTACCAAAGGAGTGCTTCACCCCGGCTGTCCTGCACTAAGCGGAAAGTTGGATTAGATGTTCTTTGCTGTCGCTTTCAACTCTATCATTCAATGTGGATGGTATTGATTGACAGGTGAGGATTTGTAAAGTGTGGTCCGCAGCTGCATAGATACAATGCATCTATCGCAGAGCAGACAAATCTGGGACTTAGGACAACCTCACCATGACTGACAGCTCTCCAGTTTTATGAAATTTGAATTAACCACAACATAAGATGCCACACCATATAACATGGCCCTTAACAGCTGCCATTTTCTGGCATTTTGGAGCTTGAGCAAACAGGGAAATCCTGGAACATGTAAAGCCAAAAGTGTGTTTTTGTTTGTTTGTTTGTTTGTTAATTGAATATATACCGTCTACCACAGTCTTCCCAGACATTGTTGTTGTTTAGTCGTTTAGTCGTGTCCAACTCTTCGTGACCCCATGGACCAGAGCATGCCAGGCACTCCTGTCTTACACTGCCTCCCACAGTTTGGTCAGACTCATGTTGGTAGCTTCGAGAACACTGTCCAACCATCTCGTCCTCTGTCGTCCCCTTCTCCTTGTGCCCTCCATCTTTCCCAACATCAGGGTCTTTTCCAGGGAGTCTTCTCTTCTCATGAGGTGGCCAAAGTATTGGAGCCTCAGCTTCAGGATCTGTCCTTCCAGTGAGCACTCAGGGCTGATTTCCTTCAGAATGGATAGGTTTGATCTTTTTGCAGTCCATGGGACTCTCAAGAGTCTCCTCCAGCCCCATAATTCAATCCCAGACATCATGGGAGCCAAATTCTCTGTTACAGCAATGAATCTTAGTTAATCACGCAACTGCTTTCAGATTTTACCATCCTGTGGAAATTTAAGCACCACCAACTGTGATAGAATTTATATCAAAAGCCATGTGTGTTAGGAACAGAGTTTTCCTTTATTTAGCAGATTGATGAACATATTAAAAAACCTATCCTTAACATTTTATGTCTGTTTCTATGATTCCACTATGTATAGCAGAGCAAAAGGTGTTTTTTTTTTTTAAAAAAATGCACATATACTTTTGCCTACCCATGTAGACATTCTGTTTTCTCTAGAGGAAACTCTTACATGCTGTCTTTTAATAAGGCCCTCTTTCCTTCTCTCCTCTCCTCTCCTTTCCATTTCTTTTCTTCTTCTGTTTGTAGAAAGCAAATACTTATCCCATTATGCTCTTTTATTCATGAGGAGTGAATTCAGATCCCCTCTCTATTAAAGCATCGGCAGGGAGTCTCCACATATTCTGGGTTGATTCAGACATAAATGCTGCTTTTTTGTGCAAGCAAAAAACAACAACAACAAAACACCACAGTGTGTGTGTGTGTGTGTGTGTGTGTGTGTGTGTGTGTGCATGAAAAACTAGTCTGATTATCTAGCTTTCTTCCAAGGGAAAGAAAGACAAAACGAACCAGATTCATTTGTTTACTTTGAAAACAGCTGCTGTTGCCACCTTTTGAACAATCTCTCCATCCCAGCCAGTTTCTTCAGAAAGTCCCCAGATGCAGCGCATACTTCAGCGTGAAACCTCCAAGCAAGAGTAGAAAATCAAATCCGCTGTGAATAGGATATTGACAATCTCTGCTGGAAAGTGATAATGGAGAGGAACGTAAAGGTACAAGGGTGGTTCCCAAGGCTTTTCCCTTGGTCTCGACTATTTGGAAAAACTGAGGGAGGGAAGGGATAAATAGCAGAATGCAGTGGCGTTGCAACAGGGGGGAGCAGGGGGCGGTGCGCCCCAGGTGCCATGTCTGGGGGTGGTGACAAGAAGGCACCCTGCGGGGGCTCACCCCACCACGGTGGCTTGCCCCGCAGCGGTGGCGTGAGCAGCCATATGTGGAGGATCCTCCGTTCGCGGCTTCAGCCACGAGCAGAGGATCCCAGCGCCGGCGTCAAACTGCTATGCACAGCGCCTGTGCGGCGTCACACGCATGCGCTGTACGTAACGCCGCTGTACATAGCGGGTTGCCGCCAGAGCTGCTTGAGCGCCGTACGGACAGCCGTGGGATCCCTCCGTCACCGCTACAGCTGCATGTAGAGGACTCTCTGTTCGTGGCTGCAGCCGCGAGCAGAGGATCCCGGCGCCGTCTGTACGGCGCTGGAGCGGCACCACTGGCAAACCGCTATGTACAGCGCATGTGCGGTATCACTACGTATGGCACGTGTGCCCTGCATAGCAACGCTCCGCCCCGGGTGTCACGACGCCATTGTTCATCCCTGGCAGAATATAATGGTAAGTTTTCACCTGTCCTCCTCTCCCTTGGATGACCACTTTGCTCTTCCGATGTGTGGAACTTCCAGCACCACAGAGCAAAAATGAGCAGCGATGTTCCTAAACAGTAAGAAGAACGTTGTGTTTTACTCAGTTTTGAAGTGAATGGATGTTCAATGGTTGCAAAAATCCCATGGGAGGAAAATGGTCTCCCAACTCATTGTGATCTAGCTGTGCTGGGAGACATAGGTTTTGGCATGATCTCACTGGTACCTGAGGGAAAGTGTACTTGTATAATAATATTTGTTGATTGGAACAATCTATGGATTTTAGTCTCTCCTTTTTTCCCATCTTAAATTCAGCTCACATTTCTGCAGCAACTGGTGATTTTTCATTTTCAAGAATTTTCTAAAATATTCCCAGGAAAATATGTCCACATTTTTGTGCAAATTAATTCTAACATTTTTGTTTTATGCGTCTTTCACTAATATACACTTTTTAAAAAAGCAACCGTCTCTAATATAATGTGTTTTTCTTTTCTCACTAATGTATGTATAGTTATCCCCACTTCCCCTTAAGATGTGGATTTTTGTACACATTGGTTGGTAGGGAAACTGCACAGCAAAATTTGGAGAGACTTGTGAATTTTGAAAGACAAATGTGTTTCATTTCACATGTTGGTTCCAGATGGGAAAACTGGTAGGTTCTCATTGAGATAAAGCAAAATTGAATTTCACCTCCCATGCCTAACCACTCTCATTCCATTTTTAAATTATTTATTTGATTTTTCAGATTAAAATTTTGTGGGTTCTATTGCTAATCATTTCCTCCTGCATCTTTTATGATAATCCAGATCTTTTACCTCACCATTCTGTCCAAAATTCACAATTAAAGGGAAAAAAAAGGTAAATGACCCCTAGACGGTGAAGTCCAGTCAAAGGCGACTGTGGGGTTGCGGCGCTCATCTCGCTTTCAGGCCAAGGGAGCCGGTATTTGTCCACAGACATCTTTCCGGGTCATGGCCAGCTCATGACTAAACTGCTTCTGGCGCAACGGAACACCGTGATGGAAACCAGAGTGCACTGAAATTCCGTTTACCTTCCTGCCACAGCGGTACCTATTTATCTACTTGCACTGGCATGCTTTCGAACAGCTAGGTTGGCAGGAGCTGGGATAGAGCAATGGGAGCTCACCCAGTCACAGGGATTCAAACCGCTGACCTTCCGATCAGCAAGCCCAAGGCTCTGTGGTTTAGACCACAGCGCAACCTGCATCCCATTAAACTACCCTCATTCCTACCCCATGGACTGACAGAGTTCAGCTCCTAGCTAGAAGGATAAAGTAAGCATATCGTCTAAAGAATGTAACTGATCTAGATGGAGGTTAGAACTTCATTAAGTGTTTGTGTAGGTGCCTACCTTGATTAAAGGACCTAGAAGTTGCCTACCGCACTTCTTTATCTGCATCCCTCTGATGTGTATTGAAAAGAAAGATCTGGCAGAATTAACAGCTCCTGATTGCTCGCCATTCCAAGGCCACTTTAACACATTTTCTGCTTTAAAGCTAAATGCCTGAGATTTATACAGTGAGCTAAAGGGGAAGATCTAGAATCATTAGCATTGTCAAACTAAAATAGCAAGGTCATCCTGACTCCTGATAATGGCAAATCAAGTCAGACATAATTGCGTGAACAAGACTCTGAGATAAAATGCTCTGTGTTGACTCCTTACAAAAGCCTTCCGATGCAGCGGCTCATCTTGGGGCTTTCATGACTTTAAGAGAAAAACTTCACAGTCCTTCAAGAGATGGAAAGATCCTGTTTAGCTAGACCCAGTGCTTTTTTTTCTAGGGCAACACAGGGGTATGCATACCCCTAAACGTTTTCGTGAATCTTTGGACTTTTGTCCATTTACTGTATTTATTTTTCCAGATTTGAACTATAAAATGGTGATTTTCTTGAGTCGAAATGAGAGTACGGCACCCCTAAACATTATTTTTTATTAGAAAAAAGCACTGGCTAGACCAGTGTTTCCCAGAGTGGGTGATACCACCCCCTGGAGGGCACTGGGATGACCCAGGGCAGGCACCCCCAAACTTCGGCCCTCCAGATGTTTTGGAGTACAATTCCCATCTTCCCCGACCACTGGTCCTGTTAGCTAGGGATCATGGGAGTTGTAGGCCAAAACATCTGGAGGGCTGCAGTTTGGGGATGCCTGATCCAGGGGGTGGTAGTAATTGGGATGGGAGCACTTGGGAGACATTTAATAAAAATGAGGGGGTTCCTACAGAGTGGCTAATATTTCGAAAACAAAACAAATAGTTTCCCTGTACTCTGTTTTCTACAACAAGGAACCTGTATGTTTCACTGGAAACAGAACATATTTAGAGTGCTTCTAAACTACTGTTGAACATTCACTAAATATAAATTCAATAAAGAATAATAGATAATAAATTGCTTTCATAGCCTGCTTATTGGTTTCCCAGAGTTATCTGGCTAGCCAAATACGATGATGGACTTGGAGAGATCCTGTAGTTTTATGCAGCCAAGCCGGGCTTACGTTCTCCACATGCATCTCAACATGATTCGAAGGCAAGTGGCAGCCCCAGGACCTTTCATTTCAGGAATTAAGCACTCATAGCTCACATTGGAATCTTCATTATTAATTGACTGGGCATTAGAGCTATATGCTGCAAGATCACATTATCATTATTATTTATTTGATTTTTATACCACTCTTTATCAAAAGATCTCAGGACGGTGTCATTTTTTTTATTTAAAATCACTTCTATTTTTCTTTTAATATCCTAAACTGGCCCTGGCCTTGGCTCAGCATGACTGGGCTCATAAAACTGAAACATTCCTAACCTTGAAGGAAAGATCAGGCTGAATGATGATTAGGCTAATAAACTGGAAGATAAAATTATTGGATTGAAACAGACAAGGAGAACTTTAAAAGTAAGTTTAACTGGTGTAGTTATAAATGTGAACACTTCTTTACACCATCAAACAGATGCAAGAGAGAGTAACTGGAATCCTATTCCCATTTTAAAAAAATTTATATTAAGATACTATTTTCCCATTCCTGTAAATCTGGCATTGTTGCTGCTGTAGCACAAACAGTTGTTTGAGGAGCAACAGCTAAGATGGTACCCTTCAGTACTTCGCTCGAGAGATTGAATCGAATGCAGCTTTCAGATCATATAGCATATAGCACACCACCTGGTTTCTTAACATACTTACAGTATCTATAAAATGGGCTAGTACAAAGCAATGGTCTATAGTGAATCTGCCTTGTCTAAATCCTGCTTGCTCTTCGGCAAGAATAGCTTCACCGGTTATCCAACCACCTAGCTTATTGTAAAGATGCTTTGTGTATAATTGGCTAATTACAGGTAGTAAACTCAATGCTCTATAACTAGCTGGTGCATCAGGCTAGTGGCTGATGCAAATAAAGATTCTTCTGATCTGATCTGCTTCCCCTAACCCCTTTGGGGAAAAGGTCCCTTTGCAGAGTTACAACTATCTGGCATTTTGCCCTGGAACAAGGCTAGAGACGGGGCATTTTGGCAGAATCGAAGTCACACCACTGTTGTTTCTGTTGCCTTATTTTCAATGTGCCTGGGGTGTTAAATTCCTTTTGTTAAGGCCCTCTTCTCTTTAATGGGGACAGCCATGTTATTTCTCCTTGGGACCGTCAATTTCCTCCTCCTTTTCTTCAGCACCAAGGTCAGATTTCTCATCTTTGCTTTAACGCCTGTGGCCTTAGTAAAAGCAAAGAGAGCTTTTACTCATCTTGCATGACATAAGGAGATTCTGGTCATCGTAAGCATTGTATTACACAGAAAAAAAGGCAAGGTATCCCCATTCTTCATTTCCACTTATTCTGTTTTTGTTGCTATTATTTCTTGCTATCAAAGGGATACTTGATTTTATGCAATGCAATGTGCAAAGCTGCTCTTCTTCATCAATAAGATCTTGCATTGCATTTGCATACTATAGAATCTGAAATTATTCAGATTAACAAATTTACTTTTTCTTGTTTAAAGGATTAGACTTTATATATGCATATAACTTCAGTGTGCTTCTAAGTCCCAACACAGAGGGTTGTTTATTACATGCTTAATTGTTTATTACATGCTGTGCTTAAAACTTTTTTTTTGCCTCCTCCACAATTATTCTACTTAAAATCAAAATTTTAATTAAATTTTATTTTTCTTCTTCTGGAGTATTTATTCGGTTTCTTTTCACTCACGCCAGATTGAATGGAATGCTTTAGCTTCTTAGATTATTTGCATGGAAGAACTGTAGAATTACTTATTACTGAGTGAAGCGCTGATTAAAGTCCATAATTAAGGAATGAGCCACACCAGGTTGTGCATCCACTGTTTTATTGCCACCTACGTGGGGAGCATTATAATGCACAATGTGAAACCAAGAGTTTTTGCTATCCTAGGGTAGATTGTAAGTGGAAGATGGAACTGAATGTTGACTTAATAAAAGAGAACTCATGCTTTCTGTCTGCAGCATCTTGGGATCATACTGGGTTTAATAATAATTTTTAAAATGCTAGTTATACAATGGAATAAAAAAAAAGGTTGTGTACTTTTGCAGAATAGATTCAGCCTTTCTAGCAAAATCCATTTACCCAACAGTTCTGCATCCTAGTGTCCTTATGGAATCCTGCTATTTCTTGACAAGACTACTGCACATAGGCAATAGGTATGTCTGGCCTGGAAAAGAGGAGACTGAGAGGAGATATGATAGCCATCTTCAAATATCTCAACGGCTGTCACAGGCAAGCTTGTTTTTTTTTCCTGTTCTGGAGGGTAAGATTCGATGGCTTCAAGTTACAAGAAAGGAGATTCTGACTAAACATCAGGAAAAACTTCCTGGCAGAAGGAGTTTTTCGACAGTGGAATGGTCTCCCTCTGGAAGTTGTGGACTCTCCTTCCTTGGAAGTTTTTAAGCAGAGGTTGGATGGTCATCTGTCATGAATTCTTCAGCTGAGATGTTTCCATTGCAGGGGGTTGGACTAGATGACCCTTGTGGTCCCTTCCAACTATATGATTCTATAATTATTTATACCCTGCCCATCTGGCTGGCTTATAAGCAATGAAGATGACAATGCACAGATTGATATATGTGGAACCGTTTGCAGGAGATGGGAATAGAGCATCTGCAAACAAATCTTCTGTGAAGAGATTTTTGCAGGATTTTTTTTTAATCAATAGAGGAATATAGCACCATTTTAGAAATGAGAGGCCCCATCTGTAGTAAGTGTATGTATGTGATGCAAGCAGTATAAAGGTGGCTGCTAATAAATAGGATGATGGATGCTTGGTTCGCAACTTGCCATCACAGCCATAGTAACTGAACTGCTAATTGTAATAAATTGCTAAATTTAAGCCCATCTCCCTCTTTGTGGGCTTATTCTGAAAGCCGATGACAACTTGGCTTAATAAGAGGATTTTTTGGGGGGGGGGGAAGAGAGATTTCAGAGCAGTGTTTAACCTTTTAAGAGCTTGTTGGAGCAATTTGCTAGGATGTTTAACTTTCGCAGAAAGCTCTTGTTAAAAACTGGTAGAAATGGAATATGTGCTCGTATTGATTCGCCCGTTCAAATCTAAGGCTTTAAATGAAACTCCTGCAGGGGAGGTGGGGAAAGTTAAATTAATGGGATGGAGGCATGATAGTAGAAGAAAGTGCCATTCTGGGAAGACAATTAGACTAAATCAAACTTTGCTTCTGCAAAGACTCTGAGTGCTAAAGCGAAGAGGTCACTTTGGCCAGGCTGGCAGAGTCAGAACAAAATGTGTTGAATGGCAAAAAAAACCACCACTATTTGGTAAAGGCAGATATGCTTATTGATTTCAACTGAATAACACAGAACATTCCCTGACAGTGCCAATATTCTGGCACAAATGCTTCTCCTCCTCCTATACTTGCATTCTAAGGAGTGCTGCTCAAGTTACCCTCCGCAGTGCTGAGTCCTGCCTGTGTTGCTCTGGAAATATCAGAAACCTTATGAGATCGTGGAGATATAGCTCCTTCCCCTAGCAGTATTATTGTTCCTGGAAATTGAGCAAATGGTGGTGTCAAACCACTGAGCTTCTTGGGCTTGCTGATTGGAAGGTCAGGGGTTCAAATCCCTGTGATGGAGTGAGCTCCCTTTGCTCTGTCCCAGCTCCTGCCAACCTAGCAGTTTGAAAGCATGCCAGTGGAAGGAGGAGGGAAGGTAAACGGCATTTCCGTGCCTCTGGTTTCCGTCACGGTGTCCCGTTGTGTCAGAAGTGGTTTAGTCCTGCTGGCCACGTGACCCAGAAAGCTGTCTGTGGACAAACGCTGGCTCCCTCATATCGAAAGTGAGATGAGCGCCGCAACCCCATAGTCCCCTTTGCCTGGACTTAACCACCTTCCCTGACCCCAGCAACTAAGCTGTGAAGGGAGGCTTCGTGCTGCCTATTGGGGCAGCCTCCCAACTCCTACTTGCATGCAACCAGGAGCAGGGCGGGGATCTCTCAGTTAGCCTCCCTTCCCAGCTGAGGGATCCCCGCCCCCTCCTGCTTGCACGCAAGTAGGAGTTGGCATGGGGCTGTTCCGAAAGGCAGTGTGAAGCTCTTAGAATTTTGAAGTGTCAGGCATAGCTCTAGTGGCTTTAGCCCAAACGTAGCAGAGTTTTCCTGCACAGCGCAGAAGCTAGTTGAGGTGGAAATGACTAGTCGGCTAGACGCAGAATAACTATTTACAGGATTTATTAAAAGAAAATAAAACCAGCAGAGTTTCTGCATACAAAGCAAAGCAAAATAAATCCTCACTGTCTCTCTCTCTCCAACCACACGCAGCCCTCCTACTGCTAACATCCAACAAGAAACAACTGTGCTAGCATTCCTAGATAACAGAGTTCAGTGCTGGTCATTAACCAATCAGAGAGCTGTTGCCAGGCCAGGCAGACCTTGGCTTTCTGCCAAGAGTAAATTGACACTGCCTTGAGTTAATTGTGTGAAGCAAGAATCTGTAAGTTTCCCATGAGAACCAATTAACAGAAACTGAACAGAAGCCTCCCTTCACAGTTGAGGGATCCCCGCCCCTCCTGCTTGCACGCAAGTAGGAATGGGATTGGGGCCATAGCTGCCAACTTTTCCCTTTTCTCGCGAGGAAGCCTATTCAGCATAATGGAAAATCCCTGAAAAAAAGGGATAACTTGGCAGCTATGATTGGGGCTGCTCCGATGGGAAGGGAGACATTGCACTGCCCGAGCCTCGCCGCCACTCTCAGCCCTCCTTCTCTGCCTTCTGTGCCTGACCCACCACGCACCACTTCCCTACCACCACCACCACTGAAGAACCAATAACTCAGGGGCTGCCCAGGCTCATGGAGAAAGGAGATAGAAGCCTCGGAGGAAGGGGAAATGTGGGGGTTGAGGTCAACGTGGCCACCGCCCCTCTGCCACCGCCATCACTGCAGCATCAACGTCCCAAATGTGTAGTGTAGTATTGATTGATTGATTGATTGTGTCCCCGGATTCATTGAAAAAATCTGATAACCTTGCTCTAACCAGCTGAGGTATCTAGGCAAACACATTTTAAGCACCTATACCACTCCCCTCCCCACCCCAGAATACACATTTATAACAAACACTAAAACAGGAATCAGATCTCTCTTTTTTCTATCCTGAGAGTTGGGAGAAAAAGTTGGTTAAATTCAGATTTAAAGAGAGAAATATCAAATGAAAAAGTTCCACATAGCCAGTATGCCATGGATGAAGCTCAGCTCAAGTTGTGTACACCAGGCACTGGTTCATTTGCATTAAAGATGAGAGCCCCTGGGAAATAAATGGCTTTTGCCAACCATCAAATGAATGAAGCAGAGGCTGAGTCATCTTTTAAAAGCGCCTTGTTCATTTGTTTTCGACAATTGTAACTCAATCACAATTATTAATCAAAGTGTATGCAAGTCTCTTAAGTGGCGACTATGCGTTTGATACCAAATGAAACAAAATAAATAAAGACAGCTCTACTCTGAGGAGGATACAGCAAAAGAGTTGGTAACATAAAATGAAGGATTTAAAGGTAAAACCTATACAGAGGAATAACTTCATAAATGTGTGAATAAGGTAATGTGTGTAGCAATAAGCTGAAGTATTAACACACATTGCAACTTAGTGTTTGCAATTTGAGGGTTGTTTAACTTCTACATGTTCCCTTCAGTGGGAAAGAAATTGGGTTAGTTATTTTGTGGGGGGTTTTTTCAATAGAAAGATAGTAGCAACATGTCCCTAAAATAGTGGAAATTAGAATTGGCACATGTAGCAGACCCACCACTTAATACCACCCAATTAATAATGTGGCGGATCCATTCTCGCTAACTGTCCCCAATTAAATTTAACCTCATGGTTAAAAGTAAACACAACACTATAGGCACAGCTCTTCTTAAACTTTTGTTACTAAAAATCAGTTGTTACAACTTCAGGTGTTAGATGTTCGGCTTTCTAGAACAGGTGATAGAATGCTCAAGTCAGTTTCTGTCACTTAGTTATGACATTTACAGTGGTACCTCTACTTACGAATGTTTCTACTTACGAATGGAGCTCCGTCTGCCATCTTGGATGCGGTTTAGATAGGATTTTTTCTACTTACAAATTTTTAGATAGGGTTGCTTCTACTTACGATTTTTTTCTCCCAATGCATTCCTATGGGATTCGACTTACAATTTTTTTCGACTTACGAATGTGTGTTCAGAATGCATTAAATTCGTAAGTAGAGATTTCCTTCACAGCTTAATATTTTGGTTCAGGAGTGAGGGGCACGTCTCCTCAGTTCCCTCTTAACAATCCCATACCTGAGGTATTCTAAATGGTGTAACAGACCCAGGGGATCACCTCACCCCTTGTTACTGGTTTGGGAGTCTTCAGAACCTCCCCTCCTGGCTATACTGAGACTCAGGTAGCCTGAATTCTACCTCTCCCAGTTCAGTCACAGCCCTCCCAGAACATTCCTGTCTGAATACCTTTCCCAGACCCTCAACCTGGTCTCCCTATCCAAGCTTCAAGGCTCTGTCCTCTCACCGTGGATACTCTTCACAGTGTATATGTTTAACTTCACTCAGAACCAGTTCTCCTTATCTCACTCCCTAATGCCCAACTCCAATCAAACCATAACTCTTAACCTGGACCTTAGCCTTATCTCAAAACCAAACCCGATCTCGCATCTTAAATCCAGCCCTATCTAACTCTCTCCCTCAGAAACTGCTCCTTTTATTATTCCCCCCAAAGTGCTGCCCTTCCCCCTCTGTGGCAAGCTGGCTCCATGGCAAATCAGTGAAAGGTTCCAGCGCTCTTGTGGAATCACCAGACTCTGGTCTGGCTCTGTTATCCATCACAGAATGTTGGCCAATTGACAGGTCACATGGACAACTGGCTGATGAAGTTCCTGGTCAATGAGCAGGCGAAATATTGCAAATAGATGGCTGGTTGATCATCTTTGGTTTGACCACAGTCAAGTGCTGTCAAACATTCCAAGAATATTCTCTGTGTGCTTCGTCAAAGAGAACTGCAGAGGGTGGCAACTCCAAAATTCAGCTAAAGGAATTGGACAAAGCGACTTGCCAAAGTGTGCAACATGATTATACAAGACAAAGTATCCGAGGAACTGTAGAACAGAGGATGTTCGGGTGAATAAATAACCTTGGTCTAGATATATATCAGTGCTTTTTATTTCCTCCTGCATACTTCCTTTTTACAGCTGCAAAGGAATCTAGGTGGGTATAAGTTAGGTCCACAAATTGGATTCTGGCCAAGATACCCCTTTGCAAATACTTCTGGAGGAGATTTTGTATTTAATGAGCACAGTGCTGAAGACCTTGATTTAATGTCTCATCCCCAAAGTGGCAACATGATGCCCTCCAACACTGCCTTCAATAAAGAGAGAAATGCTCTGCCTGTTGCTCATTAGCAACACATCTTATGTTCCGCTGCTCCCTTGGGTTTTCTCCAAAGCCGCTTTCTTCAGGTGCTGATTCCCCTAACCCTGCTGGGCTTGTAGAATCTGACAATGTCACGGCTTAATGTGGCTGCGGCAGTGTCATATTTTTCGCCAGGTCACAAAAGGCCTTTTATCCCTGCGGCTGATTTCATTCTTCCTAACGCGAACAAAGCTCCTTGTCGCGTAATTGCATCGTTGTGAGTTTTGTATTACCCCCAAAAAGGGCCTTCCTTCAATTTTAAAGATGGAAGGTTCTTGAACATATAAAGGTGTATGAAATAATCTTCATTTTGCTTTGGAGTAAGTGAAGCAAGGACTCTCCCTCCCCCTCTCCCCACCCACACTAGTAAAAGGCAGAGGTAAGAGCTTGAGCTTAGAAGAATGGGGGATTTTATGCAGCAGTTTTTCACTGAAGTAGCTAGCCCTAGACTTCTATGTACTTCACAAAGGCTGGCAGATCTGGAGCTCATAGCAGTTGCTCCTCAACTCTAGGAAGTGATAGGTTTTGGCTGGAGTAATCTTTTGCTAATGTATTCTACAAACTGACACCTTTAAGTTGTGTCACTTCACTCTGTGGGTTCGAATAGGTCAATTTGAATGCAAATGTCTATTTGCTTCAAGACATGATAGAAATTGATGGGCTTTTGACCCCCTTATATCTCTTAAATGATTTCCCCAGGCTCTCTGCAAGAGTCCCCAGACGTTCTCGGTCCTATTATTGTCTCCTACATCTGAGCCACAGCATCACCCCAAGGAGGATTCAGGTCCAAATAAATCACCACAGTCATGAGGAACCCCAGGAGCCCCTCTTCACACCTTCCTAGTCTGAGGACGTGGCTCTTCCATCATCCACAGACTCCAGGAATGCCTCCCCTGTAGCTTCTCCTGCTCCACAGCCGCATAAAAGAACCCAACTGCAGATTTCTTTGCCAACTCTTTAAGATGGTAGAGTTCTTCTGATGGAGTGGGAGCAGAGGTGGAGTAGGGGAGTGTGACTGGTTCACCTGCACTGGGCACTTCAGGATGTCTTACAACAAGGACAAACAACAGAAGGTTGTGAGAGATGGGGGGGCACACAAAATTTTGGTGTCACACAGAGTGTTGCTGAAATTTTTGTGTGTCACTGGAAGGCACTGAAGCCCTTTTGAGGCCTCAAATGCCTCTCACTTACTGAGGAAACATAATTTGAAAACTAGTGGAACTGTCCAAGGTGCTGAATGCTGAAAACAGGAACCTTACATGACTAAGCCAGTAGTGATGCCATGCCATCTTGGACTTCTGCATCCTCCTAGTGGGGCAGTAATAAAACTGCTGGTACATTTGCAAAGCTAAGCAGGCTCCAGTATGGTTTCAGACTGAATGGGAGATTCCTGCATTAAAGGGGGTAGTAGATGTCCCTTTGGGGTACCTTCCAACTCTACAATTCTATCATTCTATGACTTATCCCAACCTGACTTCAACCAGACCTAGCTTAGGGGACACGATTTACTGTAACCTGACTCTCCTGACCTGCCTTGGTATAATCTGATTAACAACAACACATTAACAACAACACAACACACATGACTGAGCCTGATTCTGATTGATAAGGCCTGCTTCGACTAGCAGGCTGATGAAAACAAGATATTGCTTACTTGTATATTCCCCAACTTTATCCGTAACTGGACCAATATGGGCCAATATGGAACATATTGTCCAGAAACTGGGTTGGCCCCCTCTCTACTATCCTTGCCATATCATTATCCCACAGCACAAGGCTGTCCAGTTTTCCTTCACTCCAGTTGTTCCTGAGTAGTACCAATTCAGTATCCAGGCAGCTCCGGAGAAGGAAAATCCATTTAATCAGCTACTGCAAAAGACGCTCTGTTAGCCTAGATCGTTTCATAGCTACTGTTGCCCCCTTTTAATGGGATGAGGCTTGACCTGCAATGGAACAACATCTTTGTTAGGAAATAATGCATGCTCTGAAAAATATTTGGTGACTTTGACCCCAAATTAAATCAATTAGCCTAATAAGAACAAAACAGTTTATTTCTTCTGAGGATGAGTTCTGTCCTTTTACCGTGTGTTAGTCTTTATCTGCTCTGTGTGTGACTTTAGACCTGTTAGTATGAGAAATTTGACAGAATGCCACTCATCATAAAGCAGCTTGAAAGCTATAATTATGCAGCCGTCTAACAGCATGGAGTCCACAGCCAAAATAACACATGTTATAACCCTGCTAACATTCTCAAATAGATAAAATAGTAGCATGAGTATATTGATGCAAGTCATGTTCTATTGATTATAGTCGTTCTCTGCTCTGGATCACCATCTTTTCAATATTCACTTACTTACACAAGTCTTTCTTGCCCTGTGATGTTGCTTGCCTTTCAAGAACTTGGGAGACCTGAGTCTGTATCTATGCTCATGGAATGAAGTTCACTCGGTAGTCCTGAGACACTCACTCCATTGTGAATGGATGGATTATATCAATATAGATGTTGCCCAGAATTCCTTAGAAGAAGGACAGGAAATCAAGACAATTAAAATAAAATAAAAGCTGTTTGTATTATCTGCCTGGAGAAAAGGTTCTCCTACGGATCTTAGGATTCACATCCTGATATTCCCTGTTCCTGATGGAACACTTTTTGATTCATAGGTTTCCATATCACACCGGTCCTGAAAGACCTTCACTGGCTTCCAGTACGTTTCCGAGCACAATACAAAGTGTTGGTGCTGACCTTTAAATGGACTCGGCCCAGTATATCTGAAGGAGTGTCTCCACCCCCATCGTTCTGCCCTGACACTGAGGTCCAGTGCTGAGGGCCTTCTGACGGTTCCCTCACTGTGAGAAGCAAAGCTACAGGGAACCAGGCAGAGGGCCTTCTCCGTGATGGCACCCACCCTGTGGAATGCCCTCCCACCAGATGTCAAGGAAATAAACAGCTACCTGACTTTTAGAAGACATCTGAAGGCAGCCCTGTTTAGGGAAGCTTGTAATGTTTGATGTTATATTGTGTTTTTAATATTCTATTGGGAGCCGCCCAGAATGGCTGGGGAAAGCCAGCCAGATGGGCGGGGTATTAACAACAACAACAACAACTATTACTATTACCATTACTATTTATTATTATTACCATGATATCAAAGCCCAGTAAAGGATTTTTACCCCCTGCATCGACAATTCTGCACCCTTACTGTATTTCCCTTTGCTGTGTTGTGTATTAAAAATATATAACCTACTTGTTGTTGTTTAGTCGTTTAGTCGTGTCCGACTCTTCGTGACCCCATGGACCATAGCACGCCAGGCACTCCTGTCTTGCACTGCCTCCCACAGTTTGGTCAAACTCATGTTCGTAGCTTCGAGAACACTGTCCAACCATCTCGTCCTCTGTCGTCCCCTTCTCCTTGTGCCCTCAATCTTTCCCAACATTAGGGTCTTTTCCAGGGAGTCTTCTCTTCTCATGAGGTGGCCAAAGTATTGGAGCCTTAGCTTCACGATCTGTCCTTACTAGGTAACCTACTGTTGTTGTTTAGTCGTTTAGTCGTGTCCGACTCTTCGTGACCCCATGGACCATAGCACGCCAGGCACTCCTGTCTTGCACTGCCTCCCGCAGTTTGTTCAAACTCATGTTCGTAGCTTCGAGAACACTGTCCAACCATCTCGTTCTCTGTCGTAACCTACTAGGTAACCTCATTGCTGGTTTCCTCAGCGTCTGATAGTAGGATAAAACCTATTAAAGCAATCAGTTTATTTAAGTGGTTTCTGGCTCACCTCTTAGGAATCACAGGGCAGCTTCTGATATCTAAAACACAAATCATCATTAACACGAGAACACATCAAATATTATGAAACCCCGTAAAACAGCAGAGTTTGACAACAATAAAATTACCAGCGAGCATCATAATAACCTTAAAAATGATTTAAAATATTGCCAGCTGATGTAAAACCAATTCAACACAAAAGCAACCAATAGCTGTCTAAAATAAAATGAAACAAATGTGTCCCCAGAGCCTGTTTGAAGGCTTGAATTAATGGGGCCATATGCAGATTTTCACAAATATGGGGTCGAGCCCCACAGTAAATGTTAAATGAACACTCAAAGTGATAAAATCCAATAAGCAATAATAATGATAATAATTTATTACTTATACCCCGCCCATCTGGTATTTCCCCCTAACTATCCGTCAGTCTCAACCCTGCCTTTTATTAACTGGGAGCATTGTGGTGTTTTACCTCTAGAGGACCAGCAAGGGTTAATTAGTAAGTGAGAGTGAAGCGCCAATAGGAGCTCAGTAGGTAGAAGCAGGGAGGATATAAGGGAGAGAGTCAGAGAGTTGAGGGAGAGAGGGTTAGAATAGAGCTAGAGAGGTGAGCTATTGTGCTGAGTCTGAGAGAGAATTAAGAAGGGAATTTCAGAGTCAGGAGGATGTTGGGGGAACTAGTAGGAAAGGATTAGTTTAAGCAAATGTACCTGAGAAACTGTGAAGAATTTATTTGCTTGTGTGATCATCTTAAATAAACTTAATTGTTTGGTTTACCTTTCACCTGACTGGGATCCAATATATGTGTACCAGTACAGTTACTGGTTGGTGGCAGCAACTGAGTATAAAGGCGTGGGAGGCTCTGGGTCAATAGAACGTGAAACGTCCGGGGGCCCTTTGCCGGTTTATCATGCCACAAGCATGAACTGGGAGCATATCCAGAGGAGGGCTGGGGGGGGAGCCCCATTGTGCAAGTGGAAGTCTTTGCACAGGGCTTCAGCTTATGGGGCTGGTTGGGTGAATCATATCCCATGTCTCAAAGCATGTGAGCTATGACTTTTCAATTATTCTCTCTCTCTCTGTGTGTGTGTGTCTGTCTCTCTCTCTCCAGCACCATTACTTTGCCCTTCTCTGTTCCAATCTGCAATTCTGCTGAATTTCAAGTGTTCCGCTCATTTGCATGATCTGCCCGGCAGATGGGTGCATTTGGGTGAATAATCATAGTGTTGCTGTCCATGGTGGTGTGCCAAGCTCAGTGTTGATGCTTGGATCAAACTAAGGGAAAGAGATCCTCTTTAAACTGGCATAACTTGTCCTTGTTCATTCTGCAAGAGATCTGGCACATGTTATGACCCTTCAGGTGCCCTGTTCAGCAAATGCTTTGACAATGCTTCAAAAGTCTACAAAGTCCTCTTGAATGACCACACCCTGATTTGACTTTGTTTGTTCTTAGTGATGTCACCACAGAACCAAATGCCTGGATTTTTTTGATTGCTCTTCAACAATATGCTACAGGAAATTCAGTTTGGCCTAGACAAACCAACCTGATACATGATCACAGTTCCCAGCCTTTAAACTGCTTGCTGGTCAAGTCCACCCTATCAAGTATAGCACCAATGCTCCCAGTTCCTAAGCTCTTTGTGATGCCCCTGGTCCTCCATATCTTCCTTCAGCTTCTCAATTTGCTCCCTCTCCTTCTGCCAAGTGGTCATCAGCACATAGTGTGCTCATCAGATCCTCTGTGAGTTCCAACGCCCAGGCAAACTGATATTTCATTACTCTTCTCAAAGACACACTATTTGCTCCCCCTGCTTCACATTTTGTCATACTGTCTGTTTGCATGTAAACTTTGACACTTCAGGGACACACATTGAGATCCTGGCTTACTGGAAACCGCCTCAAATGTTGGCTGTCAGGTGATGACAGCCTGCCTCATGGAGATTGTCAAACCAATTTCCAACCAGCACTCTGCTCCCCATCAATCAGACCTTTCTGATGAGGCACCACCTCTACAGGTTTCCGGATTCATCAAACTGAATTCCTGGAAGAGCATCAGCAAGGAAGTCTCCATTGTTCGACCTGCAGAAATGCAGCCATGCCCATAGTAATATTGTAGCAACTGCTAATTAGACTGCCTAGTTGGAGCATGACAGGAGAGGAGGCATAATGTATTGCTGCTAATCAGTAAACATTATGGTGCTAATATAATCTCTCTTCAAGTATTCTCAGTGCAACATATGCTGAATTAGTAGCAGATGTCACCATTTCTGAAATGGATGTTACATAACACAAGGGGGCAAGGATTGAGTAGCTATGGTGCTTGAAGATATCCCCTAAAGATTGAATCTTTTCCATTGCTACACCAGAAAGCTATATCAGAGTACCTAATCTAATGTGACGCAGAGTACGATTTCTAAGGGAGATTGACTCCTACTGCCAAGACTACATTGACATTGTGTGTGTTTGTTGTTCAGATCACTCTTCAAGCTGATCTTCAGTGCATAATAATAATAATAATAATAATAATAATAATAATAATAATAATAAATTATTATTTATACCCCGCCCATGTGGTCGGGTTCCCCCAGCCACTCTGGGTGGCTTCCAACAAAATATTAAAATACAGAAATCAACCAAACATTAAAAGCTTCCCTAAACAGGGCTGTCTTGAGATGCATTCTAAAGGTCTGGTAATTGTTTTTCTCTTTGACATCTGGTGGGAGGGCATTCCACAGGGTGGGTACCACTACCGAGAAGGCCCTCTGCCTGGTTCCCTGTAACTTGGCTTCTCATAGCGAGGGATCCGCCAGAAGGCCCTCGGCGCTGGACCTCAGGATCCGGGCAGAACGATGGGGGTGGAGATGCCCCTTTAGGTATACTGGACTGGGGCCATTTAGGGCTTTAAAGGTCAGCACCAACACTTTGAACTGTGCTCGGAAACGTACTGGGAGCCAATGTAGGTTTTTCAGGACCGGTGTTATGTGGTCTCGGCGGCCGCTCCCAGTCACCACTCTAGCTGCCACATTCTGGATTAGTTGTAGTTTCCGAGTCACCTTTAAAGGTAGCCCCACGTAGAGCGCATTGCAGTAGTCCAAGCGGGAGATAACTAGAGCATGCACCACTCT
The DNA here is from genome assembly GCF_963506605.1 of Zootoca vivipara. NCBI lineage: Eukaryota > Metazoa > Chordata > Lepidosauria > Squamata > Lacertidae > Zootoca > Zootoca vivipara. Next base: position 9,694,243 of record NC_083285.1, read on the forward strand.
TGCTAGACAGTCTGCAAGGAGGTAGGGTCTCAGCCTGCGTACCAGATGGAGCTGATAAACAGCTGCCCTGGACACAGAGTAGACCTGCGCCTCCATGGACAGCTGTGAGTCCAAAATGACTCCCAGGCTGCGCACCTGGTCCTTCAGGGGCACAGTTACCCCATTCAGGACCAGGGAGTCCTCCACATCTGCCCGCCTCCTGTCCCCCACAAACAGTACTTCTGTCTTGTCAGGATTCAATCTCAATCTTTTGTACTGATGTGGCCCAGTTAGGATTGAACTTGGCTTGCAATAGAAGTTTGGATGCTTCCATTTCCCACACTTTCTATTTGTGACACTTGGAACCTGCTGGGACTCAAAACTATTCAAAGGTCAACATTTCACAGCAAGCCTGGTGAAGACTAGAGGGGGATGAAAATGGGAGAAAAACCTGTGATCAATCCAAGTCCAATGACCAGCATGATCAGGGCAGGTATCAGTGGTGAAACACAAACAATTGCATGCAGAAGGTTCCAGGCTTTGTTTCTGGCACATACAGTTTAAAATAATTTCAGACTGCAGGATTCAGCCCATCTTTCGAGGACTTGGAGAACTACCACTGGTTGGAGTACACAGACAGGCCAGATGAACCAATGGTCTGATAATTACAAAATAGCTTCATATACAAAATGATGCCATTTGCCCTACATTCAGGTCCGGGACACAGACTTTGATGACTCATAACTCATCCCATTTGCAAAAGATTTGGGGGGGGGCTGAACACCTTCTTCTACATTTCCCATCCTGAGCACTCTTGTCTTCAGACTCTGGGCAAGACTCCTGTTTCTCCTGTCCCACAGCCTAGTAAGGTAAAGGGACCTGTTATGTACTGAGCGGAATCCTAGAACAATAGGATTCAGAATCAGCGGGAGCTACCCAATCCAACTCCAGGTGGAAGTGAATCCGCAACCTGATTGGCCTGCTGGAGCAGCCAATCAGGCGGCTGGCAGAAGTGAATCTGCTACCTGATTGGCCTGTAGGAGCAGCCAATCAGGCTGCAGGCAGAAGTCAATCCACAATATAATTGGCCCACAGGTGTAGCCCTGAAGTAGCCAATCACGCAAGGCCCATTGTGTAAATAATGTATATAAGCAGATGGTTTTGGGAAAAGAGTCATTCGTCTTCTCTTCTTCTCCTTGATGAATATGAGCTGAATAAAGAGCATGAAATTCACTCTCGACTCCGAGTATATTTCAGGACCCCTGACCATTAGGTCCAGTCGTGACTGACTCTGGGGTTGCGGCGCTCATCTTGCTCTATAGGCCGAGGGAGATGGTGTTTGTCCGCAGACAGCTTCCAGGTCATGTGGCCAGCATGACCAAGCTCCTTCTGGCGAACCAGAGCAGCGCACGGAAATGCTGTTTACCTTCCTGCCGGAGAAGTACCTTTTTATCTACTTGCACTTTGACGTGCTTTCGAACTGCTAGGTTGGCAGGAGCAGGGACCAAGCAACGGGAGCTCATCCCGTCGTGGGGATTCGAACTGCCGACCTTCTGATCAGCAAGCCCTAGGCTCTGTGGTTTAACCCACAGCGCCACCCCACAGCCAAGTAGGAACACTCAATTTCAAAATCAGCTGTGGGCCCTTTTTAAGGATTGAAGACAGCTCTTTGAGGGAATTGGAGCCACTGGAAGGGAAGATCCTGCCAGTTATATGAAGCTTACAGGTGACTCCAGTCCTTTGCTGAGGCAACATCTTTTATAGTTCAGCCAGCAAGGCCCAGTCTTTTCTTTCCTGGATTTGACCTGACTGCACTTGACATCATAGCTGCCAAGTTTTCCCTTTTCTCGCGAGGAAGCCTATTCAGCATAATGGAAAATCCCTTAAAAAAAGGGATAACTTGACAGCTATGCTTGACATGCCCTGACTGGGAGAAGTTCTGATACTTGCTATCACTTTCCCGGAGAGTTCCAAGCCCTTGCAAAGTTGGACTGAAAGTGGACAACTTCCATGATTGCTAAGAAGTTGGCCAGTCTGTTCATTTGCAAGGGAGAACTTTATATGGTTCAAAGAAATAGGGTCACATAAAGGGTTTGTGGTTCGGTTAATAGGGCAATTGCCTGTCACCCAATAAAGGAGCTAACTGTAACATAAACATTTGTACTGGGACATTAAATGGGAAGCGAAGAAGTAATAAAGGGCAGCAAAATATTAGCGGGAATAAGGAGGAGAGATCTGCCAGGAAACAATTTACTAGTATGAGCCGCTGTAATCCTTTAATTTTCAGGAAAGAACATTTTCTTCATGGGCAACACAACCCACCCCAAAGTCTGACCTATATTTGGGTTAGAAAAGCAGGACTTATCTTTCAGGAGATAAGGAGATAAGTTCAGGAGACTTATCTTGCAGTCCTGGCCTCAGTGTTTTTCTTTGCAGAAATCAGCTACAGGGTATGTGCTATTTATTTTATGGGGCAAAATATTTGATCCCTACTGTGTGCCACTACTGATATCCTCAAAATCAACAGTGCTTGTAATTGTGAAATACTCAAGGGAGTAAAGACAAGATGGATGGGTAGCTTCTACATCAAGGATTCGACTATTTTTAAATACCCAGTCTCAAAAGTATTACAAAGATTGAGTAATACAAGTCCCCCAATTAATTTGTAACCTGCTTTGAATTTCTGTTTTGAAAGAAAAGTGGGGCACACATTTCCAAAGTAATTTACCACCTCTGTGAAATCATCGCCTTCTAGGGCAGATTTAATTGTGCAGATCTAACACTAAACCGTGGTTTGTTTTCTTGTACTGTGGCTAAGCATCACATCTGAATATCTATATGATGTTTAAGGATCAAACTAGGAATCAGAATATGAACCCAAGATCTAAGGTGGTGACCAGCTCCTCAGTCTCTGCTTTCAAGCTGGCAAGCCTATCTAGCAGTATCTTTTTGTACAAATTCCTGCAAATTTCATGAATAAATTTCCCAGCCCCTCTCCCCAAGAGCCTCTCCTCTACCTGAAATATACTGATGACATCTTTAGCATGAGAAGGAGGCCACTGAGAAATTTGACGAGGTAAACAACTTCCACTCCATCATCAAGTTGAGCCTAGACAAGTGCACAGAGCAGGCTCATTTCTGGACATTACTCTGCAACTACACAAAAGAGATATAAGCACCACCTTACACTGAAAGCTTATTGACCACTACTGATATCCGAAGGCTGCTAGCTTCCACCCGGAATACACTACAAAATCAATTGTCTACAGAAAAGCCTTATGATGCATTGCAACTGTTCCAGCTTGTTGGGAACCAGGGTTACTAAAGGATTTGCACCAAACATGTCTTAGTTTACAATACCAATCCAATTGAGTGAAAAAGTATATTAGCAAGGCCAGACTCGTATCCAGGAATAATCTATTACAGGACAGAATCAGAGAGTGACATAACACCACTAACCTACAGCTCCCAGATAGATCAGATCTGAATTTAGTGGTTCTTGTGCTATATTGCTCATTGCAGTTTTGCAGTGTTCAATTATTATTGCGAATATAGTCGTACCTCGGAAGTCGAATGGAATCCATTCCGGCAGTCCATTCAACTTCTGAAATGTTCTGAAACTGAGGTGTGGCTTCCAATTGGTTTCCGATTGCGCAGGCGTGCCGGAAACAATAGTGGAAGCCTCACCAGATGTTTGGCTTCTGGAAAAAGTTCAGAAACCGGAACACTCACTTCTGGTTTTTGATCATTTGGGAGCTAGAATGTTTGACTCCCAAGACGTTCGGGAGCCAAGGTACGAATGTAGTGGTATTTTCACTGAGTTGTAAATTGCCCCAGACTCCTTATGAAGGAAGGGTGGTATTTAAACATAAGCAATCAATAATGGAAAATAAATAAGGATCTGAAGCCCATCCTCAGCAATGAGAATTCCCTGCCACAGAACTTGAATGCTAATATTTTCATTGCATGTGACCCACCAGGAAAATGAGGCTACATCTCTTTCTTTGGCGATTACTCATAGCCGAGTAAGATTGTCTTCCATAAAAAAGGTTTTGAGTGTGGAGGCCAATTCTGGATCCACACGTCCTTCCACAGTGGGGACATTGGTTTCCGGGCGGGAGTTGATCACAGTGTGGATTTGCCAAGCATGCCTTCCTCTTAGCACGTTTCTCCCTTGCGTCCTGAGTTGGAGTGTCTTCAAAGCCCATGACATCTTTGGTAAAGGCTGTTCTCCAATTGGAGCGCTCACAGGCCAGTGTTTCCCAGTTGTCAGTGTTTATACTACATTTTTTTTACATTTGCCTTGAGACAGTCTTTAAGGCTCTTTCGTTGACCACCAGCATTACGCTTTCCATTTTTAAGTTCAGAATAGAGTAGTTGCTTTGGAAGACGATCATCAGGCATCCGCACAACATGACCAGTCCAACGAAGTTGATGTTGAAGAACCATTGCTTCAACACTGGTGATCTTTGCTTCTTCCAGTACACTATTAGTTTGCCTGTCTTCCCAAGTGATGTGTAAAATACCAACACAGGAACTAGACCCTGCAACTAACGCAGTTACCAATTCTGCCCTCATATGTCCACAAGCAGCACGATTACATGACCTAATGATGTCAGCTACAACATCAAGGGTTCCTGCTCATTTCCCAAGGTGATATACAGCAATGCCCTTCCACATTCCACATAGGAGAAACAAGCCAGCCTCTGTACACAAGAATAAATGGGCAGAAAGGGGGATGTTCAGAAACCAGCAAGAGAACATTTCAACCTCCCAGGAGACACTCCTGCTGACCTTAAAGTAGAGAGTTTGAACAAAAGAACTTCAAAGAAAGTCTCCAGCATGAAACTGATGAATTATAACTTAAGAAGTTTAGTTCTATTGCCTGTGGCCTGAACTGAAATAATGGGGTGGGTTTTGGGTTTTTTTGGCCACCTGAGGGGTTAATTAGCACACCCATCCCAGGGTGCATCTAGTGCTTTGTGGATGGTCACTATAATTATTTTATATGCATTTGAGCTTTAATGTCATTGTTTGTCCTTTTGCATTCCATTTTCCGAAAGGGTAGAAGCCAAAACCCTTACAGGTATTTCAAATTGTGGCATCCTTTCTACTTTGGATTTTTCCCTTAATTTGATTGACATTAAATAATACTCCCCCCTCCCATTTTAAATTGTGAAGTGTCCTTTCTCTTTTAATTTCCCAATCAGCTATAATTTGTGGGTGTTATTAAACCACTTCAATATTCTGATTGAAGGATTTATTAATATCTAATTTCCTTTTTTGTAAATAAAAGGAGAGTATACAATACATATTTATGTGGCTTCTACAGAAAAAAAATGTTGCGGGTGATACTAACTTAATAGTTATAATTATTTCCAGAAAACAGCCCAAGCCTTTCTATGGCTGCACACAATTTTTAAAGCACACTTGAAGCACTTTCTTTCCCTCGAAAATTTCTGGACCCTTCACAAAGTTACAGTTCACAGGTACCCTTAACAAACTTCAGTGCCCAGAATTATTTGAGGAGAAAACTGTGCGTTGAATGTGCTTTAAAGGTACAGTGGTACCTTGGTTTTAGAACAGCTTAGTTTATGAACAACTTGGAAATACGGAAGTAGGTGTTTTGCTTTGTGAACTTTGCCTTGAAAGCAGAACATGTTCCGCTTCCTGTTGAGTGTGTTCCATTTGTAAATTGAGTCCCATGCTGGTAATCAGTTGCTTCCTGTTGAGTCTGTCAGTGGTTGAGTCCCGAGCACCCACACAACACAGAGGTGATATTTGGAGCTTTTGTTTTTGCTATTTTTTGCATTTTTGTTTGTGTGGCTTTTTCATTTTTTTGACTGGGACTTCTTCGTTTCATGGGACTGACTTGTGACTGTGGCTTGTGACTTCGTTTTTGTGACTGTGGCTTGTGATTTCATTTTTGTGACTTTTTTTTGCGGCTGTGTGGAACCCAGTTCAGCTACTGGTTGATTGTGTGTCTGCCCCCCATCCAAACAATGACTACCATCAGTGCACATAAGAATATTTTTTTTACCTTTCATCATCTATAATACTGTCTTATTTATTTTATAGTACAGTACATTGATTATTAGGGATGCGGGTGGCGCTGTGGTCTAAACCACAGAGCATAGAGCTTGCCAATCAGAAGGTCGGCGGTTTGAATCCCCGCAACGGGGTGAGCTCCCGTTGCTCGGTCCCAGCTCCTGCCCACCTAGCAGTTCGAAAGCACATCAAAGTACAAGTAGATAAATAGGTACTGCTCCAACGGGAAGGTAAACGGCATTTCCGTGTGCTGCTCTGGTTCACCAGAAGCAGCTTAGTCATGCTGGCCACATGACCCGGAAGCTGTCTGCAAACAAATGCCGGCTCCCTCGGCCTATAGAGCGAGATGAGATAGAGCGAGATGAGTGCACAACCCCAGAGTCGACCGCGACTGGACCTAACGGTCAGGGGTACCTTTACCTTTTCATTGATTATTGCTTTTGTTTTAGGGATCAATGACCTCGTTAGATAGTAAAATTCATGTTAAATTGCTGTTTCAGGGGTTGTTTTTTTTAAAGTCTGGAACAGATTAATCCGTTTTGCATTACTTACTATGGGAAAGCACGGTGCGGTTTTAGAACGCTTTGGTTTAGGAACAGACTTCAGGAATGGATTAAGTTTGAGAAGCAAGGTGCCACTGTATAGCATTTTGCAAACTACATGTCCACATGTTAAAGCAGAGATGAGGAGCCCGTGGCCCTCAGATAGGAACATAGGGAGCTGCTTTGCACTGAATTGGACCATTGATCCATCTAGTTCAGTATTGTTGCCAACCTCTCCAGAGTTTCAGACAAGCGACATTGCCAGATTAAACCTGGCATCTTCTATATGCAGAGAAGCTACCCTACCCATTGAGCTACAGCCCTGGAGTTGCACTTCACCAATGTTGACCATTGGGTAGGGTTGGCCAGTTATATACCAACAATGTGTGGAAGACCACAAGTTTCCCACTTCTGTTTCTTAAGCACCAAAGGCATCTAGCACTTGCCGAGATGGCTTCCAACTCCATTATACAGCAGAAGCAGATTAATCTGCACAAGTCTAGTTGAGTTTATTTCTAGAATATATCTTGGGACATTGGCACAAAAGGTGTTATATTGGCATCTCCTCCTGCAGTTTTATTGTGGTGATTTCAGCTTTGAGTAGTCAGGCAGAGGAACTCCATAAAAAATAAAAAAATCCTAGGTTCATAATGCAGTTCTGAAATTCCTGCATTGCTTTCTGCATAAAGTCGGAACTGAAATTTCAATAAGATAACCTGGGAGCATTTAATTTTCTGCTTTTCTGCCTCTGCTACCTTGACATAGCTCTTCAGTTAGCTAATAAATGTCCAGCCTTGTAAACAGTCACATAATGTTCATAGCATATGAAGTCTCTGAGATATACAGAAGTGAAGAAAAGCATGCTGGGTGCACCTCTACGGTCCTATTTTGTTGTTGTTGTTATCAATAGGATGTCAGATGGAAATGAACAAACCAAATTCCCCTCCTTTTATTATTCTAGAGCTGCGCCTTTTTTAAGTGGGTGGGAGGGCTGGAGGGAGAAACCAGTTGAAGTCAACTGTTTATCTTTCAGAAAATTTAGCATTGAATAACCAGTAACTCCTTTTCAGATACATGGAGAGAAATCCTTCATTGTTCTGGGATGTGAAATTGGTAACTTGCGAAAACCAGAAATGAGATAGAAACTAATATATTGATTCCGAAGATCTAAGTAATAACTCCAATGTCGGAATTAAACTAGATGTGAAATTAAACACATCTTTAGATCCCTTTCTTCTTCCTTTAACTATTAGTAGCCATGCAGAATGGGACCCAGGTGGCGCTATGGCTAAACCACTGAGCCTAGGGCTTGCTGATCAGAAGGTTGGCGGTTTGAATCCCTGTGACGGGGTGAGCTGCCGTTGCTTGGTCCCAGCTCCTGCCAACCTAGCAGTTCAAAAGCACATCAAAATGCAAGTACTATAGATAAATAGGAACCACTACAGCAAGAAGGTAAACAGTGTTTCCATGTGCTGCTCTAGTTTGCCAGAAGCGGCTTTGTCATGCTGGCCACTTGACCTGGAAGCTATACGCCGGCTCCCTTGGCCAATAATGCGAGATGAGCGCACAACCCCAGAGTCGGTCACGACTGGACCTAATGGTCAGGGGTCCCTTTACCTTTACCTTTTTAGCCATGCAGAAGACAATCCTGATCTCTGAGACGGAGTGTATTTCTTGTACCACTTCCCCATACAAAACCAAACCCTCATGGAAACTGCTGAAAATTAGAAAACATTAAGGGGAAAATTATTAAACCATGCCTTCCCCCAACACCACCGCCCTGATCCAGGTCAGATCCCTTTGCAACTGCTGCTAGTTTTATTTATTTATTATACAATAGGGGAGGGAGCTCTGAAGCTTTGAAACTTTTACTCTGTAATAATGGGAAGTGTGGCTTCCCATGGTTGCAATGGCATTTTCTAATCCCTCCACCCTTCATTTCTTCCTTTGTGCCAAATTCTTCTGCGAAGAGCAGGCACGACACAATTTTGCCGTGTTTCACTTGTGCAATTGACAGTTGCATAGCTCGAGCGTTGAGATGATCAAACGAAACAGTTTAGGCTTTTGGAAATAAATGCAAATTGCATTGTGTCAAAAATAGAAGCTGTGTGTTTGGAAAGAAAGGCTTGGTTAATACGGTATCAGCATATATGGAAAATACATAAGTGAACTGCAATGGAAGCAGAAGGCAGAAGGCACTTCACCAAAGATGCTTGCGACAGTGATGGTTTCTAAGGTTTTGCTTTTGCTTGGCAGCTTTTAAAAATGTTTTCATTTAATCCTACAATGGGTGACCTGTCCCTAGTGGATTAACTGAGCACAGTTATTACCCTCTCTCTCTCTCTCTCTCTCTCTCTCTCTCTCTCTCTCTCTCTCTCTCTCTCTCTCTCCTGTAGAATAACAGAAAAAATTAAAGGGATAATTAATAGACATAGAACCCAGCTTAAATGCCTAGAATACATTTGTTTTCTCCAGTCTGATGTGTCAAAAACCTTCCCTTCCCTATCTTAAATTTTGATAGGGGGGGGGAAATGTATTTTCAGTAAAAGGTAAAGTTAAAGGACCCCTGACAGTTAAGTCCAGTTGTAGATGACTCTGGGGTTGCAGAGCTTGGCTTTACAGGCTGAGGGAGCCAGCATTTGTCCACAGACAGTTTTTCTTAGTCATGTGGCCAGCCACTTCTAGTGCAATGGAACACCGAAACCAGAGCAGCGCATGGAAACGCCGTTTACCTTCCTGCCGGAGCGGTACCTATTTATCTACTTGCACTTTGACGTGCTTTTGAACTGCTAGGTTGGCAGGAGCTGGGACCGAGCAACGGGAGCTCACCCCATCACGGGGATTTGAACTGCCCAGCTTCTGTTCGGAAAGCCCAAGAGCTTTCAAATATATGATTTCCTTTGTTCAATGCTCGCTCTCTTTTCTATGTAGAAAAATTCTATTACCCACAATTGTGACCTCCATGTGTATAGAACCAAAAGTGAGCGGAACAGTCTCTTTCTTGTGCAGTCTGCACATCTATCTATTTAAAATGTGCATATACCTGTAACCTGTATGCGTAATAAAGGACTTGGCACACCAGGAAGTAGAAAAAAAGATTGGTTTATTACACAGAAATGAAAAGGGACAGAAGATATGGGTGCTGCTTTGGAAAGTGAGCTTATAAATATACACCCCTTAATTCTATATAGTAAAAGAGTCTCTAACTACCCAAGGCCAAGAGAAGATGAGTCACAATACTCATACTAAAAAAAAAGAAAAATAAGGGAACATTATTTTTTATCTTAGAGTAAGCAGAATGCAAAGTTGGGGATTTGAAAACTGTGCCATCTGCAAGGGTTAAGCTCTCCCCTTCAAAATCCTATGCCAAAGGCAACAGAGTCTTTCGCCCTTTCCTTGGGTCCATGGTCCAGTGTAGTGTAGGGAAGATACTTTAGATCATCGGGGAGCAAAGAGGGGATCCCATTGGAGCTAACCACTGAAAACCTGGGCTTTTCGTATACTTTGATTCTTCCTACCCTGTTTCTCATATTTTAAGACATACCCATAAAATAAGCCATAGCAGGATTTTTAAGCATTCAAGGAATATAAGCCATACCCCGAAAATAAGACATAGTGATAGGCGCAGCAGCAATGCCGGCTGCGGCAGGAGGAGGAAAAAAATAAGACATCCCTTGAAAATAAGCCATAGTGTGTTTTTTTGAGGAAAAAATAAATATAAGACATGTCTTATAATATGAGAAACACGGTATTAAGAAGGAGGGGGACTTCCTTAGCGAGTGAATAACAGGACACTGAATCCTTTGAAATGTGGTTGGTTCCTTCTAGCATTTTGTGAGATAGGTTTGAAGTGAAGAGGAGAGGACCTCAATTTTGGAAAGACCTCATCTTTGTCTTTAGTTCCTGAAACCATAAAGGAAGAACACGATGGAAGAGCAGGAGGCTTGTGGTTGCCATTATCAGTTATCACCTGGGCAACAAACTGAACAGGTCACCGGGTCACATTCTTACCCCACTGCGATAAGATGTGTTGTAATTCTAGTGGCTGTATCTAAATGGGCAGCTATACATATGAATTAGCATATGCATTTTATGCAAATGTGTGCTCCCTCTCTTCCGATGATGCACTGCCACTTCATTTGTCAACAGACCATCCTCCAAATTTGATGGTGCCTGCAGAGCAAACAACACCAGTGCGTTTACAGCTGTGTGTTTACAGAGTGCTACTCATGCACTTTAAGGGGACACGGGTGGCGCTGTGGGTTAAACCACTGTGTCACTTGGGCTTGCCGATCAAAAGGTTGGTGGTTCGAATCCCCGCGACGGGGTGAGCTCCAGTTGCATAGCTGCCAAGTCTCCCGTATTCCCTGGGAAACCCCCGTTTTTCCAGCCGTTTCCCACTGGCAGCCCGGATTTTAAAAAACCCCCATAAATCCCCCGGATTCTTACCAGCCTGGGAAGGCTCCTTCTGCACATGTCTGGAGTCTCTGGACATGCGCAGAAGTGATTTCTGGTGTGGTGGCCATTTTGGAACTGGGCAGAGCATGCGTAGAAGCAACCTCCAGTGCTGCCCAGTTCCAAAATGGCCGCAACACGACTTCCGGTTCCATGCAGCTGCCGATCCTGGATTTTTCAGTCTGGAAGTTGGCACCTATGTCCCGTTGTTCCGTCCCAGCTCCTGCCAACCTAGCAGTTTGAAAGCATGCAGTGCACGTAGATAAATAGGTACTGCTCCGGCGGGAAGGGAAACAGTGTTTCCGTGCACTGCTCTGGCTTCGCCAGAAGTGGCTTAGTCATGTTGGCCGCATGACCTGGGAAAAAATTGTCTGTGGAAGCGAACAAACGCCGGCTCGCTCAGCCTTTAAAGCGAGATGAGCACCGCAACCCCAGAGTCGTTCGCGACTGGTCTTAATTGTCAGGGGTCCCATTACCTTTACCTTTAACCATGCATTTATTCCTGCTGTCATTCTCAAGTTGCATCCTATGCCTACTCATAGAAGTGGCAAAGCTACTCCGAAGATGTGTGTATCTACCTGAATCCTGCTATACAAAGTTCTTCATAAACAAGAACAATATAGTTAATCCACCCAGTATGTTCTCCCGCTTTTCATATTCCTCACTCTTATAGCTCCTCACAAGCCTAACTTGATCTGAACTAATCCACTCGTACCTTAAGGCTTTGATTGAAGCCTGAGCGAGTTAGCTAGGACATGTTTATGAAGCTGCCATTTATTAAAGTCTCTCCTCACCTCCAGCTAAACTGCAGCTTTATGAAGGGAAAATATCTCTTCTTCCTATCTGAACTCCAGAAATAATATACTGATATGAAGAGGCCATATTAATTTCTCAGTGCATAAAGTGGGCTGGTGTTCTTTATGGTAGAGTTCTGCTAATTTAAGCTTTATAAAAATGCATATAATGAAAAAAAGGTTTCCTCTGTTATTGTCCATTGTGGTGCCGACTGCAGGCCTAGCAACAGGGGTTGGCAATGTGGGCAGGTGCAAATGTCCCAATATCACCATAGGGCCCATTCGGGCACAGCAGCGCCAGGCAGCACAATTAGGCAGGTGGCCCAGCACTGCCCCCTAGCTGCTGCCCTCTCTTGCACCTCCCCATCCATGATAACACTTCCACCTTTTCTGCCAGTGTTATCTCCTTCTCCTCTTCTCCACAAAGGAGAATCCTGCTCAGCCACCAAAAGTGGACTCTTTCAGGACTCAGGGATGGGCTGACAATAGGGACGAGCTAGGTCATCCCTGGGCATAGAGGAGACTCCTAGAAATCTGTGTTGGGGGAGTGATGCTGAGGGCTGATACAATTGGGCTAGGGATGCAAGCGGGCAGTGATTTCTATCCCACCAGCGGTGTTTCTTTTCGACTACAGTTCGACTTCCTGTGCTATTCATTTTTATTTTTTATTTTGCTATCTGACACTAATTTAATTAACTTCATTGCATTTCAGTGGAAGGAAAATGTGGGGAAAACCAATGCAGAAAATGACCGTAATTATTTATGCAATGTTTGTGAACTAAAAAATTATAGTGGATACTGCCTTTATTCACTTGTGTGATTTCCATTCCTGACCTCAGGTGAACATGTGAATTTCCACTCCCATGACCATTTCCAATGGAATTCTCCAACATTCCTACTCTGGAGATGAATCAGGGACAGGGTGCCTCTGGAACCAAATGAGTAGATCCCCTTTCCTTCCTGCCTCCAGACTATACTGCAGTTATCTGTGGCAGAAACTCATCGCGGTCCTCCTTTTTAAAAATAATTAAAATTTTATTGGCATAAACACACATAGAATACGATAAAAAATGATGGCTATGGTGAATAAAAATAAATGTAAAAGTAGAAAAATAAAACACAGATACAGAGTAGGGGTAAAAGAAACCCCAATAAACTACTGAAAATACGGCGCCACATTCAATTGTCACATGAAAGAAGAAAAGGGTGGGTCAATTCAGATCTCAATAAAAATCTCCATATACTTCTCTGTAGAGCAGGGGGTTTAGTGGGCTGTTCAATTGCGTTAGCATAGGAGAGAAACTTATAGCGCAGTGATGGCGAACCTATGACACGCGTGTCAGACGCGACACAGAGATCCCTCACTGCTGGCACGTGCCCCATTGGCCCATTCACGTTCGAATTTTAACCCGTTCGAATTGTAACAGCGTTCGTTTTTTAACCCGTTCTGTGCTGGGTTTTTTGGCGCTTCGGCAGACTGTGTTGGTGCTGTGTGTTAGTTCCAGCGAATGTATTATTCGTCATTTATTTCTGTTCTCTTCCCCCCCCCCAAAAAAGCGCAGCAGCTTTGGGGCATCCCCCCCAAAAAAAGCAAAGCAACTTTTGCACACACCCCCAAAGAAACCTCCAAAACTTTAGTCAGCAGCTCCCCCAAAAAAGCTCAACAACTCTGGGCACTTCGTGATAAATAAGGGGTTTTTGGTTTGGTTTGGTTAAATAATTAGTTTTGGGTTTATTAAATACAGTTATATATTACAATTATACATTTTTGTTATTTAAACTATAAATATCGTGAAATTATGGTTTTTTCTCTCGAAGTGACACACCACCCAAGTTATGCTCAGTTTTTTGGCGAATTTTGACACACCAAGCTCAAAAGGTTGCCCATCACTGTTATAGCATCTCGACTAAAATAGATCCATTTTTGATGAACCATTTTCAAAAGAAGGTGGTAGCAGTGACTGTGATAGCTCCTAGCCACCCTCACTCCTTACTCATTTGCCATCAAAAGGGCAAGCGATAAGTGGTGGCTGCAGAATGGGCTTCTGCTGTCACACAAGAGAGGAACACATTTTATTTTATTTTAAGGTATTTACACCTCGCCTTTCAATGGGTTTCCGGGAGGGCCAACGTGAAGCTAAAATTACAATAAAGCAGACTAAAAACAAACATTGTAACGCCGCCAAATTAAATGGCAATATAAAAGCAGCAGACGATACAAGCAAAAAAATCAAGCACCTTATAATGACAGCAACGTAGAGAGGATTGAAATGGGTAGGAAGAGACAAAGGTCTTTGCCTGGCATCAAAATGACATCAATGCAGATGCCAGGTGAGTATTCTCCGGGAGAGCACTCCATTGTCAGGCTTTGCCACCAACAAGTGGGCCTTTGTCCATAGCCACTTCACACACCTCAGGTGGCAGAAACAGGCAAAGAATGGCAGGTATATGAGGAGAAAAGCATTCCTTCTTGTACAAGCCCCTGTACAGAGCCAGGCAGAGGCCCGGGCCAGGTAGATAATGTGCCCCCCTTTTTATCCTGGGGATCACTGAAGTCTTATTAATACGTAAACATATAATTAATTTTAACAAAAGTTATGCTGACAAATAATTTTATTTCAAGGCTTGAACCATATCTGCATATACTGTACAGGTGAAACTCGGAAAATTAGAATATCGTCGAAAAGTGCATTTATTTCAGTAATGCAACTTAAAAGGTGAAACCAGAATATGAGATAGATGCAAGCAAGATATGTCAAGCCTTTATTTGTTGTAATTGTAATTATTTGTCATTAGGGCAGGGCAAATATAAATGGAATGTAATTAATGACATGTAATAGCAATATTTATTTTTGCATTATTGTTTTATTACTGTGGAATTTCCAAAAGAAAGCATTTGCAAAAATAAAAATAAAAAATAATACAGTGGTACCTCTACTTACGAATAACTCTACTTACGAATGTTTCTACTTACGAATGGCATTCCGTCCATCTTGGATGCGGTTTAGATTTTTCCTACTTACGAATTTTTAGATAGGGGTGCTTCGACTTACGAATTTTTTCTCCCAATGCATTCCTATGGGATTCGACTTACAATTTTTTTTCGACTTACGAATGTGCGTTCGGAACGCATTAAATTCGTAAGTAGAGGTACCACTGTAAGTTGCATTACTGAAATAAATGCGCTTTTCGACGATATTCTAATTTTCCGAGTTTCACCTGTAAAGACAAAATGGAAAATATTTCATTTTACTGATTGTGAATATGCTGACCGAGGCCTCCTTTGGAATCGGAGGCCCGGGCCAAGTGGCCCATATGGCCACCCCTCTGTCTGGGCCTGTTCTTGTATCCTCGTCCTAAGCCATGAAGGGCAGAAACAGCACTTTGAATTAAACAAAAAAATGATCTACAAGGATCAGTGTTGTCAGTAATGCAAAAACACAATGTGATCACAACACCCTTAGAGATGGGAGAGGGGATTCAGGGGAGAAGAAGGAGAACTACTGCCACCACAGGTTGGGACATCTAGAATGGGTTGACTGAAGGACATCTTTTTGAGCAACATCTCCTCCCAATGTCTGCCCATCAAATCTGAACATAGGTGTTTATTTTCCAAGCTAAGGAGCATTCAGGATGAAACCTTAAAGCTAAACTCCCATAACCTGTCTCCAATATATGGTCCGGACACAGCAGATCAATTAGTGGAAGGTGCCAGATGGTTCTGCTTCAAATCAAAGTACTGGCCCTTCACTGAATGGTGACTTTCAGGAGCAAAGTGTACACCCTGAATTCACTTCAAGGCCAGTTTTAATTCAGGCTCACTTGGGTTTGACCGGAAACAATATGGTGTAGCATGGATGGGTGCCCGTGAGCCAACATGGTGTAAGTGGAACTGGGAGGCCAGGGTTCAAATTCCCACTAAGCCATGAAGGTCACCAGGTGACCTTGGGCCAATCACTGCCTCAGCCAAACCTACCACATAGAGTATTGATGAGGATACAATGGAGCGGGAGAGAATAAGTAACGCCACCTTGGGCTCCTGGGGAGCGAGTGTGGTGTAGTGGTTAAGAGTGGTAGACTCGTAATCTGGGGAACCGGGTTCACGTGTCCGCTCCTCCACATGCAGCTGCTGGGTGACCTTGGGCTAGTCGCACTTCTTTGAAGTCTCTCAGCCCCACCCACCTCATAGAGTGTTTGTTGTGGGAGAGGAAGGGAAAGGAGAACGTTAGCCGCTTTGAGACTCCTTAGGGTAGTGATAAAGCTAGATATCAAATCCAAACTCCTCCTCCTCCTCCTTGGGAAATAGGTGGGATATGAATATAATAAAATATAACAGCAGCAGCAACAGCTGCCACCTTTGGGGGGGGGGGAAGACTCTAGGGTAGAAGGACCATGGACATTTTCTTGGGAATAAAATGCCAAGGGTTCTGCTCTGTTTTGCCTTATACCCTCAGAAGGAACCATGGTTCACTCAGTGAGAACAAAAAAATTCTTTGCTTATCAGAGGAATTCATCCAACTGTTTTACTCGCTCCTTTGTGCTGGAGCCACAGTCGAAAGGTCTGCTCATCTGCAGAAGGTGGCAAACGTAACCTATCGCCCTAACGCTTTTGAGAGCATTGACTCGATTTCTTAAATGTTGCACTGGACCTATTGTGTCTTTTGTCCAGTATATCCATCCCCAAAGTGATGTTTTTCGTTTCTCTCTCATCTCACATTAATTGCTCCTTCATTATTGTTCCCTCTTGAAAAGCTGTGTTGAAAAGAACAGGGGCTAATGAAAAATGAGTAATCAATTTCTGTAATTAAAAAAGAAAATCTATACCCCTCTCCGTTGAAGAAAGGCTGCTCCATTTAAAATTATTCTTGGAGAGAGGTTGTTTACTTACTCGGGCGCCCCACTGTTTTAAATGATTTGATGTAACTATCTAATGATTAAAACCCCTGTGTGTTCTTTCATCTTTTGGAAAGGGGATTGTTCGTTTTGTACCACAAAACAATGCTTGATATTGGAATCCAGGAAGTAGATAAGCTTTTATAATTAGTACTTAAGCTGTGACTTGTACAAAATATTGAATATAGTACTAAAATGAAAAGGGGGTACATTGCATATAGACCAACTGACCTCCAGTGCAACGTGCCGGGCTCTTATATGTCACACACACTTCTTCTTTTTTTAAAAAGAATTTGTTTATTTAATTAATTGATTGAATTTATACTTTTTTTTCACCATTGAACCCAAGTTAATACCCATGTGGTTCTCACGCCATCTCCCATCCAGGCCTAGATCTGCCAGGTGGAAGTTTCAAGTGCCTTCAGAGTTTAGAGTTCATGCTCTGGGTATCAAAGGAAGGGAGCACACACATGCTCACACACCTTTGCCGAGGAAATTGTGACAGTGTCATCATGGCTAGTTAACCAATTGTGGCAGAGCGTGGGTGGGGATGTGCATTTAGAGCTATATCAAAACGATCGCCCTTCTGAAATTAAGGCAGTACAAAGATAGCATCTACAGCTGAATGAACATCAAATGCAGATGTCACCCACCTGCAATCTTTCAATGGGATGATAATTCAGATGCACAACCAATGTCCATCCCTATCCATTGATGTAGCTAGTCAAGGCTGTCTTAAGCATATGCGGTGTCGGAGTGCAAAGATCCAGCTGATGTGCCCCCCCCGGTTGCCCAGTCCCAGGCGTGCAGGAGGGTGGAGCCAGCTGGCCACCTCAGCATCTCGCTGGCTCAGTTGCCCACAAACTCGCGGCGCAGAGCTGCCCACAGCTGAAGAGCCCGCCGTGGCCCTCCGACTGATGGGCGGGCTCTTCCCCGGACTCAACACTCGGGCCCCGAACTCTCGGCTTGTTGCCCCTAAGAGCCCGGCGTGTGGGCGCCCCGCACCCCTAGCGCCTATGCGTAAAATGGCCCTGTAGCTAGAAATGCATAGCTGTGTATATCTGGGGCTGGATCAAGGTGAAAATCTTTCTGTTCAGTTCAGGTGAATAATGGAACCAACTGTATCATACAACTCATCTTGGCAAGAAGGATAGTATCTCCCACTGAAAAGTGAGGGTAATGTAAGGTCCTCATTAGTCCTAGCTCCACGTTGTCACATAACCAGATCTGACTGGCTATATGGCACCATGGCCTTATCACAGCCACAACATGATTCCATATAATCTGGCTTTGCATCACAGAGAAGTAAGAAATCATACAAATTGCAGTGATGCCACAAAAGACCAATTGATGTATGTGGCTATTCAAAAAATCCTTTCACATGCCTCAAAAGTCAAGTGTTCATCTCAAAAATATTTGAATGTGGATTTTTCCCCCCCTGCCCAGCTACTTTAATGTTTGCGTGCCATCAACTGTGTTCTAGAAGGCATTTGACTGAGATATGAATATTTCAAATTTTGGCCCCAAATACGTTACAAACAAAGCAGGGCAAACAGCAGCCTAGAAGGCCCTGATGAAATTGCAGAGATTCAGAGGCCTGTTATAAAAGCAGGCACCATACTAATCAGTTCATTGAAGTTCTCAGGGTTTAGCGAATAGATGGGAAACATTTCTTTTTTCTTTTTATAACATTTTATTAAAATTTCCAATTAATACACATTTAAACATCCAACCAAACTTACAAATAACAAAATGACACATTAACATGCATTCCACTGTGACTTCCCTCCCTCCCCTCATTAGGTTTTCTAATCAAAGCTTATCTCGCAGTTTCTTTGTTTCTTCCCCTTAGGTTCAGTTCGCAGGATTTACTTCAACCCTGCAAGAGTTTTTAAGCTTCTACAGTTCTTTTCCATATAATCCACATATTTACTCCAGTCTTTTAGGAATTTTGCTTCCCCCTGGTTCCGGATCCCACTAGTAAGTCTCGCAAATTCTGCAAAGTCCATCGTTTTTGTCTGCCACTCTCCAATCATCGGTAAATCCTGTGTCTTCCATTTTTGGGCTAGTAAAGTCCTGGCCGCTGTTGTTGCATAAAAAAATAATACATTATCTTCTCTTTTAATTTATTGACCTATCATTCCTAACAATAATAATTCAGGTTTTTTGGGAAAAGTGTATTTAAAGATTTTCTTCAATTCATTATATATCATTTCCCAAAATTCTTTAACCTTATCGCACTTCCACCACATATGATAAAAATCTCCTTCCCTCTCCTTGCATTTCCAGCACATTCTATTGTTCATTCTATACATTTTAGATAATTTCACTGGAGTTAAATACCATCTATATATCATCTTCCAAATATTCTCTTTCAGTGCGGTACATGCAGTAAATTTTAACGTTTGATTCCAGAGTTTCAACCAACAATCATAATCTATATTGTGCCCAAAATCTTTTGCCCATTTAATCATCACCTCTTTTGTCAGTTCGTCTTTTGTATGCCATTCTAACAGCAAATCATACATTCTAGACAATAATTTTGTTTTGCCTTCTAGCAGCTCTATATGAAATTTGGACTTCTTGTCCTCAAAACCTATCTTTTTATCTTTAGAGAATATGTCATTTATTTGGTGGTATTGCAACCAACTAGTTAGAGAGTCTTTAATTTCTTCATATGTTTTCAATTTCAATCCTTGTTCTGATTTCCTTAAAAAATTTTCATATGTTAATCTCTCTCCTTCCATGTTCACCTTTTCCACAGTAAATACATCCACTGGTGAAATCCACCATGGAGTCTTAGTCTCTAACAGCATTTTATTTCTTTCCCATACTTCAAATAGTGATCTTCTTATCACATGATTCGTAAATCCTTTATGTGCTTTTTTCTTATCATACCATAAATATGCATGCCAGCCGGCTCTGTTGTTGTATCCTTCTAAGTCTAACAAGTCCGTGTTTCCCAATGTTATCCAATCTTTTATCCAACATAGACAGGACGCCTCAAAATACGTTTTTAGGTCCGGCATGGAGAATCCACCTCTTTCTTTCTTATCGATCAAAATTTTATATTTTATTCTTGGTTTCTTCCCCTGCCAGACAAATCTTTGCAATTCCTTTTGCCATTCTTTGAATTGTCCTGTCCCCTTTATAATCGGTATTGTTTGAAACAAGGATAACATTTTGGGTAGCACGTTCATCTTTATTGCTGCTATTCTGCCAAGAAATGACAACTTCAGTCTATTCCATACTTCTAAATCTTTCTTTATTTCTTTCCAAACCGGTTCATAGTTATCATTAAACAAATTTATATTCTTTGCTGTCATGCATATTCCTAAATATTGTACTTTTTTTACGATTGCAATGCCATGTCTTTGTTGCAACTCTTCCTTTTCCCCTTTCTCTAAATTTTTTGTCATCATCTTCGTTTTTTGTTTGTTTAACTTAAAACCAGCCAAGAGTCCATAGATGGGACACATTTCAAAGAGTTGAACTCACCCTGAGCTCTATGAATGCAGCTAGGACCACACATATCACATACGCTGGTGCCAAATGGTTCCTCATTCAACAGAGGATATGCAAGCAGAAGATGTTCCAGGTGTAATTCATCCTTAGATGTTGGGCAGCTAATGTGCAGCTTTCTGGTCCAGATGTTACTAGACTACAACTTCCACCATAGACTTTTGTCATGCTCGCTGGGGCTGATGGCAATTGCATAGCTGCCAAGTTTTCCCTTTTCTCGCGAGGAAGCCTATTCAGAATAATGGAAAATCCCTTAAAAAAAGGGATAACTTGGCAGCTATGCAATTGGAGCCCATTGATTAGCCATTGATTACCCAACCTTTTCCCATATGAATCAGGGGAGAATTGTTAAATTCTTTCTTTCTTTCTTTCTTTCTTTCTTTCTTTCTTTCTTTCTTTCTTTCTTTCTTTCTTTCTTTCTTTCTTTCTTATTCCAAACATGGAAATGACTGCAGTTACCCATGGGCTGGTGAAGTATTTCCAACATTCACCCTCTTCATTCAATGTCTGGGTATCTGGAAGGTTATCTGTGTGCACCATTGACCTGTTGTCCTCAGCTGTAAAGCTAAATAAAAATGGATTTATATTAACTGTGTCTTACCGCGGCCTCTTAAAACAGATGAACTTTTGACTGAACTGCGTTACAAAATCAGGAGACTCGAGAGCACGTTGCAATGGTGCAACGGTGCAAAGAGCTCTTGTTTAATCCTTCTAAGCTGCTACAAAGAAATGTAAAAAAAGAGGTGCAAAATAATCAGCTGTAGATATTCAACTAAAAGCTTTGATGCTGCACTGCAGTAAAGCAAAAGACTGCAAAAAATGAATGCTTTTTTGCAGTATATTTCTTTTCTCACCTCTGATATTCCATTCCATTTTTGTATGCTTAATAATTTAACCTTGATTACCTTGGTAGGAACTGATTTTAAAAATGGAATGAAAAGTGTTCAATCTCCTCGCTGCAGCCATGGTAGAGAAGGAAGAGGTGGGAGAGCTCAGGGCTCTCTGTAGCTTATTCGTGTCATGATAAACCATGGCTTACTGTGGTGTCCAAACTTGACCCAGTGGAACATGCATCGTGTAAGAATTTAATTTTCGGGGACTTTTAATTAGGTACCAGAGGTTTGCTCAGGAACCCCCTACAAAACTTCCTTGCCACTTTTACCTGGTCCTTGGCAGTGTTATTGGAGCAGAACATGTGCACAGTTTTGCACAAACATGTAAAAGAATAAAGCCACAAAGCATATAAAGTATACCCAAAAAGAGGCACTTCTTACATTCCTACATTCCTATTGTCGAAGTAACAACTTTGTCATACTCTCCAGCCCATAGCTCACAGGACTGGTGGTGGTCCGCATACAAAAGGATTATCCACACCCAGCAGCCTGTGTTTTGTAAGCCCAAAAATGGAAAACGAGTGAGGTCCCAACCAAAGGAGAATGGCAACTTAAACCACGTCACACACACCCCATTATAGGGAAGAAAAGACTAAAGGATTCCACCCAAGGCCATAACTGCCAAAGTTGTGACGAATTGCTACGGGGAAGACAAAACCTGCCAACGTAGGGAAATTTCTTCCCAGTCCTTCAACAGCAACCAGTCAAAGACCGTAGCAGAGCCCGCTAAACAGGAAGAAAAACTTAACCTGCAAACAAGAAACATTAAACTAAGGAAGCAGGCCCGGCTCTAGGTGTAGTCCCGGTGGCGCAGGGCGCCGGGGCGTGGGGCTGGCAGGGGGGCGCTGCGCGGCGAAGCCATGCTGCGCGCTGTGAGGGGGGGGACGCCAGAGCGATCTCCACGCCTCAGTGCCAGGGCGCCCGACCTGCTTGAGACGGCCCTGTAAGGAAGGGTAGGGTGGGTGAATCTCCAGAGCCGACTGCCTGGCTACTGTCAGCTCCACCCCCTATATATAAATGGGGCTGGCCCCACCTCCCAGCAATGAAGCTTGACTACTGAGGCTGGGCGTGAACCTCCAAATAATAACACTGAGAGGCAGGCCAGCCCCTGTTTGCCATTAAGCTCCCTGGGAACTGTAGCACCGTGCGTGATCCTTCAAAGGGCACCCACAATGTAAAGTGTGACTGCTCATTATGTAAAATATGCAGGGATTTATGCTATGCAAAATGAACCATGGAAAGACAAGAAGGGACGTCATTGATATTTTAAGGTTGTCTAAATGAACATTCTAAATAGTAAAACAGAAAATTATACACACACACAGACAGACACACACGCACATCTCTACACACACACACAAAAAATCAAAACAAAAGGATCATCCAACTCATGTTCACACCCGCTCTCCTTTTATACAGGTCAAAACCCTTGGATCCCATATGAGGTGGTGTAACTCAAATGCCATTGGCTCCTTGACAATCTCCCTTACACCACATGTGATTTTGACCAACACCCCAGATGTCAAATGAATGTACCATCTATGAGTCAAATGTTCCAGCCTGTCCCTTGATGTTGAATTCGCCTTCTTGTCCGGGTTCCTTGTCTGTTTAGATCACAAGCATGTGCAGAGTGCCTCTATATCTTGCTCTGTTTGTTCCTGTTTTCCCATTCTCGCTTAAGCCTAACCATCGCTTTCTTTCCTGGGACAGCCAACACGTTGCAGTAAGTGTGAAGTAAATATAAGACAGAAGTCCCAGTGTTGTTGAAAAGCAATAAATTTGTGGGTCTAAATTTCTCCTTCAATTGGCTTACTTGGTGTAGTGATTGTTTAGAAAGGAAGAGATTGACTTTGCCTGACCTCTGTGGAGAGGACTTCATCTCTCGCCTTCTTGCTCTAACTTCTTACTGCTTCTATCACTTTTGATTGATGCGCTTTCTTCCATTCATTCCCTGTCTGAGGGTCTTTCTCCATTCTTTATGGTAAGTCTTTTTCTTGACTTCGGTCTTTGTCTTTCACTCAAACTCTTCTGTGTGTCTTCTTCTACGATTAGCATAAAAAGGACAGGGTTGTTTAAGATTTAAGATAGCTGACATTCAAGGCAGAGCAGAGTTGTTTAAAATGCTTTGCCTGTTTTTGTCTTGTAAAGAATCCCATTCTCATTTGCAAATTGCAACCTTACCCATCCATAATGATGGTGGACACACAGAACTCACTCTTAAAGGGCCTCTCTGCTCACTTTCAGAGAGAAAGAGCAAACTTCAACATTTCTCTGATGAAAATAGGGACGTCCTATTCAATAGTAGTAGTAGAAGTAGTAGTAAAAAAATAAAAGTTTATTATTTATACCCTGCCCATCTGTCTGGGTCGCCCCAGCCACTCTGGGCAGCTTCCAAGATATATAAAAACATCATTAAACATTTTAAAACGCCCCTATATAGAACTGGTGTCTTCTAAAGGTTGTATAGTTACTTATCTACTTGGCTCGAGTGTCACATAGCTCCATACTCTCCAACATTTCTCCAATGAAAATAGGGATGTCCTAAGGGAAAGTGGGAAATAGGTGGCGCTGCGGTCTAAACCACAGAGCCTAGGGGTTGCCGATCCGAAGGTCGGCGGTTCAAATCCCTGCAACAGGATGAGCTCCCATTGTTCAGTCCCAGCTCCTGCCCACCTAGCAGTTCGAAAGCACATCAAAGTGCAAGTAGATAAATAGGTAATGCTCCGGCGGGAAGGTAAACGGCGTTTCCGTGCACTGCTCTGGTTCACCAGAAGCGGCTTAGTCATGCTGGCCACATGACCTGGAAGCTGTATGCCAGCTCCCTCGGCCAGTAAAGCGAGATGAGCGCCACAACCCCAGAGTCGTCTGCGATTGGACCTAATGGTCAGGGGTCCCTTTACCTTTAAGGGAAAGTGGGACATTCTGGGATCAAATCAGAAACCTTCTGTAAATCTGGGACACTTGGATGGTCTGCAAACTTGGGCACCCAAAGGAATGAACAAACAGATCTGCTCTTTCCGCTAAAGCAAAAGGTGGGTTGAATAACAAAGAAGCTCTTTACTCCATTTATAGTACAGTTAGCTACCAGATGCTACTCTGCAAGTTCTCAGTATATGTTGTGTGCTAAGACACTTCAGATATTTGTGAGGGCTCAAAAATGCATTTTTGGCTTGCATTTCTTTATCAAAGGATTGGTAGCGTAGCAAAGATGGAAGCAAAGTCATTTGTTTTATTAAATCGGGTCCTCCCTAAAAGAGGGCACATGTTGCGGTGAGACCTGGAAACCGACACCCTGTGTTGTGGGTGGGTGAGATTGGTCAGCAAGAACACCCGATTGGTAGGTCCCTCGATGTTGGGTTCAATCTGGCCATAGGACGCAGTCCAAATTGATAGAGGGGCTTATATATGCCCATGTATGTGACCCAGAGCTTCCTCTTTCAGTGCCTGCATTTGGAACACCTACCCACCTCTCCCTACTTTTAGGGCTTGTGTGCTTGACCTTGCTATGGTGTTGTGTGTCGTCTGTCGTTGGGACAGGGGCACGGTAGGAATTTTCCCCACTTGGCTGATTGGCTGGTGCCATTCGGGTTTCGCCTGCCATGTAGCAAATCATCACAACTTGTAAGGTTGTGGATCGGCTCTGGTTCAGGTGATAGGGATGGGGGAACGCTCCCGCCATTCCTATATGAAGGGGTATTCCATTAAAGGAATCCAGGAACTCAACTTGGTTTGGTCAACCCTGTGAGGGGGTTGTGCCCGTGGCTGAGTCCAGGGGGACATCTGGGTGGTGGACATAGCATGTCCCCGGCTTTCCGCCATTCTAGATGTTCACCCTGGGTTGACTAATGCTGGTGCCCTGGGTCAGCGCTACCTGCAAGGGTGCAGGGAGCTAGTCGAACCAAGCCTATGCAACCACTCACTTTCTGTAATCAATAAAGTTGTTCCCTAAATTCTGCCTGAAGACAGGAGTGCCTGGCGTGCTCTGGTCCATGGGGTCACGAAGAGTCGGACATGACTAAACGACTAAACAACAACAAATTCTTCCAAAAACCAAACAAAATTTGAGGAAAGGTAAAGGGGCCCCTGACCATCAGGTCCAGTCGTGTCCGACTCTGGGGTTGCGGCGCTCATCTCACTCTATAGGCCGAGGGAGCCAGTGTTTGTCCACAGACAGCTTCCGGGTCATGTGGCCAGCATGACAAAGCTGCTTCTGGCGAACCAGAGCAGCGCACGGAAACGCCGTTTACCTTCCCGCTGGAGCGGTCCCTATTTATCTACTTGCACTTTGATGGGCTTTCGAACTGCTAGGTGGGCAGGAGCTGGGACCGAGCAATGGGAGCTCACCCCGTTGCAGGGATTCGAACCGCCGACCTTCTGATCAACAAGCCCTAGACTCTGTGGTTTAACCCACAGCGCCACCTTTGAGTAATGTGTGAATTCATTTAGGGGGGAGGTTTCTGGGTCTGAACACACAAAAATATATATGACGTACCACTCCACTAATAGCAGAACAACCTAAGACAAGGAGGTGAACAGGAGGTTGCCTGGGGACTGAAGGCAACCCTCCAAGCTTCTGAGTTTGGCCCATGCAATTCTCCCAAGGCTATGCCTCCTTCCCTACTGCTCAGCTTCAAACCCTCCTTGAGCATTTTTGCTTGGTCAGGATGAGTCCTTGAACTCTGACAATGCCCCTTACTTGTCTGGATGGAAAACAGAGAGGGATGTGTTATTGTTTGTATATAAACTAGCCTACGGTAAAAATATGAAAAATCCCATGCCGTGCCCTGCTTGCTTTTGCCTCTAGCCTCGCCCAAGTGTGGCTCTTGAGATGAACTAGTTTCCCCACTCTGGCTTAAGACATTTAAAGCATTTCTAAAAAGGCGATAAAACACTCAAATTACAATTAATACAAAATACAGGAGAAAAAAACCCTTAAATTTAATAATAAAACTCAGCAGTAAATTTCCAGTAATAGTTTTAATACGTTGTTTTAATGAGGTCTTTGGCAGCCAGGGAAATCTGAACATTAAGTTAAAATGAGATGCTTTGCATTATGCAGCCCCTTTAAATATGCAAATTAAACCAATTTACATGCATTCAGTTGTGTTGCAGAATTTTACTTCTGTTTACAGCGGATGCTACTTCCTTCGGCATTTTCAGAGTCGCTGCCTTATGTGCTTTAAAGTTTTATAGTAGTAAGCAGAAGCAGTGGCAGAGGAACTCTCTCCGGCACCCGGGGCGGTGCAGCCCATACGGACTGCGCATGTGCGGTATCACGCATGTGCGCACTCTGTTACGGAATGCCGCACATGCGCAGTTCATACAAGCTGCCGCTCGCGCACAGCAGCTGTATGGGCTGCCGCGCGAGTGGAATCCCATACGGAGTGTGCATGTGCGAGAGCCCGTACGGACGCCGTGCAAGCGGCGACCATACAGGATGCCACACATGGCAGCCATACAGGCAGTGGTGGCAGACAGATCTGATTCCTGCCACCGCAGACGGATCCCGCCACCATCGGTACAGTGTTTGAGCGGTGCCGCGCATGCACTATAAGTACCGTGCACACCACGCATGCACTGGCGGGCGGTTTGCCGACGGTGCTGCTTGAGCACCGTGCGTGCGGCCGCGGAAGGTGCAGCCGCGTGCGAAGGATCCTCCATTTGCGTTAGCTAATGCCACCGCGCCAGGGGGTGCCATCTTCTCACCCCCCAAAGATGGAACCCAGGGTGGCCCGCCCCCTTGCCCCGCCCCTGGGCAGAAGGCTCACAAATGGTCACACTAGATATTTTTTGCCATATGACTTTGAGCTAGAAGATTTATATATATAAGCTTGGAGGCCATAGAAATATAAGAAAAGGCCCTGGTGGGCCTTTCTTGGTTCTTGTGGTGGTCAACCAGATGCTTATGGGAAGCATTCTGAGAGAAAATATAGTGTTCAGAGCTTCTTTGTTCCTTTGAAATACGTAGTTCCATCTTGATGTGGGGTGAGTTAGTACAAGAAGCCAGTGGGTTGGATCCAGGCTCAGGATACATTGGAAGTAAGCCCAATGGCTTCTGAATAGACATAGAATCACAGAATTGTAGAGTTGGAAGGGACCTCAAGCACCATCTAGTTCCACCCCCTGCAATGTAGGAATCTCAGGTAAAGAATCCATGACAGATGGCCTTCCACCCTCTGCTTAGAAACCTCCGAGGAAGCAGTGTCTACAGCCTCCGGAAGGAGACCATTCCACTGTCGAACAGTTCTAACGGTATTGGCCTGAATATAAGCCTCACTCCCCCCCCCCTTCCAACTGTGAAAAGTGTGGCTTAAATTTGCGGCTTTACAAAAATTGGATTTTACGATATCACTGCTGAAACAGACATACGGTAAAACGGAATGTGTGTGAGTGTCTGCAGAGTTTTAAGGAAATGGCTTATATTCGGGTATTCTCTCTCCCCCATGAATTTTATAGGCGTGGCTTATATTCGGGTGCGGCTTATATTCGGACCAATATGATATTGTCAGAAAGTTCTTCCTGATATTTAGTGGGAATCTCCTTTCTTGTAACTTGAAGACATGGTCAGATAGGACTGAGTTAGTCATGCTTAGAATAGAAACAAAATAAAAAAATTCCTTCCAGTAGCACCTTAGAGACCAACTAAGTTTTTCATTGGTATGAGCTTTTGTGTGCATGCACACTTCTTCAGATACACTGAAACAGAAGTCACCAGACCTTTATGTATAGTCAGAGGGTGGGGAGGGGTATTACTCAGAAGGATGGTGGGAATGGGTGATAGGCTGATAGGTGTGGTAAACCTGTTGACGACTGTTAACGACTGCAATTGGTCTTACAGGAAAAAGCAAGGGGTGAGATGGCTAAAAATTCATCATGTATAATGAGATAAGAATCCAATGTCTCTATTCAGACCAGGTCTGTCGATGGTTTTAAGTTTGGTAATAAGTTGTAATTCAGCAACTTCTCTTTCCAGTCTATTTCTGAAATTCTTTTGTAATAAGACAGCTACTTTGAGATCTTGTATAGAATGCCCTGGGAGGTTGGAGTGTTCTCCTACAGGTTTCTCTGTCTTGTGATTCTTGATGTCAGATTTAGGTTCATTTATCCTTTGGCATAGGGTTTGGCCTGTTTGTCCAATATAGAGAGCTGAAGGGCACTGTTGGCCTTTGATGGCATACACAATATTAGAAGTCCTGAGATGGTATGTTTGATGTTGTTGGGGCCAGTAATGGTGTTGTCCGGGTGTATGTGCCATGGATTTCTAAGGTGGGATTCATTTAAAAGCCCACCAAATGAACACTATTTATATTGGCTTGTATTTGTTGCCTTTAATTCTATATAATTGCAGGTGCTTAATTCATACAAAAATATTCAGTCAGATGAAAGTCTTTCTCAAACCTATGTTTTATACATTTTATTATTTTTACCTTTGGGTGTTGTAATATTCATAGACTAGAGGTACATTATTCTTACATTGTTTCCACTTTTAAGCAATCCTCCAATAAACCCCCCCCCCGCCAGTTTTCAGAGAAATGTACTGTGCTTTTCAGTTTCATGCTCCAATGCCCCCCGTTTTTTTTTGGGTTCAACAAGGTAGAAGTAGGCAGTGTATAATATAAAGGTAGGAAAATCAAGCCAAAATCAATATTTCTAGGCCCCATTGACTTCCTGGTGCAAGTTCAGCATGTACTTAAATTTCTATCTTTGAAATCAATGGCTGGATCACGCCCATTGCCTTGACTTTGGGTAAAACAGATTGGAGATAGCTGGATGGCTAATGTCAAACTAGACTACCATGGTTATTTATTTGGAATATTATAACCAAATGAATGGTATATTCCTGAAGAGCTTTCCTGTGTAACTGAGTAACCTTGTTAATTCAACATGTTCTGAGCAGCTTCAATGGCAGGAACTTAATCTTTGGTATATCTCAAAATGTCTTGTTTTAAAAGAAAGTCTAACTCCTTTTTTGTATTTCGTATAATGGACATAATTTATATTGGTTACCAAGGATCATGTTCATAATGATCTATAGGGCACTCTATGCTGCCCGGCTTGGAGCATAATAAAAATCTGACAGGTCGTTCAGTAGCTGTAATTTCACTACAGGTAAAAGAAACTGTTCCGAGAGTGTATATATTCTCCTTTCTTGCAACACACACACACACACACACACCAAACAAAAAAACTGGATAGGACAGCATACTTTCACATCAGTGTTTCAGAAAATGAAAAAGCAAAGAAACAGCCAAGCCTGTATTAACATTTGGTATAGCTTCTCTGTAATTTAGTAATCTTAGACTGCCTGACAAAGCCTTTGAAAGTGTAAATTGTGTGTGGCGCATTTCTAGGACATTTCTATCACTTCCTGTCCCGTCTTATTTTACAGCCATGTTATACTGCTCATTGAGATGATGATTGTGATGTTCTTTCTTTATGACTTGGTGGTCTAACCTTTAGATAGGTCTATGGTGCTTCCACAGATTAAACAATAAATTTGACTATAACAACCTCATTTAATTCCTCTATAAAATTGATGTTTCCTGATGCTTGTTCACTGACATGTGCTATAAATATGCTGTCTATAAATTTCAGAATTTGGTCCCTCGCACGTCCTCCAGAACAATAATAAAAGTGGAGATAGACAGAAGGAACAATAAAATAGGATTCGTTATCTCATTATCGACTCATATGCTAACAGGGCCTCATGTTTCAAAAGTGTTTCTGAAATTAAAAACTTCAGCGTAAAAACTTACGCTCTTCCTAGAAAACTTATGTGAGGCCACACCCCCTTCTCTCTTAAAACCTGCCAGGAAGTTTTGGCTTAGCCCAGGAGTGTGAAATCTGTGGTCCTGCAGAGGACGCTGGAATCCAATCCCCACCAGCCTTATCAGCCAATGGGATGATGGGAGTTGTAGTCAACAGGCTTCCCACCCCTGGATTACAGGGGTACCTTGGTTCTCAAACAGCCTAGTTCACAAACAACTTGGAATCCGAACGTCGCAAACGGAAGTGAGCATTCCAGTTCTCGAATTTATTTTTGGAAGTCGAATGTGCTTTGTTTTGAGTTATGCTGCTAATTAGCACCCTACCATTTTGAACAAAGTGTTCGGCTTCCGTTTTTACGGTTGTGTTGTGCTGCTAATCAGAGTCCTACCTATCCACAGCCCAGTGCGAGAGATCACACTGATTTGGGAGGTGGGGAGAAGAATCCTGGCAGCGCTCTGCAGCCCAGCTGTTTTGACATGGCAGAGAGAGCAAGATCTCAAAAGATCACACGCTGATTGGGGTGGTGGAGAGAAGCATTTTAGGGGTAGTTTTTCAACAGTGGAACAGATTAATCCTTTTTGCATTACTTTCTTTTTAAAAATATTTTTATTGATTTTCTAACAGTTACATAGAAAAGTGGTAAGGACCTAACAGAAGCAGAAGACATCAAGAAGAGGTGGCAAGAATACACAGAGGAATTATACCAGAAAGATATGAAGGTCTCGTACACCTCAGGTAGTGTGGTTGCTGACCTTGAGCCAGACATCTTGGAGAGTGAAGTCAAATGGGCCTTAGAAAGCATTGCTAATAACAAGGCCAGTGGAAGTGATGATATTCCAGCTGAACTATTTAAAATTTTAAAAGATGATGATGTTAAGGTGCTACACCCAATATGCCAGCAAGTTTGGAAAACTCAGCAATGGCCAGAGGATTGGAGAAGATCAGTCTACAGCCCAATTCCAAAGAAGGGCAGTGCCAAAGAATGCTCCAACTACCGCACAATTGCGCTCATCTCACACGCTAGCAAGGTTATGCTTAAAATTCTACAAGGCAGGCTTAGGCAGTATGTGGACCGAGAACTCCCAGAAGTGCAAGCTGGATTTCGAAGGGGCAGAGGAACCAGAGACCAAATAGCAAACATGCGCTGGATTATGGAGAAAGCTAGAGAGTTCCAGAAAAACGTCTACTTCTGCTTCATTGACTATGCAAAAGCCTTTGACTGTGTCAACCACAGCAAACTATGGCAAGTTCTTAAAGAAATGGGAGTGCCTGATCACCTCATCTGTCTCCTGAGAAATCTCTATGTGGGACAAGAAGCTACAGTTAGAACTGGATATGGAACAACTGATTGGTTCAAAATTGGGAAAGGAGTACGACAAGGTTGTATATTGTCTCCCTGCTTATTTAACTTATATGCAGAATTCTTCATGCGAAAGGCTCGACTAGATGAATCCCAAGCCGGAATTAAGATTGCCGGAAGAAATATCAACAACCTCAGATATGCAGATGACACAACCTTGATGGCAGAAAGTGAGGAGGAATTAAAGAACCTTTTAATGAGGGTGAAAGAGGAGAGTGCAAAATATGGTCTGAAGCTCAGCATCAAAAAAAACCAAGATCATGGCCACTGGTCCCATCACCTCCTGGCAAATAGAAGGGGAAGAAATGGAGGCAGTGAGAGATTTTACTTTCTTGGGCTCCTTGATCACTGCAGATGGTGACAGCAGTCACGAAATTAAAAGACGCCTGCTTCTTGGGAGAAAAGCAATGACAAACCTAGACAGCATCTTAAAAAGCAGAGACATCACCTTGCCTACAAAGGTCCGTATAGTTAAAGCTATGGTTTTCCCAGTAGTGATGTATGGAAGTGAGAGCTGGACCATTAAGAAGGCTGATCGCCGAAGAATGGATGCTTTTGAATTATGGTGCTGGAGGAGACTCTTGAGAGTTCCATGGACTGCAAGAAGATCAAACCTATCCATTCTGAAGGAAATCAGCCCTGAGTGCTCACTGGAAGGACAGATCGTGAAGCTGAGGCTCCAATACCTTGGCCACCTCATGAGAAGAGAAGAATCCTTGGAAAAGACCTTGATGTTGGGAAAGATTGAGGGCACTAGGAGAAGGGGACGACAGAGGACAAGATGGTTGGACAGTGTTCTCGAAGCTACGAACATGAGTTTGACAAAACTGCGGGAGGCAGTGCAAGACAGGAGTGCCTGGCGTGCTATGGTCCATGGGGTCACGAAGAGTCGGACACGACTAAATGACTAAACAACAACAACAACAACATAGAAAAGAGACAAAAAAACAAAAAGAAAAATACAAATAAAAAACAACTAAACACATAAAAATAAAATACATCAAAACTTAATCACATTTGGGGAAACATATTCTCGTATTTTAACAATATAGTACCCCTTAACCAAATAATGCTCCCCTGTAATTCCTTTACTCTGTTGACTTCCTCCTCCCCCCCCCTCCACGTTTCTATTCATAACTAATGTGGCACACTCTAATTCATTCCTCCATTCTTCATTCTAGTTCACTTATTGCATATACTATTCCAGTCCTATTTTTTAAACACAAACATAAAATAATTGAGAATCTCCTAGAATCTGAAAATATAATAACTATTTAACATACAATCATTTCCCTCCTTTATATAACTTTTCGCCTCTTCAGCCACTTTATACTTCCCCCTCCCTTATTGTCCTTCTTTAACCTTTTTGCATTACTTTCTATGGGAAAGTGCGCCTTGGTTTTGGAATGTTTTGGTTTTGGAACTGACTTCTGAAACGGATTAAGTTCGAGAACCAAGGTACCACTGTAGTCATTTATGAATTTTGGAAGCTGCCTTTTACCCAAGACTGACCATTGGTTCATTAGCAGGTGCAGGTTGGATTCAAACTGTGGCTAAAATCAAGTTTCTTCCTCTGCAGACCAGCAAAAGGACTGCTTCAAAGGGGCTTGCCTTCCACTCTGGTCAGCAAGGCCAACTCAGGGCATGCCTTATGTTCCTGATTGTTCCTTTGCAGCTAAGTCTTTTACCATGTGATGTCAGGTATGGGGCTGATAAACATAGTTTGGGGAAAATGAGCAAAACTGGGCCAGGGGACAAAGGTTTCCCACTGGTAGTCCAGCTATTGGCAAAAAATCTCTGATGTTTCATATCAAAGCTGTTCCCAGCCTTACTTGGAGTTGCAACCTTCTCCATGTAAAACGTATTCTCAACCACTGAGCTGTGGCTCTTTTGTCTTCATTCCTACCCGAAACAGACCTCAAGTACCCAATTGTTGCCCACTTTAATTAGGCATTGAAGGCAACTTTATTTCACTGGGCTTTCTCGGTGTTTTGACATTATTTCTGAATTAATTACTCCTGCTTCTGGCTGGATTTGCTTCTATCTGCTCTTTTAATCCATCTTTACGACTGTGTTACTGTTTTTATTGTTCTGTTTATCTTGTACTGAGACTTCATTGTTCTATGACTGTAAACTACTTTCACAGAAAAGCAGAACATAAATATGTAATTGCATTGGCTGACATTTATCCTTGGTTGCCTGTAACTCCATCTTTTCCTGCTCTCTGTGGTCTTCACATACATACTTTCTCAATTTTGCTTTGGTTATGATATTTTGCAAAGTATCATATGCACTAATGACATCATCATCATCATCAACAACATCACCATCCCCTCCTAGTTCCTGCCACTGCCACTGCCAAGTAATTCCGAAGAGGCATACCGGTATTAACCTAAGAGAGGGTCTAACACCACCAGTTTAATGAAATTCACTGAACTAGTTGAAAAATACCTGAATTACATCTGAAAGTAGCTTTCATGATTGTTGGGTGAATTGATGGTGAATTAAATTTATTTTGTTTTTTTTATAAATATATTTATTAAGGATTTTATACATACAAAAATACTAGACACAATAAGCACAAACAAAAATACAAAATACAGAAAACAAAACGCACACAAAATAGAAAAAAATATACAAAATTCAAAAGCTTCTTATTTTTAAAACCTTATTTCTAATCTAATGACTTCCTCTTCCTCCTCCTGCTGCGCTTCCTTACAATTCATATTTAGTAAATTCTATATCTTACATGAATTCTAAATTAGCATCAATATTACCATAATATTATATCTATTTTTCCTTATCTTTAAAACACTCAAACTATATCTTTCATCTTAATTCTAATTTCCCTATCTTCTAGCGATATTTATTTTCAAACCCTTGTATAATCTACAACATCCTTGTATCTCCCTCACCACTACTAGATCAATCTATTACGTGTTTATTTTTCAAATAACTTTTAAATTTCTTCCAATCCTCCTCCGCTGCTTCTTCACTCCGATCCCGGAGTCTCCCCGTCAACTCAGCCAGTTCCATATATTCTATCACTTTCTTCATTCTTCCAGTTCTTTGCCAGTAGTATTCTTGCTGCTGTTGTGGCATACAGAAAGAAAACAACATCTTTCTTGGGGATATCATCCCCTGTGATCCCAAGTAGAAAGGCCTCTGGTTTCTTAACAAAAGTGCATTTCAGCACTTTTTTCAATTCATTATAAATCTTTTCCCAGAAGTCTCTCACTTGCGGGCACGTCCACCACATGTGGAAGAAGGTACCTTCCTGCTTTTTGCATTTTCAGCACTTATTGGTTTTTTTTATGGTAAATCTTAGCTAACTTTACCGGAGTCAGATACCATCTATACATCATTTTCATTAAATTTTCTTTTAAAACTGTACTCGCGGTAAATTTCATATTGTGCTTCCATAACCTTTCCCAGTCTTCCACCATGATGTTGTGCCCCACATCATTTGCCCATTTGATTATAACACTTTTTGTTTGCTCATCTTTTGTATGCCATTCCAACAATACATTATACATTTTTGATAGATTTTTACTTTTAGAATCTAACAATTCTGTTTCTATTTTCGACTTTTGCATTTGAAAACCAACTTTCTTATCCATTTTATACATTTCATTAATCTGATGATATTGAAACCAATCTGTTACTTTACTCTTCAACTCCTCATATGATTTTAACTTTATCAGCTCACCATCTTGCATTAAAATATCCCTATATCTCAACCAATTTGTTGACATATTCTGAATTAAATTCATTTTGGGGCAGAACTCTGAACGATTTCTAGTTCATCTTTATGTTCATTAACTCCCTTTCCCCCACATCCCAAGTAGGACACCCAAACTCTTAGATTTCTTTCTTTCTTTCTTTCTTTCTTTCTTTCTTTCTTTCTTTCTTTCTTTCTTTCTTTCTTTCTTGTTAATTGGAAATCTATATACAGGTAGGTAGTTGTGTTGGTCTGAAGTAGTAAAAAAAAAATTAAATCCTTCCAGTAGCACCTTAGAGACCAACTAAGTTTGTAATAGGTATGAGCTTTCGTGTGCATGCATCTCTGAAGAAGTGTGCATGCACATGAAAGCTCATACCTATGACAAACTTAGTTGGTCTCTAAGGTGCTACTGGAAGGATTTTATTTTTGTTTGTTTTGGAAATCTATAAAGTAAGTTAGAAAGGAAAATGTGGAGGCAATTTTAAAGGCTTATTAGGCAAATAAGGAGTCACTGCTATTTCCAAAGTATGTGTTGTATATGTGATATAACCCTGCAACACCATATGGCACTGTGGAATCCCATCTTTCCCTACTGGATTTCCCTGTATGAGTGTACAACACATTTAATTGAATCACTTCGTTGACTTGTCTAGATCCAGACTTAGCAAACAGAAGGGAGGAATGGGAGGCATTTCCTGTATCTTCTCTGTTGAATTGATCTGCTCTCTTCCAACAGGAGCAGCTTGCAGGGAGAAGTAAGGGCACAGGAACAAAAAGGACGAGGCCTTGTGCCTTTGACAGCAATGTGTCTGGCTCAAAATAAAAAGGGTAAGCCTTTTCTACTATGGAAATACAATTATGGGGACAGTTTCACCTATTGACATTCTGTCTGTCAGGCATCTTATTAGTTGTGTATACCTCCTTGATTTATTTTTGGACCCTGTACTTCAGCACAGCAGTTTCTAACATTTATATTCCTGGGGGAGGAATGCTGAGGACAAACTTTTTATGAGCTTGGAAAGAACTAACTAGTTCTTTTTTGGACAGGATAAACTTGAATTAGAATTAGTTCCTTTTTAACATGAACTTTCCCAGCACTGCTCAGCACCCCAGTCAAACCTGGAGCTGCCCCTAGAATGAACCTTGCTACTAGTACCTCGGGTTACAAACGCTTCAGGTTACAGACTCTGCAAACCCGGAAGTAGTACCTCGGGTTCAGAACTTTACTTCAGGATGAGAACAGAGATCGCACGGTGGTGGTGCGGCGGCAGCAGGAGACCCCATTAGTTAAAGTGGTACCTGAGGTTAAGAACGGTTTCAGGTTAAGAATGGACCTCCGGAACAAATTAAGTTCTTAACCAGAGGTACCACTGTACAAGATCCAAGGTGGACGGCAATAAAAAAGGACTGGAATTGAGTTTTTATGGGGGAGTACTCAACATTGTGAGACATATTGCAATTTCCCTTTTGTAAAATATATATTTTTTTAAGAGCCAAAGGATGTGTTTATACAGGAAGTTCAAACGGGTACTTGGACAGGGGTGGTTGTGTTGTGGCGTGTGTACTTATTGCCTGCCTGCTTGTAATTGGCATCCTCCTGGAACTGGAACAGGTTTGATCATTTAGAACTGCTACAGTCTTCTAGGGCTGAGCTGGCGGATAAAAATAGCCAAGTTGTTCACAGGCATGCTGGTAGCAACTAAACAACTGGCCTACATTGTATGTCTCTGCATTCTTGGAGCTATGCATTCCAACAACGCTTCCTGCTACACTGCATAAACTGGCTAAGTAGTCTTCATTAGCATTTGTCAGTTCTGACAGCACAGTTTCTTTATCATTATCTACCCAACAACAGACAAAGGAAAATGAATTGGGATTGTGTCGGATTAGGAGGGGGTGGGGGTGGGAGTGGGAGCCACAAGGCAATGTGAGAGTAAATAATAATAATAATAATAATAATAATAATAATAATGGTAGGTAGCCGTGTTGGTCTGCCGTAGGCAAAACAAAATTTAAAAATTCCTTCCAGTAGCACCTTAGACAGGAGTGCCTGGCGTGCTATGGTCCATGGGGTCATGAAGAGTCGGACACGACTAAACGACTAAACAACAACAGCACCTTAGAGACCAACTAAGTTTGTCATTGGTATGAGCTTTCGTGTGCATGCATACTTCTTCAGATACTCTGAAACAGAAGTCACCAGACCCTTATATATATAGTGAGAGGGTGGGGGGGTATTACTCAGAAGGGTGGTGGGAATAGGTGATGGGCCGATATGTGTGGTAAACCAGTGGATGGCTGTTAACGACTGCAATTGGTCTTACAGGAAAAAGCATGGGATGAGATGGCCAAAAATACCTTTATCATGTATAATGAGATAAGAATCCAGTGTCTCTATTCAGACCAGGCCCGTCGATGGTTTTAAGTTTGGTAATAAGTTGTAATTCAGCAACTTCTCTTTCCAGTCTATTTCTGAAATTGTTTTGTAATATTACAACTACTTTGAGATCTTGTATAGAATGTCCTGGGAGACGGAAGTGTTCTACTGGTTTTTCTGTCTTGTGATTAACTTCTCTAGCTACATTTATCAGGACATGTTTGAGGAACTGTTCCCAGCACAGATGTTAGCACAGATAAAAGATAAAGGTAGAGGACCCTTGGACGGTTAAGTCCAGTCAAAGGCGACTATGGGGTTGCGGCGCTCATCTCGCTTTCAGGCCGAGGGAGCCGGCGTTTGTCCACAGACAGCTTCTGGGTCATGTGGCTAGCAGGACTAAACCGCTTCTGGCACAATGGAACACCGTGATGGAAAACAGAGCACACAAAAACGCCATTTACTTTCCCGCCAGAGCAGTACCTATTTATCTACTTGCACTGGCATGATTTTGAACTGCTAGGTTGGCAGGAGCCAGGACGGGGCAATGGGAGCTCACTCCGTCATGGGGATTTGAACCGCTGACCTTCCGATTGGCAAGCCCAAGAGGCTCAGTGGTTTAAACCAAAGCACCACCCGCGTCCCTACAGATACTAGCATAGTTGCAATGTAGTTGTATAGTTGTTGTGCAATGGGCACAGCTGCACCTCCCCACACCTTAGGTACCGGAGTGATCAAGGCTAGCTGCTGAATCTTAGGGCAATTCCAATTTGTCACTAATTTGTGTGTTTATCGGGAGGGGGTTCAAGTCACAAATTGGCAAATTCAGGTTGTGCAATCAAGTTGCTTTAACAACAACAACAACAACATATAATTTATTTATATGTCACCCATCTGACTGACCCACCCTTGGCTTCCAACAAATTAAAACACAATACGACATCAAACATTAAAAACTACTCTGAAGTTCCCATCAAATCTACTATTATCTACTCTTCGTTGGAGTTCTTGAGCCATAAAAGTGTCTCCTCCCCAGCCCCATGGATGTCTTGCTATAAGTGACAGCAAAAGTGTGAGATAATGCTTTCCATCTGATGCCTCGTAGTATTGGCAGTGTAGTCTTATATATTTCTACTCAGGTAAATTCCACTGAGGCTTACTCTTAATAATAATAATAATAATTTATTATTTATACCCCGCCCATCTGGCTGAGTCTCCCCAGCCACTCTGGGCGGCTCCCAATTGAATATTTTAAAAAAAATACAGCATTAAATATTAAAAGCTTCCCTAAACAGGGCTGCCTTCAGATGCCTTTTAAAATTAGGATAGCTGCTTATTTCCTTGACATCTGATGGAAGGGTGTTCCACAGGGCGGGTGTTGCTACCGAGAAGGCCCTCTGTCTGGTTCCCTGTAACCTCACTTCTCGCAATGAGGGAACCACCAGAAGGCCCTCGGCGCTGGATCTCAGTGTCCGGGCTGAATGGTGGGGGTGGAGACGCTCCTTCAGGTATACTGGACCATGGCTGTTTAGGGCTTTAAAGGTCAGCACCAACACTTTGAATTGTGCCCGGAAACGTACTAAGAGCCAGTGTAGATCTCTGGCTTAGGCTTACTCTTATGTAACAAAACATGATTGCTGCCTAAAGTATTTATCAAGATTATGCATAGAGGTTATCTATCTATCTATCTATCTATCTATCTATCTATCTATCTATCTATCATCTATCTATCTATCTATCTATCTATCATCTATCTATCTATCTATCTATCTATCTATCATCTATCACACTACTGAGAAATAGAACTCAGCAGAGTTTTGATCAAACTCTACAATTCTATGTTTCTATGAAGGGAAATATTAGTATGCCATAAATTAAACTGATATTTTTTTTACCCATGATGGATAGTATCAGACTTGACCAGGACAAAAAAGAAAAGGGGAAAAAAATCCAGGAAGGCAAACCGAATGAAACATAACTTGCTCTAAGGATTCAAAAACCTTCTTAATCAAAAGAAAGTTGAATCATGTCCCAATACACTGTGTGGATATCAAAAGATCTCTATTTTTGAAAGCTGCAGCTCCATATTGATCTCCTACTGGCTAATTGTGTAGGTGATACTGTTTGATGTTCTTAGGCAGGACAAAATCATCCCAGAGTGCTTTGATTTGAAAACAACAACAACAACAAATCTACTTAGTTGCCTGTAGTGGGTTTATTAGAAAAAAAAACTATGGGATGGCACCAACATGCCCAGAATACTGCACAAGTACTTCTGTCCTTGTTACCCAGAGAAGCAGTGCCATTCACATTGAAGCAAAGACCTCTAGCTAATCTCATTTGCAACAACATTGCAAGCACACACGCTGAACCTCGTCCGGGGAGCCTACCCCACCCCCCACCAAAGAATGAGAGCAGAGACCGAAGTATGGGTTCAAATTGCCCACAACTTTATTTAACTTCAGAATGTGGGGAACTTGGCATAGGCCTTGGCATGTAACCCTCTCAGCCTGTCCGGGACTGAGAATGCAGAAGGCCATGAGGTGCAGTGGGAGGGGACTGTAAGGCACACACTTACACAGTGTGTCCTCCCACCTTACCTCAGCCAGGAGTTTGACGTACATGTCGCCGCTCTAGGGCCAGGGACTCCCGCAATCAACCCTTTAACGGGCCCTGCAAATGCCGCTGCGTGGGGGTGCATGAAATGCCTGACCCCAACTTGAAGATAGACTAAAGGATACCTTGCCAAGGCCTAAAAACCGCCAAAGTTGTGACAAAATGCTACGGGGAAGGCGAAACCTGCTAATGCAGGGAAAATTCCTTCCCGGTTCTGAATACAGCAGCAACCATCTTACGACCATAGCAGCGCCCACTGACCTGGAACGCAAAATATTAGGCTGCAAGAAAATATCATTAATTTGGGAGGGATGGGTGGGTGAAACTGGAAGAGAAGAAACAAAACGAGGTTTGGCTAAAGGGGTCAGCCTCTTTCACCTGGCCCTCGCCCCGCCCCCCATGCCCATCCATTATCCTCCCTGGCCGGGGGCAGGACAATAGCCACCCTGACCCAGGTGGGAGGCACTGGACCAGGCAAGCCTGCTTGGTGTCGCAAACCCTGCCCACCTGTGGGGAAGGGAGGGCGGGAATTCTCTCTTTCTCCACAGGGGCGTACCCAGGATCAAAACTAGGGCGGGGGGCAAGCCATGGTCGTTCAGGTTGTGACATTTCAGCACAGAAAAGGCGAATGAAACCAAAATTTTAAGAAAACTATATATAATTATAGCAGTGCTTTATTATGGTAGTTATTACAATTATTTGCTTGGAATTTTTTTTTTTTACTTTTTATTCTAGTTACATGTCTTATAGTAATATCATTTTTCTTGGGTTTGAAGAAAACTTGTTCAAAACTTTTGTTTCAATCCAGTCCTGATTTTCCTTGAAGAATTTCCGATGGACACTCATCAAACACAACCCAGTCAGTCTGTCCTCTCCCATTGTACTTCTGAGCCAGGTCTTTACCCTTTAAAATTTAATTTTCTACAGAAATTACTTAACTTACCTTTTTGGAACCAGTTTCATATATCCATTTAGGCAGCCTCAATGTCTTCTAAATGTAAATAAGAAGGTAAACTAATAGCGGGCAGCTCAGTTTAGTGACGCGGAACTCACTAGACCCCTCTAGAAGATTCCCTCT
Source organism: Zootoca vivipara (assembly GCF_963506605.1). Taxonomy (NCBI): domain Eukaryota; kingdom Metazoa; phylum Chordata; class Lepidosauria; order Squamata; family Lacertidae; genus Zootoca; species Zootoca vivipara. The sequence goes on from NC_083285.1 coordinate 9,735,290, forward strand.
TCTCTCTGCTAGAGCCCGCTAGAGACCTCTCCCTCCCTTGAATCCCAATGGCTGGCTGATATAGATTCCTCTACCAGTCGCTAGGTGGCTCTAGATACTTCTCGGTTTTTACACCATTTCAGTGTGGTAAACAACTGATTATTCGCCATCACCCTACCTAATTTTGTTTCATTTCATCACTTTATAACCATTTAATATATATTTTTTGCTTCGGGGGGGAACTGCCCCCCTGCCCCTCACTGGGTATGCCCATGTTTCTCCATTGTGTGCAGTGGAAGTGAACAACTGTTTAGGATTCCTGTCATTTTCAGTGATGTTTAGTCCGCCAGGAAATGGATCTTGGGGGGGGGGAGGATTCATCAAGTGATCTGGAAGAGGAATGCCCTAGGGCAGAAAACATTTGCCACAAATAATATTGTACCATGATGAATCCACTCAACATTCAAGTCATGCTTTCTACATTTGAGTTGTTTTTCTTCCATTACATGAAAATAAAACCAGAAATCCTCATTAAAACATTTCAAGAGCATAAAGGAGCATTCAGAAGACATGGCAGGAAACAGATGCTTCCCAAGGAACGATCTGGCCAAAATAATCTCAACAGGACCAGCTGCGAGACAATAATCTCAATTAGCACTTTCATGTTTACCTACGAAAAATGCCCTAATAGCTTGATTTAGACTGTGCACACTTTACAGTTTATTCTGGCTCCAGTTCATTCCCACCACTGGTGTCTGAAGCTGAGAACACATGATGTTAGCCACAGTCCATATCTATCCCGTAATTCATTGAGAAATACTCCTGTTTGATGCTTTTCCCCAAAACCAGCTTCCATCTGATTTGAAAACACAACAGCTTTCCCGGCAAAACTTGCCCTGCCCCTTTGAGGCAGACGCGAAGACTGAAGGTCCCTACCTTCCCACAGCTCCCTAAGTCTCCTCCTCCACCACTTCCTACCCAAGCAATCTGAGGCTCCATCATTTTGCCTGTCGTTTGCAACACCCAGCAGAAAGAGTGCAGTGCGCTCCTTCCTCGTGAGCAAAGCAGCAATTTAGATTCCCCGGCAGTCCAAAATGGTTGCATGAGCTGACTCTTTCCGTTCTGGGGAAGCCTGGAGGGACAAAGATCTGTCATCTTCAATTAAAAATTCTATTACCTGCCCCAAGCCCTCAGGGGCAGGACAGGCAATAAACCTGGGGAAAAAAATTACAGAAAGTTCTTTGACCTTCCCTAGACCCCAGTCCACTAATTTAGATAGGAGGTGTCCCTGCTGTGAAGACAGGGAGAAAAGGGATTTAAAGCTGTGTATGCAGTTAACATCCCACACTAAACATCTTCCAGGAGGACTTGCTTTTAGAATTAAGGCTAATGGCTGTAGCTTGGAAAGGGCAGTTGACTGTAACAGTTTTTGAAAAAGATTAATGCTGAGCTAGCCCCAGGAACCTCTGAAAGAGAGGAGGTGTGCAGAATCTTGCACGATCAGGTGCTATCCGGCAGCCAATTATCCAAGTGTCATTAGACACAGGGCTAGCATAATAAACCCGCTCCTTCCAGTTCATAAAATCACAGCATTTACATGATAAGAGCAAAGGTCAATGTGATGACAAGGTAAAGCACTTGTAAAAGGAAGGCAGGCGGAGAAATGCAATGCTGCTTCGATACTTCACACCGGGAATCTTTTTCAGCTCGAAGACCACGGTCCCACAAAGCTGAGCTACGGTATTTGGGTGTGTGGGTATGTGTGGGTGTGCTAGCTGTGAATGGTGCCAAAACACACACCATAGCTGCCAAGTTTTCCCTTTTCTCACGAGGAAGCCTATTCAGCATAAGGGAAAATCCCTGTAAGAAAGGGATAACTTGGCAGCTATGACACACACACAGCACACACTCCTAGGGCCAGCCCAAGACATTTTGCTGCCTGAAGCAGGACACCTCCGAGTCAAGGTGCATGGTACCCGTGACCAATCAAGCTGGCAAAGAAGAGACAGCAGTTGTTACGTATTCAGTGGTCTGTGTTTGCCTGAGCTTGAGTCTGGACCAGGGCCGTCTTAAGCATAGCTGGCACCCTGGCACGAACTATCCCTCCGGCACCCCCCCTCCCGTTTCCGAGCACGGCTGCCGCACGGGTACGGCAGCACGGCACCCTGGCGCCTTGCGCCACCCAGCCTTGCCTTAGGGCTGGCCCTGGTCTGGACTAAGGATTCTGAGCCCCTGTGTTCTGATTCGACACATGATATCCAATCCCTGAACATTTCAGGATTGGGGCCGCTGCCATTGGCCTTTAAACTCTGACTTATGATTCGCAGCTTGGAGGTTTGGACAGCCAATCACAAAGCTACAGGGAACCAGGCAGAGGGCCACCTTGGTAGTGGCGCCCGCCCTGTGGAATGCCCTCCCATCAGATGTCAAAGAGATAAACAACTACCTGACATTTAGAAAACATCTGAAGGCAGCCCTGTTTAGGGAAGTCTTTAATGTGTGACATTTTAATGTATTTTAATCTTTGTTGGAAGCTGCCCAGAGTGGCTGGGGAAACCAGTGGGGTACAAATAATAATAATAATAATAATAATAATAATAATAATAATAATAATAATAATAATTACTATTATTGAGAGTTGGTTTGCCAGTGTTGTCTAGTTCTGTTACTTCAATAAAGGTTCTTGCTGTTATCACTGAGTCTTCCTTCATGGGAACCCACCTACACTTCGGTGGTTACAGCTAACATGAGAAGGAGGGGGTGGGGGGAAGAAACCTGAAGCTTTTCTCTTGGGAATTATATGGATAGAAGTTCCAAAAAGGATGATTACACTGTTTATGTATTTAACAGCAGCAGCCAGGATTCTTTATGCACACACACACAAAAAAAAAATGGAAGGAAGAAGTTCTCACCAAGGAAGAATGGATAAGTAAAGTGCAGAATTGGCAAAGTTAACAGCTAAAATAAGAGAACCCAATGGCAATTGTTTTGTGGAAGAATGGAAGCCTTATAGTATGATGAATTCATGAGCAGGATTTGAACTATGAGCAACAGAAGGATTTAGAGATTATTGTATTATTGTTATGATATAAAAGAAAGAAGATAGGGTGCAGCATGGGGGAGGAATAAAAAACACCATGGAAAATGGGGTGGGAAGTCGACAAAATATTTTTTTTTATTATGTATTGCAATGTATATGTGATAATAATAATAATAATAATAATAATAATAATAATAATAATAATATAACTGAAAAGGAGAGAATCAGGGAGCCTTGACTTGATGAACATTTCTCTTAATCCCACTCCCAGCTCCCTGTTTTGGTGCTGAAACAAAAGATCTCTGAATAGCATTTGGCTCATGTATTTCTGGCTTCTCACGTTATCTATCCTTTCTCTCTAATAGATTGACATGTCTTCCTCTACCCCACATTGCTTTTCAGGCATGGAAACGACTTGTCTCCTAGGTGTGGGTTGTTGTTGTTGTTGTTGTTGTTGTTCCTTCATAAAACGGAAAAGCTGCTTTGAGGATTAAAACATTGAATTGTGTTGCTTTGCAAACCAATCAGCAGCTGTCCTTCAAGCTTTTACTGACCACTTCTCTCCCTGCTGTGGAATGGGATAACTTTTAAATCCAGTCTCCATTTGGACAAAGCTGCTGCTGCTGCTGCTGCTGCTGCTGCTGCTGCTGTTGTTGTTAAAAGGAAATTTCAATGTGGAAGTCTGATAGTTTGAATATTTACAAAGTTCTATGTGTGATTTATTGGGGATGGGAGAATTCCTAGCTCAGATAAAACAGACATGGAGAACATATGTCCCTCTAGATGTTTTTGCACTACAATGTCCATCATTCCTAACCATTGGTCATGCAGACCATAGCTGATGGGAGTTGCAATTCAACACCATCTAGAGCAGGCATCCCCAAACTGCAGCGCTTCAGATGTTTTGGCTTACAACTCCCATGATCCCTAGCTAACAGTGGTCAGGAATGATGGAAATTGTAGTCCAAAACATCTGGAGGGCCGAAGTTTGGGGATGCCTGATCTAGAGAGTCACAGGTCTCCCACACCAATTTAAGCAGATAACCCTCCACTGAAATCAATGGAAGAGCTCTATTGAAATAACTTATTCAAGTACTCTTCAGAGATTTCCAACTTAATGGCTGCAATTAAATAAATTCTCCTGTGGGGAAGGAGAGCTTCAGAGTTCACACCATTCTCTTACCTAGCAGCTGTCATACAAATGACCCTTAATCAATAGTGACCCTCTATTTGCATCATGGAAATATATATATATTGCTAGCATTGGCACATGTAAGCTGCATTTGTTGGAGAAGACCAAAAAAGAACAGCTTATTGGATTACCTCCTCCTCTTTGAGTTGCTTGTCCTTTGCCAGCCAAACATTTGACATTACTTTAACAACACAAGGTTCAAATGTTTCCTTGAAATATTTAGTTCCTGCGAGGATTCTGTCACATTCAGCTTCATATGCAAAAAGCTCCCTGTAGCTGTGACTCATTGACTATCAATTGCCAAGACCCGACTGCATAAGATCAGTTCTGCATTGCAATGTCAGATAATGACTTCTGAGGATTTGGGGTGGGCGAGTGTGTGTGCCTTTCCCCCCTTGTCATTCTTCCAACTTTGTGAAATAAGCCTATCTTGAGAATTCATCTTTGCTACCCTCTTTCTTTGCTTTCTGCACAAGGAGGAGGAATTTGTGGCTATTATTACTAGGGCTGTGCATGCCCACCTTCAATCTCATTGGGGCCCCAGTTCAGCAATTCAGATCAGCCCCAGCCCAATTGGGAATGACCTGGCCCTGGCACAACCTAACCCTTGGATCCAGATTGCAAATAAGAAAAAACAATGTTCAGAAATCCCATCCATTTACATTGGAAAACCAAAACAGCCGTAGCCTTTTTTTGTGTGTGTCTCTTTACGGATGTGCATGAAATTAGGAAACATGGTCACCCCTACAGAGTGGATTAAACTTGCCAGACTTCAGACAGGCAGCTCCAGGGACATTTGTGCTAGCCACCTTTAAGTTTTGCTTTTGTAAAAAAGGGAATATAGTTATGTAAAGACTGTATGTAATAGATCAACGAAGCATTGTGATGAGGGTTCTGTGAGATTTTAGTCCTGAATTGGAACCTAGAGATCTCAATGAGTGAAGTCCAGCTCTCCTCCTCCGCCTCCTCTCTCTCTCTCTCTCTCTCTCTCTCTCTCTCTCTCTCTCTCTCTCTCTCTCTCTCTCTCTCTCTCTCCATCTTGTTGTTCCCCTTATATGGTGTTTTAATAACTGAAACATTATGAAGACAGACTGTCTGGCTTTAGAGAGGCTTCCCTTCTTTTAGTTCCATATTGACACAAATCACTACAATTCAGTTTGGATTCACCTGACCCGCTCTGTAGCTGCCTCGACCCCAACTGGATTTGGCACAAATTGTGCTGATTTGGTTGAGGATTTGGGACAAATCAGCTGCACAGCCCTGAATATTAACGCAGGAAGTTGCTTTATACCAAGTTAAGACCATGGGTCCATCTAGTCCAGTTCTGCTTACACTGACTGGCAGTGGCTCTCCACTGTTTCAAACAGGGGTCTCTCCCAGTCATATCTGGAGATGCAAGAGATTGAACCTGACACCTTCTGTATGCAAGCTGGATGCTCTAACCCTGAGCTATGGCCTTATATGTATTTATTTCATTTATTCATTCATTAGCTTTATATACCGCCCTTCATCATAAGTTCTTAGGGCAGTTCACAGAATAAAATAGAGGATAAAACACAAAAATAAGTAAAGCAAAACAGCAAAACAATACCCCCCCCTTCCCACAGACACATTTAAAAGGCTGTAGAATATTAATCAGCCCAAGACCTGGTTGAAGAGGCACGTTTTTGCCTCTTATCTGAAAGTATATAATGAAGGCACCATGCTGCATGGGGAGACAATTCCAGAGAAAAAGCAACATTTCTCTTACATTTAAAGGCCAACAAGGCTTGGAGCCCCTTGAACAATAATATACCATGAAATAATTCATTTTCTCTTTTTTTGGTGGAATTTAAATTACTCTTACCTGGCTTCTCTATAAAGAACAATGCATGTTGATATGCTTTTATTTCACGCAGGTGAGAGAGTTGTTTGGTCGGATCAAAAGACATGTGCTGAAACACTCCCTCCCCCAAATGACTTAGCCTAGTTGTTCAAAGTAAAGGGGGAATGTTTCAGAGCTCACCAGACATGCTGACTAACTTTAAAAAAAAACAAAAAAAACCCACTGCTTCAGATATATGCCTCGCAATAACCATGAATATCAGGCAGCACATTAAAGAAAAATAATCAATTTGAAGTTGCAGTACCAGGCCAGCAGGGTGGCTTCACATTTATTCTTAAAAAAAAAAAAGACACTGCAACGAAATGTTAAATTCATAGCTAGAGACCTTCATCCGTTGCTGGCTTTGAAAATCTGTTGGCAGTAGCTGATCCATTTTAAGTTGAGCAGTGCTGTGGGTTGATAAGCTTCAAACCGTGCTTTTGTAAAGGTGCTAGGGGAAAGTGAGAGTTCTCTGCTGCTTGCTGTAACATTAATGGTCCCCTTCCACGAGCACTCCTAAACGATAGGATCCCAGTTTGTGAATGGCATGCCACTGGTCCATAAAGGAAGAATGTACTTTCCCTCCCTCCCGCTTTCTCTTTAAAGGATAAGTTCATCACTGAGCCACAACGATGGATAACAGCTGGGAATTTCAATTGACCAGAGGGCAGCGAGCTATATTAAAACTTCAGTCCTACTAATAGGAAAGAGAAGGGACTGGTAAGTTACACCCGGAGCAATCATGGATTTGAGAGTGCAGTACTAAAAACAAAACAAAACCCATTCAGTCAAAGAGGTGTAGATTGTCTTCACCTAAGAGATAAATGTGTTACCTCAGCTAACAGCCAATGCTGAAAAGTATGTCACGTCGGTTTAGCGCTAATTCATCGCACGCCTAACAGGAACACTGCCAGATTGATTTCATTAGCGGTGGTACGGATATTGCCGATTCCCCGCCCCCTTGCGTTAAACGTCCTTGCCACATACGGCAAACATTGCATTTGTAATTTCTCAGGCGATTGGAGGGGGGGGGATATTCCTTCTGCAAAGGCAAGGGGTGTAGGAAACAGGTTAGTCATCAAAACACAAAATTCAGGCTCCTCAAATCCAACCGATTTAGCATATATTTGATACTAAAGGCAGTGGTTTCACAGAAGCAGAAAGGAGCAGTATTCAACATTCACAGAAGTCAATATTTTGCGTTAGGCTTTTCTGATAATGAGGGCTGTGTCTATGCATTCATCTACAGCCCCTTGTCCACATGTGTCTCCCTTGTTTCCTTTTTCCTGCTTCCATTTTTAGAAACATCTTCAGTGCTTTGCTCCTATCTTGCATTAAGCCACAAGTTCTCCAGTTCAAATCTCTGGCTTGATGCTGTTTAACAAACCAGGGTGATAAGACAGGATAAGGTGAGGGAGGGATGTGTGATCACATCTTCACACAGACCCTCAAAGTGCCCCTATTTTCCAGAGATGTCCCTGATTTAGAGTAGCCGTCCTGGTTTCTGATTTGATCCCCGAATGTCCCGCTTTTCCGTAGGACGTCACTATTTTCATTGGAGAACTGTTGGAGGGTATGGAATTATCTGACCCCCCGAGGCATCTGTATAGGGATGCTTAATTTTTTTTAATGTTTTATTATGCTTTTATATATGTTGGAAGTCGCCCAGAGTGGCTGGGGCAACCCAGTAAGATGTGTGGGGTATAAATAGTAAAATTATCATTATGGAATGGAACGTTCCTATTTTCATTGGAGAAATGGTGGAGGGTATGCTTCATATGAGGGATGCGGGTGGCGCTGTGGTCTAAACCACAGAGTCTAAGGCTTGCTGATCAGAAGGTTGGCGGTTCGAATCCCGGCAATGGGGTGAGCTCCCGTTGCTGCCTCCGCCCCTGCCAACCTAGCAGTTTGAAAGCACATGAAGTGCAAATAGATAAATAGGTACCGCTCCAGCAGGAAGGTAAAGTGTTTCCGTGCATTGCTCTGGTTTCGCCAGAAGCGGCTTAGTCATGCTGGACGCATGAGCTGGAAAAACTGTCTGCGGACAAACGTCAGCTCCCTCGGCCAGTAAAGTAAGATGAGCGCCGCCGCCGCAGCCCCAGAGTCGTCCGCAACTGGACTTAACAGTCAGGGGTCCCTTTACCTTTTATGCTTCCTATACCACAATGTTTTCAATGTTGCTGTAGCTTTAAGTAAAAAAATGTATCACTTATTGTTTAGGTGCCAGGTGAAAACATTTATCTTCGAGTAGGCATTCAACCGATTAATAGTCTATGGTTTTTTTTCAATGTTTTTGTGTGAAGGAGGTTATTGGTTTGTTTTTATGTATTTTGAATTCTCATTTTGTTTTTGTTTTTTTGTTGTGAACTACCCTGGGATATTTGGATGAAGGGTGGTATACAAATGAAATGAACGAACGAACGAACGAACGAATAAAACCCATTTGGTCAATATGATGCCTTCTTCCAATGGACCAAGGACATCTGATGTCAGGAATTTTCCTAAGTTGCAGATGGTCTGAATGTTAGAATATGAGGAGAGACAGCATTAAAAATTTAATCTAGAAGGTGCTGCCACTTCAATATATCTCACCAAGCAGACCACAGGGTAGTCATATTTTATGAGGGGCAATTTATGTCCAACCCCTCCCCACACTCATTTCAATATATCTATCCAATAACTTCAAAATAAAATGCTCCTTCACTCGGCTAACGATGTTGTGGCACTCTGCGACATGTGAAAAAGTTTTGACTAAAGAAAGATGCCAAGTTTTCAGAACAAAAGTGTACAGCTCAGGATTTAAAGGGAGAACATTTTTAGCATGGCTGCTTGCAATGTCCCATGAGCTTCAGAACCATTCCAATTATCTGAGAAAACAGAGATGACCTTGTAACTAATGGGATTATTCTCTCCTTTCTTAGTGAGTTCTTTCAGCACCTTTTCAAATGCAGAAGCCTGAAGCAACAGTACAGGAGTAATTTGGCAGATGCAAGGGAAGTGGCCAATTTCCCTAAACCGTAAGTACAGTGGTCCCCGAAGACCTTTTGAGATGGAGGAGGAAATAGTGGAAGCACCGAATAAGATCTTAAGAACCAAAAATTGAAGAATTCAGTCGCCACCACAATGTAGGATCCCCCCCAATAAGTACTAGTCATGATGACAATACTACCTTCAGGATCAGAGGGAACACACCATTGAATTCCAGTTGCTGGAGAACTCAAGTAGAGAGAGTGGTCCCGCTCCTGGGCTTCCCATAGGCATCCCATTGGCCACTGTGGAGAAAAGGGCAATGGGCCAGATAGGCTGTTTTATGTCCCAGACTGATCAGCTTCCCAACCAATGGACCTGTATGGTAGAAGCCAAGGGATGTAGTGTTGTTGTTGTTTAGTCGTTTAGTCATGTCCGACTCTTCGTGACCCCATGGACCATAGCACGCCAGGCACTCCTGTCTTGCACTGCCTCCAGCAGTTTGGTCAAACTCATGTTGGTAGCTTCGAGAACACTGTCCAACCATCTCGTCCTCTGTCGTCCCCTTCTCCTAGTGCCCTCAATCTTTCCCAACATCAGGGGCTTTTCCAAGGAGTCTTCTCTTCTCATGAGGTGGCCAAAGTATTGGAGCCTCAGCTTCACGATCTGTCCTTCCAGTGAGCACTCAGGGCTGATTTCCTTCAGAATGGATAGGTTTGATCTTCTTGCAGTCCATGGGACTCTCAAGAGTCTCCTCCAGCACCATAATTCAAAAGCATCAATTCTTCGGCGATCTTAGGGATGTAGTAGTCCCTCACAAACCTTACCATGCTATGCTAGCACTCAGCCATATATGCTAAAAATTAACAGTAACAACAGTGTTCGCCGTCCTTTACAAACCTCTATCAGTTAAAACAGATCACAAGCATCAATAAAAATTCTTTGGCGATCACTCGTAGCCGAGTAAGATTGTCTTCCATAAACATGGTTTTAACAATGGGTCTGTAAGTGACTGTGGAGGCCAATTCTGGATCCACACGTCCTTCCACAGTGGAGACATTGGTTTACGGGCAGGAGTTGATCACGGTGTGGATTTGCCAAGCGTGCCTTCCTCTTAGTACGTTTCTCCCTTGTGTCCTGAGATCGAGTTTCTTCAAAGCCCATGACACCTTTGGTAAAGGCTGTTCTCCAACTGGAGCGCTCGCAGGCCAGTGTTTCCCAGTTGTCAGTGTTTATACTACATTTTTAAAGATTTGCCTTGAGACAGTCTTTAAGGCTCTTTTGTTGACCACCAGCATTACATTTTCCATTTTTCAGTTCGGAATAGAGTAGGCACAACATGACCAGTCCAACGAAGTTGATGTTGAAGAATCATTGCTTAAACACTGGTGATCTTTGCTTCTTCCAGTACACTGATATTCGTTTGTCTGTCTTCCCAAGTGATGTGTAAAAATTTTCGGAGTCACCGTTGATGGAATCTTTTGAGGAGTTGGAGATGGCGTTTATAAGTGGTCCATGCTTCACAAGCATATAGTAAGGTTCGTAGTACAATAGCTTTGTAAACAAGCACTTTGGTTTCCCTGCGAATGTCCCGGTCCTCAAACACTCTGCACTTCAATAAAAATTACCACTAGTCCAACACAGCTATGTGTACTAAAATACCATGGAAAGTGCCATGTTTGTTAAGTCAGTACCATGCACACTGACTAACTAGCTAACTAGCATGCCCCTTTAGGATGCTGGTCAATTTTGAGATGCTTCCTTTGGAGACTCACTGGTGAATTTAAATACAAAATACAAAAGCAACAGGCATGTGCTGGACAAGGTGAGTCAATTAGTTTCCCCCTGAAATGAATTCCAGCCATTTGCTTCTGCTATTGAGATACAAGCATGAATGAAGTCAAGGACATGATCTGACATTTAAAGATGAACCAGCACATCATCATTAGCAGCAAGGCCTCCACAGATAGAATTCAGGGAACTAGGTGGAGAGGGTGATAAATGATTAGGACTGACTCAAGTGTTTGTTGTCAAGGTCCCTTATTTTTTTAACTGATTCACATCTTGTCCCTTTGACAGCAGTGGAAATTTAACAAGTGGGACTTTTCTGGTCTGGAGATAATAGTACAGGCAAGGGATTTGGTGAGCTCTGAGTAGAATAGATCAGAGAATTATAGATTTGGAGGGACCGTCAGGGGCGTTGCTAGCCGCTCTGTCACCCAGGGTGGCAAACGCGGAGGCACCTCCAGGGGCGGGACACTGCTCCACAGAGTCATGACATCACGACGCATACGTCATGACATCATGACGTGCGGGCTTGACGCCGCCTCGCTGGCCCGCCCCTCGACTCCGCCCTGGCATGCGCCGTAGCAGGAAGGGAGAGTGCGCGTTGGCTGAGCAAGCCAAGCCCTGCAGCACCTAGCTATGTTTTTGCCGGGCAGCTGCTGGGACCGGCTTGCTCCCTCGGCCGACACACGCTTTCCCTTCCTGCTGCAGCGCACACTCTCCCTGGGCAGAGTTGAGGGGTGGGGCCCTGGCGAGTGTCTGTCACCCCCTCCATGGCAGTGCCCAGGGCGGCCCGCCCCCCTGTAGCGATGCCCCTGGGGACCGCGAGGGTCCTCTAGTCCAACCCCCAGCAATGCAGAAATCTTTTTCCAATGTGGGGCTTAAATCCATGACCCTGAGATTAAGGTTTTGTGAACTGTTGGTGCACTTAGGGCAAGACATTGCGGACAGAAATGTGCAGAATAATGAGCCGGCAGCCTCCCTATGAATGCACCAAGGAAGGCTTAGAAAATTTCATCATCTAAAAAGCTTCCCCACCTATACCACAGACAGACCACAGTCTAAATTTTAGATTTTCTTAGACTACCTCCAACATAACTGCAGTGTTTGTAGCCTGCCTCTTTAAGAGACATGCTTTGTCTGTAGCAGAAACTCCCCTCCCTGGGTGTGGGTCCTGCCACAGCTCAGTGAGGACCAGTTGGAGTCTTAGTCTTGTCTATGTAGCATGCCCTAGCTGCTTTGAGATCTGTTGCTTACCAATAAATACAACTATTGAAGTTCTCTGGACACTTGCTGCTTCCTAGCAGACCCATTGTGATGCTTCCCAAAGGATGCTACAATGACTGCCTAACAGGATTTTATTACCTCACTGTCAGGCAGTCACGTAGCAGAGCCAACCCAGGAAAATAAAGTTGATTCCCAAGTAACTAAAAATGTCACATCTACAATAACATTTTTTTGTCCTGATGAGCAAAATGGTTACTAACGCAGCCCCACGCATGGGATCCACTGCAATGTCAAGTTTGACAGCTTGTGCATTTCACAAAATCTGTAAGTTTAACAACCCGGAGCTTTAATGTTACCCAAAAAACGCCCTTCAATAATGGCATTCAGGAAATTGTAATGATAGGGTTACTAGCATTACAGGGCCAGGGTCTTCCCCCCCCCTCCATATATATCTAGAAATATATAGTGATTATATATAGTATCTTATTCCTTCTTGTTCCTACATTAGAATTCATTGGGTGGATGCCTTTTCTCATACACAGGTACAGAATAATCCTTGACCTACTTTTTGGCCCCTTTTTTTCTCTTAACAATGGAGCCCCATTCATAAGGGCAAAACACACAGAATTCTAATTGATCTACAAGGCTTGGTTAGAACTTCCATCACAGTACCATCTCAGAGACTAGAAAGCGTGTGTATGAGGGGAGAAAACTTTGAGGAAGACTTTTGTGTTTGCAAATCCTCGATCTTCTCTTCCACTAAATCACACAGCTCGACTCCTTCATTAAGTGCAGCCCAAGACAACGCCAGGATACCCCTGCAGAGTTAGGTATATCACTGGCTCAGACCTCCTACTGTGGGTGACCTGACCCAAAACACTTTCATTTGGCGCCAAGCTGGCAGGCTTATGATTTTCCGTCGTCCTTCCTTCCCCCATTTAGTTAATTTCTCATCTGCTTTTGCATTATTTATTCCACTACATTGTGGAACGACGTGAATATCCCATCATTAGAATGATAAAAAAATGAAATTAATAAAATGGGTTATTAAAACAAGCCACTTCTAATTACAAAAAGAGAGAAATGAGCAGCTACAGTACCATGCGAATAAAGAGCTTACTAGCCAAAGAAGCAAAGTTGAAGAAAGCAAGTTCCAGTTCTAGTATTGCATGAAACTAGTTCTGGATCATTGCTGGTCTCATGGCTGGCTCATAGTATCTGGAGGCACTACAGTATAATGAATCTGATCAAATTGCTACAGCTGTGCACTCATGGTGGAGATCTTCCACATAAAGGTATAATAAGTTCATCCAACTGTGGGCCCAAATTGATTATAGTCCTGGGCTCTAGGCTTCTTCCCATGTTTTATGACATCACTGATGGCATAGCCAGCCAAGAAGCAGTGTTTTTTTCCCAGCTGGAACTCGCTGGAACTCAGTTCGGGCACCTCTCAGGTGGGCGCCAAGAGAACAAGGGTGACTTCTGGCACCTCTTTTTCTAGAAAAATAGCACTGCCTAAAAACCTTATGGTTTGGGTTCTTTGGGACCATCACCCAAATGCCAAAATGACATAACTGATGACACAACAATCCTAGAATCCTTAAGGTTTGGGTTAATTTGCCACATCATCAATACAACAGGCCTAGAAGCCTCAAGGCCTGGGTTATTTCACAAACTCCAAGATAGGGCACCTCCCTCAAATAAATAAATAAATCTGGCCTCCGATCTGGTATGTCAAGATTTTGGTGCCAACGGTTAAGTCAACTTCAGCTAGATTTTTCTTGGTTAAATTTCTTCTCATAGAAATGTGCCAGAATATGTACCATGGCAAGTATATAATAGCATACTGGGAGATAACTGGTCTTGAAAGATCTACATTGGCTCCCAGTACGTTTCCGAGCACAATTCAAAGTGTTGGTGCTTACCTTTAAAGCCCTAAATGGCCTCGGTCCAGTATACCTGAAGGAACGTCTCCACCTCCATCATTCTGCCCGGACACTGAGGTCCAGCACCGAGGGACTTCTGGTGGTTCCCTCGTTGCGAGATGCCAAGTTGCAGGTAACTAGGCAGAGGGCCTTCTCGGTGGTGACGCCTGCCCTGTGGAACGCCCTCCCAACAGATGTCAAAGAGGAAAACAACTACCAGACTTTTAGGAGACATCTGAAGGCAGCCCTGTTCAGGGAGGCTTTTAATGTTTAATAGATTATTGTGTTTTATTTTTCTGTTGGAAGCCACCCAGGGTGGCTGGGGAAACCCAGCCAGATGGGTGGGGTATATTATTATTATTATTATTATTATTATTATTATTATTATTATTATAAAAAGCTAAAGGGACTCATGAACATTACGGTAGGTCCAGTCGTGGACAACTCTGGGGTTGCAGCGCTCATCTCGCTTTACTGGCCGAGGGAGCCAGCATACAGCTTCCGGGTCATGTGGCCAGCATGATTAAGCCGCTTCTGGCAAACCAGAGCAGCGCACGGAAATACCGTTTACCTTGCTACCGAAGTGCTAGGTTGGCATGAGCAGGGCCCATTGCGGGGATTCGAACTGCCGACCTTCTGATCGGCAACCCCTAGGCTCTGTGGTTTAACCCACGGTGCCACCCGCGTCCCTTAATTACGGCATAGTAGTTACCATCAAATTCCTTGATTTTGAGTTTGCCCTGTTTGATAGCTCGATTGGTGAATTCACTGGGCTCCTTGAAGAGTCCTGACAGCAGAGAAGGTGATCTCATTCTTTAGTATCACAACAATAGATATAGTAATAGCATTTAGGAGGAAATTGGAAAGATTACATTATTGTCTTATTTTTATGCTGAACAATAACCATTTTTGCCACATCTGATATATGTATCTCCTAAATTCTTCCTGCAGAGATTCTTAAATATGATGAACTCTGAAATAACAATGTAAAATTGACCCTGTGACCCCCAGCAGTAATTTCAATCATTGTTTGGAAAGAGGAAAATCACCGTCTCGTCCTCACAATGTTTTGTGCCACCTAATGTAAGCCCTTCTATATACTATTCATTTATTGGTTTCAAATGACACCATGCCTCCGATGACAAGAGCACCAGATATAATGACATTTTGGGTCTATTTGGAGGGTATGTCTAATCAGTCATACTCGTTCCCAATTTAAACAAAAAACAATGAGAGGAAAGATCACCTATTATTCTGTTAAAGATCATGGGTGCAGAAGAACCAAGCCTTCCTTCAGCCAAGAAAAGAAGGAAACTAATAGGGAGATGGAGGAGGAGGAACTTCATTATATTCTCGGATAATTGCTCTGTAATACAGAGACCTGCGCAAATCCTCAGTTCACTCTGTATATGAAAGATAGAAATAGGAACAACATCTTTTGAAAAATGCACGTGAATAAAGTACTTGTCAATGGACTCATTGTCTGAAACAACATCAAATATCCTATAAAGTTTCTAGCTGCAGAAGATGGAGTTTTCTTTCTTTGTTTAGCAAACTAACAGTACTAATGGAAGGAGAGGGGGAAGAAGAGAGAAAGTGTAACGTCACTTAAGACAGCGTAGGGCTTTAAAGGTCAAAAGCGGCACTTTGATCTTCAGCTTCAGTGCCATTTTTTGCCCAGGCGTTATGTGACCCAGGGGAGCAGCAAAATAAACAGACTGTACAATGGGGATGGGATGGAATCAGGCCAAATCTTTAATGACAGCAGAAGGCAGGGCAAAGGTTGGCATGGTGTTGGGTCCCAGGATTAGTTCATCAGTCTACAAACCCCATGTTGATGGAATGGATCTGCTGGGTTTGGAGCACTCCAAGCCTGTACGATGGGAGTCGGCCAGTGTTGAACCTTGCCATGCTGCAAGCCAAGCAAGCAAGGTCTCCCTGGGGAACCAGGGTGCAGATTCCAACCAGGCAGATACTGAACCCACGCTTGGGTTTGCCATGGTCAATCCTTCCCTCAGGCTCCTTATGTTGTTGTTGTTTAGTTGTGTCCAACTCTTTGTGTGACCCCATGGACCAGAGCAGGCCAGGCACTCCTGTCTTCCACTGCCTCCCGCAGTTTGGTCAAACTCATGTTCGTAGCTTCGAGAACACTGTCCAACCATCTCATCCTCTGTCGTCCCCTTCTCCTTGTGCCCTCCAACTTTCCCAACATCATGGTCTTTTACAGGGAGTCTTCTCTTCTCATGAGGTGGCCAAAGTATTGGAGCCTCAGCTTCAGGATCTGTCCTTCCAGTGAGCACTCAGGGCTGATTTCCTTCAGAATGGGTAGGTTTGATCTTCTTGCAGCCCATGGGACTCTCAAGAGTCTCCTCCAGCACCATAGCTCATAGCTTCTCTGAGTTGTTCAAGCCCCTTCGCCACGACAAGGCAGTGATCCACCAAAGGGGGCTCCTTATGCCCCCCCCTATACTATGTTGATCCTGACCAATGTAATTTCTGCCCTCATACAATGTTCTTCTGCCTAACAAAGGAAAGCCATAATTTCACTGAAGGGAAAGGCAAAAATAAAAATAAAATGAAAATGAAAATAAAAAAACCAACCAAGTGCCAACCAGGTTGAGAGGGAAAAAAACCATTTCTGGTCCTGTCAGCCTGCAACCCAAATTGCTCAGTGAAGGCTCTAACCCGAGGATGGGCAGGTAGGAAGCTCTCAAAGCAAAATGGCTGTAACCTCCAAGGGGACCAGCCTTATATAGGCTTTCCCCTCCCTTCTTCAGCAAGGGCTCATGGGACAGCTTTTTCCCATGAGCCCATCACACAGAGAAGATACGGGACAAAACCTTGCACAGTATTTTATTGCAATCTATGGGCCACAGCACTGCCGGGCAAAGGCACCCTGTGCTTATTTGGCTTAAAATATCCCCCCCCCCCCCGGCCTAAGATAACCAGGGCTTATTTTGAGATCTTCAAATGTGATAGCTGGGGTTGGCGCCTATCATAGCCACATGACAATGTCAAAAAATGGAACCAGTAAGGGCAAGAAACACTGACCTCACTCTTGACAGGCTTATTGTACCAACTGAAGCCAAATCCAAATAAGTGAAACCCTTACTTTGAATCCGCAGACTTTTCCACCCTGCTCTACATCCCTATTTCTGAAAATTCGTCAAAAGTTATAGGTGCCATTCAACTAAGTTTTACTCAAGGTAGATCCATGGACCTAACACAAGTTCATTCATTTCAAGGGTTGTGCTTTGAGTAAAACTTCATTGCGCATTTCCCAGGCACAATATTTTTCCTAACAAGAATCGTCTTTCAAATGGATTTGAAATTAAGTACAGAGACAAGGCATTAACTTGTGCTGGTTGTTTTAAACCCCCAGATGTGCATATCTTTGCACTGGATCCATTTATTATCCTGGTGTTTGCACACTTTTTATTATCAGTGGGTTGTATCCAACTTTGTTAATTCTGAAAGTTAGACCCTTTGAAATTAATGCACCTATGTTAATCATGACCATTAATTTCAATGAGTCCTGAGTATAATGTTGGAAACATTTTTGCTTGTTCTACAGTAGTAGTAACACACACACACACACACACACACACACACACACACACCACAATCGTTATCAGTTTAAATCTTGTATTCACCATTCTATCTCAAGAAGATTAAATAATTACTGGAGATTAAATAGATTACCTCTGTTAAATTCTACAGAACAAATTACTTGATCCAATGACCTCCTGTGCCAGCTATTAAATGGTTAAGCAGGGGCACACCAATTAAAGCACCATAACTATTCCACAAACCAAGGGATGGTTTCAGGGTGATACACCAATGCAAATATTTAGGTTAATTTACCAGGCCAAGGTGCCTGATGAATTTAAGTATACCCCTTTATCAATTTTAAGCCACCAATCTCTTATGCTTTAATTTACCTTAACAGGAAATTTAAGCGAATCATGTTTCATTCTCCAAAGCAGAATGTTTTTATGTAATGCTGGAAAGCTTAATAATATTCCTTTGGGGAATATAATTAATAAGGTCTTGGAACTATATTTGGCAACACTCTATAGGGATAATTACTATGCAGATTTATAGAACTTTGCTGGTGGAGAGAAATTCAAACATCCCTCCCGGGAGTCATAACTTATTTCACTGTAGACAGTAAAAGGTGAGAAAGTCAGGTCAAACTTACAGCAGATTTCTTCAAAGTTCTCTGGAGACCTGAAAATGATGTAGTCATTTCCATAGCAACTAAATGCACCAACAACATTATGTTTATTAATTACTTAGGCGAAGAGCAGAAATTGCACCAAGCAAAATATGGATAATGAGCTAGGATGTCACTTTGCAACTGGAGAGATATTACTTATCCTAAGGAGTCTGTTCTTCCTTGTTTGCTAACAGTCAATTCTGAGCATTAAATACGTCAAAATGGATATAAATAAAATATTTGGTTTTTTTTAATTCTTATTTTTACATCCAGGACATATTGTAGACAGGTATTAAAGGTACAGGCTTTTTAATCCTTCCTCATGTATTTCAGTGACAATGAAGCAACTGCAGCATGTGACCCAGGTGCATAGCTGCCAAGTTTTCCCTTTTCTCACGAGGAAGCCTATTCAGCATAAGGGAATTTCCCTTAAAAAATGATAACTTGGCAGCTATGCCCAGGCAAAGTACTCTCTGAGCAACAACAGTAGCAATTTTCACCCCGTATTTGTCACAATCAGCACTGCTTCCCTTCCTCTGCAGTTCGGCTTCTGCTGAAACTTTCCTTGTTCATCTTGCTGTCTGCTGTGGTCAAAACTAGTGTAATGAATTAGTCAATGAATTTCAGTGGAAGGGAAACCTCAAAAACATTGCAGAAAAAACAACACAATTATTTACATCATGTTTGCAGGCTAACACACACACACACACACACACACACACACACACACACACACCACGGCAACAATAACAAATGCTCATATTTGCTTCTCTGGATTCTATTCCTGAGTGTCAATTTCTGTTCCAATGGAATTCTCCAACATCTTCAAGGATGTTCAACCCCAGCCAGTCTTATCCGAAGCAGCAAGAGGTGCTGGAACTTATTCCGGCTGGGAGAAAAAAAGCCCTGGATTTATGACATCTATATTGATCTACATGCAGCCACCACAGATGAGAACTGGGCTCAGCTCTTCTTCAAAAGCACTGCCACCTTTCCACCTCTTAAGTTTGTCTGAAGACCCAATGGAGGGCAGTGGGTAGCACCATCACCCAAAGTGGTGATGGCAGAGAATAATAATAATAATAATAATAATAATAATAATAATAATAATAATAATAATAATAATAATAATTTATTATTTATACCCCGCCCATCAGGCTGGGTTTCCCCAGCCACTCTGGGCGGCTTCCAACAGAAAAATGAGATAAAATAATCTATTAAACATTAAAAGACTCCCTAAACAGGCTGCCTTCAGATGTCTTCTAAAAATCTGCTAGCTGTTTTCCTCTTTGACATCTGATGGGAGGGCGTTCCACAGGACGGGCGCCACCACCGAGAAGGCCCTCTGCCTGGTTCCCTGCAACTTGGCTTCTCGCAATGAGGGAACCGCCAGAAGGCCCACGGTGCTGGACCTCAGTGTCCAGGCAGAACGATGGGGGTGGAGACGCTCCTTCAGGTATACTGGACCGAGGCCATTTAGGGCTTTAAAGGTCAGCACCAACACTTTGAACTGTGCTCGGAAATGTGGCAGCTGCCACTGCAGCTAACAAAAGCAAGGCTGGGTCATGCCCTGTGACGAACTCATCTTTGGCACTGGCACCAACTCTGACCACATTGCAGGGAAGGATCGAGGCTTGCTTAAGATGACCAAGGGAACTCATTGAAAAGATGAGATTTGAACAGGGAGGATCCAAGCTCGTAGCTTACACTCTTTCTGAGCATGGCCTTGTTCCTAAAGCAACACATGAAATGAAACATGGAGGCCTGCTTTATAAAACGTTAGCAGCAGCATACTTTGAGTCTAACTCTCCACATTGCTTTCTCCAGCTGTTCCCATTCCTCTCCGCAGCAGCCAGCATTTATAAGGATATTGGAAGAGCTAGCAGGACAACAGCCAGACAAACGCCCTGCTCAACTTCAACCGTGCATTAGAAATGCATAGGAATGGTTTTGCCCTGCTGGAGACACATAATGAATTTGGATGATTCCTCTGTGGGGGTGGGGGAACATGCAGTACCACTGTGAATACAGGAATACAAAGTAACAGAAGTGAATTAACATGTACTCAGCCCGGCATCGTGCTCTTTAAAAAGATAAGGTAGATTTTATGGCACCAGGCATGGCTCGGACTGATGTGTCTGTCACAGTGGCTCCCACCATGGGACTGTAGGCCTATAGACTTTGCAAGGGCTCGAATCAACTTAAAAATGCACCACTGGCTTATCAGTCAGTAGCTCTTAATCTTTGGGCAATTGATTGAACTGCAGGCTGAATGACGGATGGTGTTTTTTTTAAAAGAAGGACTGGCAAGAGCAAAAGAATACCATTGTGAAAAAGCACAAAGCATTAGCCTTCTTCCCTTCCCACCCCAAACGAAGAAGGAGGGAATCTGCTCATGGGTCCTCCCTCTTGCATGTAAAAGGGCACCTAGAGATGGATGTGCACAGAAACACCATATGATTATGGAGTGGTATGATGTAGTATACTGGGACGCAGGTGGCGCTGTGGGTTAAACCACAGAGCCTAGGGCTTGCTGATAGAAAGGTCGGCGGTTCGAATCCCCGCGACGGGGTGAGCTCCCGTTGCTCGGTCCCAGCTCCTGCCAACCTAGCAGTTCGAAAGCACGTCAAAGTGCAAGTAGATAAATAGGTACCGCTCCAGGCGGGAAGGTAAACAGTGTTTCCGTGCGCTGCTCTGGTTCGCCAGAAGCGGCTTAGTTATGCTGGCCACATGACCTGGAAGCTGTACGCCGGCTCCCTTGGCCAATAACGCGAGATGAGCGCTGCGACCCTAGAGTCGGTCACGACTGGACCTAATGGTCAGGGGTCCCTTTACCTTTACCTTTATGATGTAGTATGATGTATTTACCATTTGATTGTAACAAAACCTCCAAGAGGCTTAAAAGAGATACTAAAATGATCAATGGAACAGTTCAAGTTAAGTTCAAAAAACAATTAAAATCAGCCATAAAGAGAGGTTAAAACATGTCAATAACTATGTGTCTGCATAGACTTGCCTGAACCAGGCAGAGGGCCTTCTCAGTAATGGTGCCTGCCCTGTGGAACACCATCGCATCAGATGTCAAAGAAATAAACAACTATCTGACATTTAGAAGACATCTGAAGGTAGCCCTGTTTAGGGAAGTTTTTAATGACTGATGTTTTAATGTATTTTTAATCTTTTGTTGGAAGCCGCCGAGAGTGACTGGGGAGACCCAGCCAGATGAGTGGGGTATAAATAATAAATTATTATTATTATTATTATTATTATTAGTAGTAGTAGTAGTAGTAAAGGACCCCTGGATTGTTAAGTCCAAGTCATGTGGCCAGCATGGCTAAATTGCTTCTGGTGCAACGGAACACCATGACAGAAACCAGAGCACGCGGATACACCATTTACCTTCCCTCTGGAGCGGTACCCATTTATCTACTCGCACTGGTATGCTTTCAAACTGCTAGGTTGGCTCTGTTTAATATCTTGCCCCTATTATTAAAGTCCTTAGAATTCAACATTTACTAAACAGACTCATATAAAATATCTAAACAAAATCAAAGACTTAAATGAACAGAATACAGTTTCTCATCAGTTACTATCGCATTTGATCTGGCCACATCCCACTTCCAGAAAATGATACGTTGGGTGGACAATTGGCATCTCCCTGCTTTACTCAAGTTTCAGCAACTGCTTCTCTCACCTGTAGATGCCCATCTGTTCTGGAGAACAGAAGGACCCCTGGAGCAGATTTGGAGAGGGGCATCACTGATAATTATATTCCACTAAGTTCTACTTAGAGTAGCCTCCTTGAACTTAATGGATTTAAATTAGTCATTACTTTTAATAGGTGTACGCTGAGCTAAAAAATGGTCTCCTTTCTTGTTCTACTTATGGAGGCCTTCTACCAGCAGAGGAACATGAAATGCAAACTCCTCAGTATGTCTTAAATGGAAATTCCCAGCAATAGAGAATGAAAGCATGTTTTTTTAAAAACAACAACAACAACAAACAAACCACAAAAACCCACACATACCTGCTGTTATTTGCAGCATTTGTCTCAATTTCATAATTAAACTCACTCCCTCTCTTTTTCTGCATTTTTAGGTATGCAAGAAATGCAGTCAATGAGAAAATAGACATATAAAACAGAAATAAGAAAAACCAGCATGCTATAAAAGTAGGATAGCTTCTTAATGGAGTTGTGCCATTTTCTCAAGATCTTGGAATGATAAAGAGGATTGCAAATGCATTAGTGCAAGTGCTCGCACACACCGCAGTGGAAAAAATAACAGGAGAATCAGTGATATTCACACATCTTTGGCTTAAACGTATTCTTAGTGTTCCTGCTGAGATCAAAAGCAATGGGCATTGTTTACCCACAATGCTGTTTAGGGATCAGGGGCCAAAGTTATTCTGGCAGCAACTCAATTGACAAAGAATCACTCCAGCAAATGCTTTAGCTCAACACATTTCCTTTCTTAAGTTTGGATCAAAACAACCCCAAGGGCCTTCTGCACAAAGGAAGGTGGTTCTGAACCTGTTTCTTTTGATACAAAATAACAGGAGACAGGCAAATAAACAAGGAAAGCTGAGTAAGGTGCCCGTTTTTCTGACACTACTTTCTAAAGCAAATTGAATTCCCACTTTCTAGGGAATGCCAACACATTCGTGACGATGACTAACAATAATAAAACAAGTCAAAAAGCATTGGAGACGAATCAGAATTGCAATTTGCATCTAGAAGTCCTTAGGCCTACAACTGTTATGACATAAGTTTAACTTACAAAGTCCAAAAGATTTAAGTATTTTATTCAAAGCAATTCCTGCCATAGATCCAGAAGTCTTATGCAAAGGTGCCATTTCAGGTTGAGATGTTTGCATGTGGTCATCAGATTGCAATGGGAAGAAAGCTAGATTCATATCAAGGAATCTTAAGAAATAATCCCATGGAGTTTCAGGCACAAGATTGAACGAGGAATGCCCTCTGTGTCGGCGGTGGCGTGTGACCAGTGCCGGATTTAAGTATAAGCTCAACAAGCGATAGTTTAGGGCCCCACTCTCTTGGAGCCCCCCCCCCCAAAAAAAAATTAAAGGAAAAAAAACACTTGATGTATATTTCTAAAATATAAATTCAACAATTACACTTTGATAAAATACATATTTTGTTATGTGCAAATGGCCTAAACGGCCTCGGTCCAGTATACCTGAAGGAGCGTCTCCACCCCCATCGTTCTGCCCGAACACGGAGGTCCAGCTCCGAGGGCCTTCTGGTGGTTCCCTCTCTGCAAGATGTGAGGTTACATGGAACCAGGCAGAGGGCCTGCCCTGTGGAACACCCTCCCACCAGAGGTCAAAGAGAACAACAATTACCAGACCTTTAGAAGGCATCTCAAGGCAGCCCTGTTTAGGGAAGCTTTTAATGTTTGATGGATTTCTGTATTTTAATGTTTTGTTGGAAGCCGCCCAGAGTGGCTGGGGGAACCCGGCCAGATGGGTGGGGTATAAATAATAAATTATTATTATTATTATTATTATTATTATTATTATTATTGATACATACTAGGTCCATAAATTACCATATACATATAGCATATATTCAACACAAAAAACGGTGACAATTTGCTGTAGACAAAGGACAGCTGGATATATAAAGGGCCCCATTACCTTCAGTAGCTTGGGGCCTCATCAAACCTAAATCCGGCCTTGAGTGGAGGCAGCAGGCGGCAGCCACAGGGGGCAGAGGCTGGGTACCCCCAGGCCCCCACAGCAAGCATGTGGGTGCCCGAGCCCCTGGGGCCCCCTGGAAGTGGCATATCTGGTGTGGATGTAATATCTAACCATCGCTCAGTCATTATTATTATCTCTTGAGCACACCAGTTTCTTAACTGCGGAAAGATGGGGTTTTAAAATTTATTAAAGTGGATTTGTTGTGGCAGAGTGCTTTAATCCACTTTAATGGCGCACCCCAAAAATTCTGGTATGAGATTGAATCCCTCCCACAAACTAGTGGTGACCATAGCGGCCAAGTTTTCCCATTTCTCGAGAGGAAGCCTATTCAGCATAAGGGAATTTCCCTTAAAAAAAAGGGAGAACTTGGAAGCTATGGTGGTGACCTAGTGGTGACCAAGTTGACACATAAGTTCCCTTGCTTGTTTTAAAGGGCAAGTCCATGCCATGCATTTAAAGCACCCCGGCATTTATTTTAAAGCACATGACTTGCCCCAAAGAACCCTGGGAGCAGTAGTACATTAAGGGGACTGAAAACTGTAGCTCTGTAGGGGGGGAGGAACTACAGTTCCCAGGATTCTTGGGGGGGGGGGAGTCATGTGCTTTAAATGTATGTTGGATGTGCTTTAAATGTATGATGTGATTCTGCCCTGTGTCTACTTTTTAATTATCCAGTTGCATTTTGTTGGATCAACTGGTTAGTGTTTATTTGGGAGTGAGATGCATCGAGGCTGTGCTTCACGCCTGTTACAATGGTGAGGGATGAAACTGCTCTGTGTAATTTTTTTCCTGCACATAAGAACAGCAGGTGAATGTTATAGTTTATGATTTCCAATTATAAATCAAATAGACTGAATTCTCGGTTCTCTTAATAAGGGCTGTAAAAAATCACTGGAGTGTGAGGAAATGAATGTTTCTTGTGGAAAAGGCTTTGAGACTACAGCTTGTCAATTTTTTGGGTGCACCAGTTTTATATTTAGCTTTCAAGGGGGAAAAAAAACCCCAAACCCTGAAAGTATAATTAGAGAAGGAGTCAAACAGTGAGGAAACAGATCAGGCAGAGATTTCTGGGGGGTAGGGAAATGCCTTCATGAAAAATAATGCATGTAGGTGGATTGTTTGTGCATTAGTAAGATATACAGTACCATGTTATATTTCCTGGCTTTTATTTATTTATTTGCATCAGACAGGGGAAGAATATACGAGATGTGAGGCATAATCTCTAGAGATCTGTAGGTATTGCATGACTGTTTTTTTACTCTGCAAAATAAGAGACGATGGAATTTAAAGACTGAGCATCTTTATCCCAATGAAGTATTCCTTTTCTGTAGGTTGGATGCAAAGATGTATGTTTACATGTCAACAAAATAAAAAAAATCCTTCAGTAGCACCTTAAAGACCAACTAAGTTTTTATTTTGGTATGAGCTTTCGTGTGCATGCACACTTCTTCAGATACACTTGAAACAGAAGAGTCAGACCCTTATGTAAATACAGAGGGTGGTGGGTGTGGGTGGGAATGGGTGATGGGCTGATGGGAGTGGTAAACCTGTAGATGGCTGTTAACGACTGCTGATGACTGCAATTGGTCCTGCAGGGAAAATTGTAGAGTTGGACACTGAGGGTCATCTATATCAGTGTTTCCCAACCTTGGGTCTCCAGCTGTTATTGAACTACAACTCCCATCATCCCTAGCTAGCAAGACCAGTGGTCAGTGATGATGAGAGTTATTTATATTATACATGACAGATGACCATCCAGCCTCTGCTTAAAACCTCCAAGGAAGGAGAGTCCGGAACCTTTCATGGGATCCTGTTCCATGGCTGAACAGATCTTACTGTCAGAAAGTTCTTCCTGATATTTTGCCAGAAAGGTGAAGTAAATTCAAATTAAGGACACTGTTTCTGAGATACAGGAAAGTAGGTTGCATACAAAATTCAGAGTACACATACTGAAATGAATGAGTCTAAGTCATAGCTGCCAAGTACCCCGTTTTCCCCGGGGAAACCCCTGTTTTTTTCATACCGTTTCCCGGCAGTCCCCCGTATCTCTTCATCTCCCGTTATTCTTCCTTATATTCTCCATTTCCCCCCCTGCTTTGCCCATCTATGGGCACCAAAAATCGCCGGCGCCGGCATCAAAAGTCCTGAAGTGCATAGACACGACTTCCGGTGTCGGCGGTGGCCATTTTTGGTGCCCATAGATGGGCAAAGTGACACCGGAAGTTGCGTCTACGCAACTTCCGGTGTCACGCGGCTGCCGGTTCCGGATTCTGCAGTCCAGGACTTGGCAGGTATGGTCTAAGTTAGTCATTGCCAATAGCTTCAAAAGGTCTACTCTGGCTACAACCCAGTGTTTTTTGATAACCCTTTCAAAGCAACTAACAATAAAAACAGCAAAAGTTGGGATACTTTTTTTGATACAGCTGTGAATGTTCATAGAGTGCACCAAACTTTTTTTTTTTTTTGCTCCATCTGCGGTGTAACTCATTTCGCATTACAGGCCTGCACCCCCGTATGTTGTACGAAGCTATTTTTAGGTGCTTCTTTTGTATCGACTGGGGATCTAAAACACCAATTTGCATTTAGCCCCGCTGCAGTTGGCACAAACGAGAAAAAATGAAAGGGAAAGTATTAAGCTCTTACTTTAACTTAGTAAATTCTTCAGAGAGTTGTAACTTTCTAAGATGTGCTTTCATTGACTGCAAAAAAGTCATATACTAATGAGGTCCCAAGGTAGATCTACAATACAGTGGCATACAGAAGTAGCATTTCATTATTTCACATACATGCATAGCACATGGTATACAGGTTCTGGAACCAATATTATGAATTTCCAAAAGAAACGCATGCCTAAGCTCCACACTCTTCCTCTTTTCTATAATATTTGAGGTGTAGGGTATTTTGGAAAGTGAAGGTTGACAAAAGGCCTTGCAACAGACAATGCTACCTAAAAGTATAAAAGATTTTTTCCCAAACCTCTTGCAGGGCCCTGCATCTCTTTTCCTCGCTGAATCTTTAACAAGTTTGCCTAGTGAAATTACCTAATAATAATGCAGTAAAATGACACCACCCCAAACACAGACACACAAAACAGTTCTGGTAGCACATCATAAAGGTTCTGTCAAAATTTTACAACTGTATAATTAATGGCATCTGCTGTTTCAAAAAAGACTAATCTGATTTAAGATGGGATGTGAGAAAATGAAAACTGGAAAATTAGTTGCAAGAAAATATGCTTCTCCGGTATCAAAAGGGCAACTATAAGGAATTGAACTTTCTGGCTCATTATGCAGAGCACTGTGCATGTAATTAACTATATGCTTCTTTTAAAAAAAATGTTGTACACTGAAATGTCAAATGTTGTTCTGAAATATTAGCACATCACAATTTCATAGTGTGAGTCATTCTCTCTCTTTTTCCATTGCTCAATTGCTTCCCTATTTGTTTGACCTCATTTAACCCATGGATACTTCATTCCTGGGTTATAGTTGCACATTGTAGCCAATTCATAACTTTTGTTGATACATACGACCATTTTGGAGTAGGGTAGTACAACAGTTAGGGACGCGGGTGACGCTGTGGTCAAAACCACTGAGCCTCTTGGGCTTGCTTATCCGAAGGCCGGCAGTTCAAATCCCCATGATGGAGTGAGCTCCCGTTGCTCGGTCCCAGCTCCTGCCAACCTAGCAGTTCGAAAGCAAGGAATAAGGCCAGTAGAGCAGCCATGGAGAGGCTGTGGAAAGGCAATGGGACGTTCTTTCACAGCCATCACTGCTTGGGACAAGTGCCAGCTCATTCTGCTTCTCGAGCTTGGCAATGGAGGCATTGGTGGGGGAAATAGAGACATTTCAGGATGAAATCGCCGGCCAGGATGGCTTCTGTAATTCTGGGAATGTCCATGGCAAATAGGGACACTTGGAGGGCATAGAAATCAGGAGATCACTGAGCCAGTGTATCTGATAAATCGTGTCCTCCCTAAAAGAGGGCACAAGTTGCAGTGAGACCTGGAGACTGACCTCCTGGTTGTGGGTGGGTCTATTGGATAGCCACAACGCCTGATTGGTAGGTCCCTCGCTGCTGGGTGTAATCTGGCCAATGGGTGCAGTGTAAAAGGATTGAGGGACCTATACAGTGGTGCCTCACTTAACGAATGCTCTGCTTAACAAAATTTCCGCTTAATGAAAGGATTTTTCGAGCGGAGGTTGCCTCGCTAGACGAATTCGTTTTATGAAAAATTCGTCTAGCGAATCGCGGTTTCCCATAGGAATGCATTGAAATTCAATTAATGTGTTCCTATGGGCAAAAAAAACTTCAAAAAAAATTAAATGCATTCCTATGGGATTCGCTAGACGAATTTTTCGTTATAAGAAAAGACCCGTGGAACGAATTAAATTCGTCTAGCGAGGCACCACTGTATAAACCTATGCTTGTGTCCCAGAGCTTCTTCTTTCGGCTCGTGCATCATAACACCTGCCCACCTCTCCCTAATTTTAGGGCATTTTGCGATTGACCTTGCTATGCTGTCGTGTGTCGTCTGTCGTTGGGACAGGGGCACGGCAGGAATTTTCCCCACTTGGCTGATTGGCTGTGGCCATTTGGGTTTTGCCTGCCACGTAGCAATTCGTCACAACATGTAAGGTTATGGATCGGCACTGTTTCAGGTGATAGGGATGGGAGAACGGTCTTGCCATCCATATGTGAAGGGTATTCTGTTAAAGGAATCCAGGGACTCAACTTGGTTTGGTCAACCCCCTAAAGGGGGTTGTGCTCGTGCCTGAGTCCAGGGGAGCATCTGGGGAGTGAACAGAGTCTGTTCCCAGGCTTTTCACCTGCCTCAGGTGTTCACCCTTGGCTGCCCTATGACAGAGCTCTGGGTCAGCGCTACCTGCAAGGGTGCAGGGAGCTAGTCGAACCAGAGACTATGCAACCACTCACTTTTCTGTAATCAATAAAATTGTGGCCTAAATTCTGCCAAAAACCAGAACTAAAATTTGAGTCAAATGTGTCTTTATTTAAGGGGGAGGTCTCTGGGTCTGAACACGCAACCATGACAAACACATCTACTGTACAATACTGGCCTTTGTCAAGTCTTATGCATGTGTGCCATGAAGCTCTGCGTTGGGGCTGGCTGCCAGGCCTTACATTTAGCAAAGAAACAACATTTTCTGAAAATGAAACCATGGTGAAGGTTGAAAGTTAGGTCACCACTTTGAAACATCTGAGGTTGAAAGAGCTCCACAGCAAGCAACGTCCCCCCCCCCCAACCTCCTGAGGCATGCTGGGAGCATGAGGCGATCAGTCAAGCTCTGAAAGTCATTTAGAGGATGAAAAGATTTATAAAATCGTTAGAGCAATTGCTATTAATTACAAAGGAAAATGGTATGTGTCTTGCCGAAAACAAGATCAATTAGTGTGAAGCAACCCATTAAATACAAAATTAATAGAACAGTAAATCAAATTAATTGTCCATGTGTAACCTCCTAGGTGTGTGTCTATCCCCACCTGTGCAGTCTTAATGAAGGAGTTAAAAATGCACAAGCTTTGGTCTTCAAAAATGGGTGGGCCTGCTTTGGTTCCCTTGATTGAATGTAGCAGCTATACAGAAAAGGGGCTGGAGAAAAACCTTATGTAAGTCACTAATTGCTAACTCATTAGCACATGTCCCAATAGCATTCCCTCAGGGCAGGACTTCCTAAGTACAGCTAGTTAACAGACAACTGCTCTGGGCGAAAAAAGGCCCTATGGGCAGAACCATTCTTGGGTCACTCTTCTTTCAACCTGGGGAATTATTACCATAGGAGGTAAAATACAACCTGAGCAATGGCACACATAAGGGCACGGGTGGTGCTGTGGTCTAAACCACAGAGCCTAGGGCTTGCCGACCAGAAGGTTGGTTGTTCGAATCCCCACGACGGGGTGAGCTCCCGTTGCTTGGTCCCTGCTCCTGCCCACCTAGCAGTTTGGAAGCACGTCAAGTGCAAGTAGATAAATAGCTACTGCTCCGACGGGAAGGTGCTGCTCTGGTTCACCAGAAGCGGCTTAGTCGTGCCACATGACCAAGAAGCTGTCTGAGGACAAACACCGGCTCCCTTGGCCTATAGAGCGAGATGAGCACCATAACCCCAGAGCCCCAGAGTGACTGGACCTAATGGTCAGGGGTACCTTTACCTTTAATTGCACATATAATGTAAAAAGGTAAAGGACCCCTGACAGTTAAGTCCAGTCACAGACGACTCTGAGTTTGCGGCACTCGTCTCGCTTTACAGGCCGAGGGAGCCAGTGTTTGTCCACAGACAGCTTTCCGGGTCATGTGGCCAGCATGACTAGGCTGCTTCTGGGGCAACGGAACAGCAACACCAGAGCAGCACACGGAAACGCCGTTTACCGTCCTGCTGCAGCGGTACCATTTATTTGTACTGGAGGGCTTTCGAACTGCTAGGTTGGCAGGAGCTGGAACAGAGCAACGGGAGCTCACCTCATTGTGGGGATTCGAACCACCGACCTTCTGACCAGCAAGCCCAAGAGGTTCAGTGGTTTAGACTACAGCACCACCCATGTCCCTGACACATAATGTAGTGATGCTCTATTCTCCAGTAGGTCTTCTCCTGGGTTCACCTTAAGGGTCTTTAGTGTGTCATTTTCAACTTCCCCCGATCTCAGACTTCATTTAATTTGATGCCTCCCAGAATGTCATGACCACTGAGTCCAGCAGTAATCAAGATGCAGAGTTGGAGGCTGCAGGGCCACCAGCTAAGGAGTCAGACAAGGTTAGGTTCTCTGGGCTTGTGGCTGGAGATCCATATCCTTTCTGATATATTCACCCATAATCTTCATGTCAGGGGCTATGGTCCTTGAACTGGACGGCTGTGAGTCAGGAACTGGCCCTGTATGATTAGGTCCACTGTTTGGAGAAACCAAATAATAATAATAATAATAATAATAATAATAATAATAATAATAATAATAATTTATTTATTTATACCCCACCCATCTGGCTGGGCTTCCCCAGCCACTCTTTGGCGGCTCCCAACAGAATATTAAAAACACAATACAGCATTAAACATTAAAAACTTCCCTAAACACGGCTGCTTTCAGATGTCTTTTAAAAGTTAGATACAGTGGTACCTCTACTTACGAATTTAATGCGTTCCGAACACACATTTGTAAGTCGAATCCCATAGGAATGCATTGGGAGAAAAAATTCGTAAGTAGAAGCAACCCTATCTAAAAATTTGTAAGTAGAAAAAATCCTATCTAAACCGCATCCAAGATGGTGGACGGAGCTCCATTCGTAAGTAGAAACATTCGTAAGTAGAGATTCATAAGTAGAGGTACCACTGTAGTTGCTTATTTCCTTCACATCTGATGGGAGGGCGTTCCACAAGGCGGGCGCCACTACTGAGAAGGCCCTCTGCCTGGTTCCCTGAAACTTCACTTCTTGCAGTGAGGGAACCGCCAGGCGGCCCTCAACGCATTGCCCCAGCTCTAGGGGCCTGATAGCATTCGAGAGCCAATCCTGTCCCACTGCCTGTTTTTAAGTTTCCAGGTCTGTTTTTTTTCCTTCAGACTGGGGAAAATGTATTGCTGAAGGAGGCCAGGAATCCATCTGCGTCTCTGCGAACTATTGGACCTGAATTGCATGGCATGATGCTTCTTGGTAAAAGGAGATGAATTCATCAACGGAGACAAAACAAACAAGTCCAGAAAGCTTTTGGTGCATTATTCAGTGGTAGTTAGGACTCTACTATGCCATTTCAGATTTGATTAAGGCCAGTGTACCAAGAACATGGGTTTAGTGGGAAACAAATCAAATTTGCATGATATTTTAACCTAATAAAGAAACAGAATGTTAAACAAGGACGCAACACTGATTGTAAGTCAATAGGCTGTGGAACATCATTCTTATATGGGAGACGTGCATTTAATATGCCTTGGATAATTTGTATAATTAAAAATCTGAAAGCTGTATTTCTAATGTAATTAAGAATGCAATATTGAATTTGATCAGTGATATCTCATTAATATACTGTAAAATGAAAGCACTTATAAAAGGCTAGGAATTCCAGAGGGAATTTGTGATGCATAGCTCTTATCTATTTAGCATCTGACTGCCTTATTAGCTCTCTTACAAAGTTTTTGCCCAGCTTCAATGAAACACTATTTAGCTTCTTTTTAAACTGACACACAGATCCTAAAGAGAAGTATAATTGCAGTGGTCCATGAAGTGGAATGTATGAACAGTGGCAGCCTTTGTTGACTCCGTGGGTTGGATCTAGACCAGGCATCCCCAAACTTCGGGCCCTCCAGATGTTTTGGACTACAATTCCCCAACCACTGGTCCTGTTAGCTAGGGATCATGGGAGTTGTAGGCCAAAACATCTGGAGGGCCGCAGTTTGGGGATGCCTGATCTAGACACACTTCAATCTGATTGCCAGCCTCATTTGGGCACTGAGACTGCCTTGGTCAACCTGAGGGATGACCAATTCTGGGAGAAGGGTAGGGGAAGGGCAACCCTGTTAATTCTCTTGGACCTCTTAACTATTGTATCCTTCAATGGTTGGGCCTATTGCATTTCAGTGAATCCATTCTTGCTAGGGTGGCGATTCGAAGAGACTGTGCTGAGAGACTAAGGTTTGGCCTTGTAGTATCTATGTTAGGAGAGTTCTATCCTTTCTCCAGTGATTTTAAATATTTACATGAAATGGGCTGGGACCTTTCCCACCCCCCTGGGTCAACTTTGGCAGGTGGGTTGTCCCGTCTACCTGTCAAAGTTGGCCTGCAGGGTTGGGGAAGATATTCCCCAAACACCTGCCTTTCAGTCCTGTTTTCAGTTGATGTGCGGGGAGTTTAATCCTACTTTCTGCAGCTGTGTCTTTATCTACTCCACACCTGGCATTCCATATGTCATCAGGTATGGGAAAAGTGGGTGGGGCTTGGGAGAAATGGTCTGGTGAGCCAAGTTTGGTCTGCAGGGCAGAGGCTCCCCAACCCTGCCATAAAACCATGATATGAGTGAGGTGTAATCAGCACACTGTTGATATTCATCTATGCTTCTCCATAGCATAGTTCAAAAGTTTTTCTGATCAGAACTGCATGCCCCCTAAAGGATCATGTTTGCAGTCTGGGGATTCTGATAGATGGAGTAGATCAGGCATGTCAAACCTGCAGCCCTCCAGATGTTTTGGCCTACCACTCCCATGATCCCTAGCTAGCAGGACCAGTGGTTGGGGAAGATGGGAATTGTAGTCCAAAACATCTGGAGGGCCGCAGGTTTGACATGCCTGGAGTAGATGGAGGTAAAACATTCAATGGTTGAGTAAAGCTAAGTGTCTGTGATTTATTCTAGCCTAAGTATTTTATAGGGAATGTTTGCTTAAAGATGGGTGAGGGCAAAATTAAATCTAATCAAATTTAAATGGGTTTGAAGCAAACACCACTTTGATTAACTCTACTATGAGAGAGTAAGAAATCTCTCTTTCCAGCAGTGTATCCTTTAATTAGAGTTAGACTGGGCAGCTCTTCAAATAGAGGACTCTCCTTTGTGAAGCAGGGCACACAGTCACATTGTCTGTGGGTGGAGTTGTGTCTCTTTCAGATCACCTCTAGTCTTGATGCTATCACTTCCCCTCTTATGTAACAGTTCTCTTAATAAAACTTGCCAATTAAATCTAGACAGCTGCAGGTTGTGTTCAAAACGGACACTTGCTGTGACATATATTCCAAACTACAAGGGGTTTCAGCACAGTATGAACTGAACAAAGCACAAATGTGCTCCAGCATGTACAATTTTCCATTGAGTGTCACTCTGAGACCTCTAAAAAGCTCTAAACCTGGAATGATCCTCAGAGTATTTTACAAGGCAATTGGCATTTAATTAGCCTTGCCAAATGCCCAAAGGGTATATTTAACTCATTTTTCCCCCCAATCCAATGCCATACTATATCTGAAAATATGTGTATTAGTGTTTATATCACCATCTCACTTTTTAGTGGCTCATGTAGAATAATACTATATAAAGAGGAGCAATTTGAAGGTAATAAACGGCAAAGCACTCAGATGAGAGCACTCTTTAAAAATGTCACTTAAGGACGGTTATTAAGAATAGCAAGAGATTGCCTAGTGCTTCCTATTCCTAGAAGTACATTTCATTCAGATGCTGCAAGTATTGTGTCGGTACCAGTTTATGTCAGCAGCTGAGAAAGGAAAGGATAAAAATTCATATAAAATATTTGAAATATGCATTACTCTTTGAAGAGCAGTATTAGTATAATGAATGATTTGGGAGGGGGGGAATCCGATCAGTTAGGGCTATGCATATAATTTCAGATGAGATGTGTTGCATAAAGCACCAAACTGATCTTTTCAGCTAAGTGGTTTTTGACCTTTCACTGAGGGTGGTGATCCGGGCAGAAGAGAAGAGAAAATGCCCTAAAAATTGGGTTGAGGCAGGATAAATTTGTATGCAAATATGTAGTTTTGTTACTGATTGCCGTAGCTCTGGTTAAGGAGATGACCTCTCATGGGCTCTCCAATCATGGTGCATTGAGGAGGGACAATCAGAAGTGGTTCCAATGCTCTTTTTTCAAGTTGACTCCCATAGGAGTGGTTGACTCCCCTAGAACTGGTAATGTTGAAAAAGTTGTGGTACTGGTGGATTTTTGCTTGTGGACCCTCCTTATTCCAATCCAGACCAATCCTCTCCCAAAATCCAACACCCTTCTTATTGTGGGATGTAATCCATTGGAGCAGTCAAATACAACATTCCTTGTTTCCCTAGTGGACACTGGCAAGGGGATGTTACTCCAGCCAGTATAGCTTCCTGTTCCACTGGTCTGGAGCATTCTCCCCCTCCCCTCCTAGGGAGATGGGCATGACCCAGACTGACTCCATAAAAGAGCTGAGTCACACAGCCATCTTCCTCTTGATGCCATGCTGTTCTCCTGCAGCCATTTTGTTCTCTTGATGCTGTTCTCTTAATGTATTTTGCTGTCTGCTGGCTCTCAGCCAGCAGCACATAGGCTCAATCCCCATAAGGGATGGACTCACACTATGTTCTGTAGCTACTAGCTAAAGCCTGCCTTCAGGGATCACGCTGTGAACTGAATGTGAGTAAATGTCTTGCTACTTTTAAGGAAAGACTCTTGTGTGTTCTTTTATGAGGGTTAAAAGGGAACAGCAGGAATAATCCAATCTGATCAAGCCAGATTGGATTGCTTAACTAAAGAGATTCAAACAAATCTGCAAACTAGCTTCCTGGTAAATTGAGGGGAATCTGCTCTGCTACATGACACACTAGTGTGAGTGAAGGAAGGATAATGTTTAATCATTCCTACACTTGCTTATGTCTATATTAGGGATGCGGGTGGCGTATCTCAACTGAAAATGTAGTTGTGGTATACACATTTCTCTGTTGTAAATCATGTACATTGACTGGGAAATGTGCACAATTCTGTCTTCATGGATAGATTGTCCACCCAGTCTCTAGAAGGCTTGGTGAATGAGCACAATGGTGGGTTGTTATGTACATTAATTGATCTAGTTACATTGCCTTTAACATATATACCAAGTCAGTGTCAGCAAGGGGGGATATCTAGATTGCGGCTAATGAGCTAATTTGATTGTATACTTCCCCAAACTTCATTCAGCCATTCCGCTGCCTGACTCTTACTTCTATCATAAGTTAATTGCGAAACTTGGAAGTGATACAAGAATGCACATCGTCTTAACTAGTTTTGTTTGACAGTTTCAATGCAACACTTCAAAGACCGTGGATATTTCTCCATGCTGTCATCTTTAGTTAACATGTTCTTTAATTATTGCTTTGTGGTTATGACAACAGAATTTGGACAAAGATACATTGCTACTTTGATTTTTCCATCCATACTTTGTGACAAATGTTCATCAGATGGAATGGCTTCGTCTTTAAACATTTAAAAGAAGCATGCCATGACTCCCAACAAGAATGAAAGTATGCAGGATAAAAGAGATCTGTCATTCTGCTGCTGCCTTTGTTTTGTTATAATGTAATTAAAGGGAAGTATGTCAGAAGTAAGGGTGACTACATTAACTAAGCATATTGCACTTTACACTTTACTCTCAAGTGCATCATTGCAGAAATTCATTTTTTAACGTACAGTGGTACCTCGGTTTACAAACACAATTGGTTCCGGAAGTCTGTACTTAAACTGAAGCGTACTTAACCTGAAGCGAACTTTCCCACTGAAAGTAATGGAAAGTGGATTAATCCGTTCCAGACGGGTCCGTGGAGTACTCAACCTGAAGCGTACTTAACCCGAAGTATGAGTGTAATTGGTTCTGGAAGTCCGTACTTAACCTGAAGCGTACTTAACCGGAAGCGAACTTTCCCACTGAAAGTAATGGAAAGTGGATTAATCCATTCCAGACAGGTCCGCGGAGTAATTAAACTGAAAATACTCAAACCGAGGCGTACTTAAACTGAGGTATGACTGTACTATAAATGGCTAGAATTTCTTCCCATTCATGTTGGTAGCCTGGTAAAGAAGAACGAGATTTGTTGTATCCAATGCTAGTCCTATGCAGAGTAGACCCATTAAAAACAGGGGCATGACTAACTTAGGGACATTAATTTCAATAGGTCTACTCTGAGTAGGACTTGATTGAAAACAACCCTTTAGTAAGTATACTCAAGGTTTTCGGAAGAAAATATTGAAAGCTGTTCTTGTAAGAAAGACTGTGTTTGGGCCAGAGGTAGCCAACACAGCACTATCGAAATGTCGTTGGACGATAATTTCCATTTCCACCAACCAGCATGGCCATCTCAAATTCTGAAAAGCTGCCTTTCCTTATGAAGTTTTCTTTTGGATGTTATGGGGTTTGTTCTGTTTTCTTCTTGCGTGGCGATACCCAGACCCTCCACGAATAAATAAAGACACAAGACATGGTGAGTAAAACAAACTGAAGCGTACTTAAACCGAGGTATGACTGTAGCTTCTTTAAAAGTACAAGCACTGGAAAAGTATGTAAGCAACAGAACAGTTTTGTGCAAGCCACGACAGAACCTCAGATGATTTCTTCACACCCATGTTTCCTGAAGCAGTTGTGTTTTTCATTCAGATCGTGTTTCTTGGTTTGTGAATAGTGTGTCATGGGGTCAGTTGGTGGACCATCTGTAATCCTATGGTCTTACTTCCAGGTCAGATCGTAGGATTACATATACAGATCCCAGCCTCGCAAAACAGCTCCAGGAGGGTGGCCTGAGAAGGATGCCAGGTGCCCTTCGACCCCAGCCTCGCCTCCCAAGGGGCTGAGATCAAAGGGTGCATGGCTGTTGCATCCTTATCACCTGACCTCAGATTTCCAGCTTCTGCCTCCCATCAAGGCACACAGGTCTCATGTAAGTTCCAAGGAAACTGCAAGTGGAGGATATGGAAAGCCAAAGGAATACATAGCAGAAGTGTTGTCCTTTTTAGGGAGCCTTGTCCTTAAAAATGGGGCAACCGTGGAAAAGAAGTAAGACAACTCCAGTGATTATTGAAATATTCTGTAAAAGCAGAATGAGCAGCCGAAGGATGCTTTGGGAGCACAAGGCATCATGATCAATGACCATCAAAGGAGTGCTCTGAAGGTCATGTGAGGCAGCTGGGAGATTCTGAGAACAAATAATAAATGTATTCTAAAAATGTCCGGGCTGCCTGAACCTACAATACAGTTTTTGACCTAACTTTGTTAAAAAAACTTCCATAGGGGATTTCGGTTGAGAGACACGATTTCTTTCATTTTTCATATTTGCTAATGATACAAACATGTGGCTATACCCTGTAGGACTTCAACAACGTTGACACTGGGGTTCATTATTGTTGAAATGAAGGAAGTAGCAGGGTCGGGTATATGGAATCAGAGGAGGAGCTGTAGACAAAAATCTTCATGTAGATCTCTCAAACTTGCATGCTTGTGTTTGTGCTTTTGTGGGTTTACCTCAGCTCTTTTGGAAAGCTCTCCCTAGGGAGGCTCACCTGGCACATTTGCTATAAAAGTAAAAAGGTAAAGGACCCTCGGACTGTTAAGTCCAGTCAAAGATGACTATGGAGCTGCAGCCTTCATCTCACTTTCAGGCTGAGGGAGCTGGGTTTGGCCACAGACAGCTTTCTGGGTCATGTGGCCAGTATGACTAAACCGCTTCGGAACAAAACCATGATGCTTAGCTGCCAAGTATCCTGTTTTTCGCGGGAAACCCCTGGATATTAATCCGTTCCCCGCTGTTCTCCCGAATGGAGAAAAATCCCAGAAATCCCCTGGATTTCCTACCTGCCAGGGAGCCTCCATTTTGGGTGCTGCTCTTCCCATGTGTGGGCACTGGAAATTGGGCAGAGCGGCACCGGAAGTCGCTTCTACGCATGCCCGGTGGCCATCTTGGTGGTGGCCGCATGGCAGCGGCCAGCACCAAGATGGCTGCCGGGCATGTGTAGAAGCGACTTCCGGTGCCGCTCTGCCCGATTTCCGGTGCCCACACATGGGTAAGAGCGGTCCCGGAAGTTGCTTCTATGCAACTTCCGGTGTTGCGCCGCTGCTGATCCCGCATTTTTCAGTGGGAGACTTGGCAGGTATGCCATGATGGAAACCAGAGCGCACAGAAATGCTGTTTACCTTCCCACCACAGCGGTACCTATTTATCTACTCGCAATGGCATGCTTTCGAACTGCTAGGTTGGCAGGAGCTGGGGCAGAGCAATGGGAGCTCACTCCATCATGGGGATATGAACTGCCAACCCTCTGATCGGCAAGCCCAAGAGGCTCAGTGGTTTACACCACAGCGCCACCCGCGAGCCTGGCAAAAACATTCCTCTTCTCCCAGGCCTTTGTTTAATTAGCCAATCTATAGTCTTTTAAACTGTGTTAGTGGCGGGCTGTGGGTGTGACTGTTTGTTACAGTTATGCATTTTTGTGGTTTTTCTATTGTAAACTCCCCTGTGATCCTTGGATGAAGGGGAGGCGGGATATAGAAATTTTATAAATAATAGCAATAATAGAGATACATAATCATGATTAATAGAGATGCATGAATAATCTTACACTGTCTACACAGCACAGAGCAATTCCAGTAACACACTTCTTAGGATTTTTTCAAGGCTTGTACTGATGCCAGTCAAAGAAATGAGCCGAAAGCAACTTCAAGCGGTGTAAGTCACAGAGGTTACTTTTGGAGTTCCTTATCTTACAATCAAGTCCTACTGATACCAAAGGGGTATCTTGAAATCAATGGGAACTTTGAAGGCTGTAGGTAAGATGCCTGCAGGATTGAATCATGTGTAGCAGTGAAAGGGCAAGACTCTCCTCCCCCATTGATGAAGTTCTCACATTGCTTCTTCACCAAGTGTAACTTATCTGCAATGAATCTGTACTGCACTTTCAGGCTTATGGAAGACTGTGCCAGCAAGCAGAAAATATCATGTCTACTACTCCCCAACAGTACCTTTTCCTTCCAGTTTAACAGGACACACTTCTAGCCAAAATTAAAATTCCTTAATGAAAAGTACCATCTGACATTTTCAGATGTAGGTCTGCAGCCGCCGAGGAAAAATTATGACAGTAGCCCTAAAGGGCAACGGGAAGAGTAAAACTCCAGCTGCATGGCTGGAGTCGATTGGTTTTATGATGCTTAGCTGAATGGTTAAAATCTGAAAAATAGAATCTCCCTTGTTTCCAAATTTGTCCCTGAATATTGTTGTTTAATGGTGCCATCATAGTAAACTGGCCCCAGTTATTCTGCCCCAGGGAAGCCCCCCTTCACACTGCTTTGATGGCTGGCCTTCACAGAAAAGGCCTTGATTTTGGAAGTCTTCCAAGCAATGTCAGATTTCGTTGCCAAAGCCATTGTTTCTACGATCTCCAGTTCTGAAAAGGCCCATCTGAAATGAAGGCATCCGGCAGATACATCTGCAACTGTTTATATCTGATTATCCTGCCAGTATTGCTGGAGACCCTGTTCAGAAGGTCAGAAAGGGCAAGCCCTATAGGATGCCCTCCATCTCTTCTTGATGGAGAAGGCACTCACAAGCACCTGCTGCTAGGTCCCCAAACACATCCAAGTTGGGCATTCTGCAGTTTAAGCACGGTGGATGAAACAGGATTGACAATTCTGGAGACTCCCTGGGAGGCAGCGCCAAAGATCTGGGTCCGTGAGTGGATTGGCTGCTGTCGCTGCTACTCTCACAAGAGCACTGGTTCTGGGTGTATGAGTGGATGTGATTGCTGGATCTGGGGATTAAAGTGGTTGGGGCGGCCATTCCGCGAGGGGACCGGGGATGCGGCTGTGACGCAAGGCCCAGAGACCCCTGGCGTCCAACAGGGCAGGACAGGGATCCAGTGCATGGTTCATGCCCCCTCAAAATTGTGTCCTCGGGGCTTTGCCCTCCCTGCTACGCCCCTGCATATGCATAAACCTGTACTAGTATCTCTTTCATGTGATTTAAACACCTTATGGCTGAGTCACAAAGATACATCCCCACTTAATGATTGGCCTGTTAGGCTCTCTCTTCAGCTTCAATGGGAATTTCCAGTCCAGCTTCACAGTATTCTACACAGGCAGCCTCTTAGCCAAGTACCTCATTTTTCGCGGGAAACTCCTGGATTTTAATCCGTTTCCCGCTGTTCTCCCGAATGGAGAAGAATCCCGGAAATCCCCTGGATTTCCTACCTGCCAGGAAGCCTCCATTTTGGGTGCTGCTTTGCCCATGTGTGGGCACCGGAAATAGGGCAGAGCGGCACCGGAAGTCGCTTCTACGCATGCCCGGTGGCCATCTTGGTGGTGGCCGCATGGTAGCGGTCATCACCAAGATGGCCACCGCCATGTGGCCACCACCAAGATGGCCGCCAGGCATGCTTAGAAGTGACTTCCGGTGCCGCTTTGCCCTATTTCCGGTGCCCACACATGGTCAGAACGGCCCCGGAAGTTCCTTCCACGCAACTTCCGGTGCCACGCTGCCGCTTATCCCGCATTTTTCAGTGGGAGACTTGGCAGGTATGCACAGGCATATTATAGAGTGATTTTCTATTTCAATGTACGTTAAACAATTATACTTTACATACCTTTGGCTGCCACCCCCTTCCACACAAACTCTCAGAGAGGCAAAACAGAGATTACTTCACAGCAAGTCAGAATGGAAGGGAGAGACCCTTCTAACTTCCAGAGCTGCTCTGGGCCTCCAACTTCAGGAAAAACAACTTATTTCAAGTCTGGTTACAGGTTTTCATTATAACTCACCTTCTGGAAGGGCTCCCCTCCTCCTCCTCCTCCTCCTCCTCCTCCTCCTCCTCCTCCTCCTCCTCCTCCTCCTCCTCCTCCTCCTCCTATTTTTAAAGAAAGCTCATACTCCAAGAGGCATTGCAGGCCTGGGCTCTGGTGCAATTGCTCCAATCTGCCCTTAGACTGAAGGGGATGGAGAAATGAGAGGGGGAAAGTACCTCAGTGACTATCAATAGTTTATGGGATTACAGCAGTACCAGCAAGGAACATCCCATCATTTAGAGAAGGTTAGCCAAAGTGTAGCTGCCCAGATGCTGTGGACTGCAGTTCCCGCAACCACTGACCATAGGTCATGCTGCCTGGGGCTGGTGGAAGTTGTAGGAAGTTGTCGGGCACAACATTGACTACCCCTGGTTTAGAGCACATATTGAAAATGCTATTCTATCCTCCAAGCATTATGAATTTCTCCAGTAGCTCTCAACATAAAACAACTAGTGCAGACTGTTCCTCATTACAAAGGACATAGAGAGGTGTGTTTTCATGAGAGGGTGGCCATTGATTTCATGCAGTCAAGATGGCATCTTCCTCCCTCTTCCTGCTACAGTGAGAAGGCCTGAGTTGTTATATAAACGACACCTGTGTAAATCAAGGGGAAGCATCCCTACAGAGTGAATTTACTGTACCCTTTCTAGAATGAATGAATTGTATAGTGGTTTGAGTTTCATTCAAAATTAATTTCTTCGCTTCATTGTTGAACACTATAAATCTACTTTATTAATAATTAGTGGGTCCCCATTAAGCCACATACCCCGGAGTGCTTTTCCAAAATACATCCCCTTTGAAGTCTGACTGCGGTAGAAACAACCCATTTTCATTCAATATATTGGTACTTTTCTTTCTTTAACTGCAGTGCTTTGTGTTTTATGCAGAAAATGCATTCTCTCTTCCCACCTTGTCTGGGTTCTCTCCCCCCCCCATCCAATCCAATGTTGCTTTCTAAGTGCTATATGCTTGAGCCTCACAAAGGCAGGCTCACTTCTTGTTAATGGAGCTCTCAACAGGATTAAACCTTTGCTCTGTCTTTCTTTTCTATCTTCTATTTTCAGCTCCTATGCCCCCTCCCACAATTTTTCCTTTCATGTCGCATCTTCCCCGCTTCCCCCCCCCCATTGCCACTCTTCAGTCTGACACCACAATCACCACCATCTCATTTATTACTACAGACACAGCTGAAAATAGTACTGAGCTCTATTTTAAAACCCCTCAGCCGGTTCCTACGTTCAGTGAGTGAACGCATTGAGGGGGGGGGGATGGATGGGCCCCCATGTACTTTCTGTTGACTTCCATGCACTCATCAGAAGATCTGAACAGAACTTGTGCATGAACAACTGTAAACATGCCTAGGTTTCCTATCTTTTGTAAAGTTCCCAGCTGTGCTTCGCAGAGTAGAGTTGGAAGGGATCCCAAGGGCCATCTAATC
Source organism: Zootoca vivipara (assembly GCF_963506605.1). Taxonomy (NCBI): domain Eukaryota; kingdom Metazoa; phylum Chordata; class Lepidosauria; order Squamata; family Lacertidae; genus Zootoca; species Zootoca vivipara. The sequence continues at coordinate 9,777,913 of NC_083285.1, forward strand.
AAGTCCAACCCCCTGTGATGCAGAAATCTCAATTAAATCATACATGACAGATGACCACCCAACATCTGCTTAAAAGCCTCCAAAGAAGGAGAGTCCACAACCTCCCGAGGGAGACCGTTCCACTGTCGGACTGCTCTTACTGTCAGAAAGGTCTTCCTGGTGTTTAGTCGGAATCTCCTTTCTTCTAACTTGAAGTCCTACCCTCCGGAGCAGGAAAAACAAGCTTGCTCCATCTTCCATCTGACAGTCCTTGAGATATTTGAAGATGGCTATCATATCTCCCCTCAGTCTCCTCTTTTCCAGACTAAACATACCCAGCTCCTTCAACTGTTCCTCATAAGGCTTGGTTTCCAACCCCTTGATCATTTTGGTTGCCCTCCTCTGCACAGGTTCTACCTAGTCAACATCCTTCTTAAATTGTGGCACCCGGAACTGAACACAATATTCCAGATGTGGTCTGACCAAGGCAGAATAGAGCAGAACTATTACTTCCTTTGATCTGGGCACTATACTTCTGTTGATACAGCCTAGACTAGCATTAGCATTTTTTTTTATTTATTTGCTGCTGCTGCATCACTCTGTTGACTCAGGTTAAGCTTGTGGTCCACCAAGACCCCTGGATGCTTTTCACATGTACTGCTAGTAAGCCAAGTATCTCCCATCATATATTTCTGCACCTTCTTCTTCCTGCCTATGCGTAGAACCATACATTTGTCCCTAACAAAATGATTTTCGATAGCTTGGGTCCAGTCCTCTAATTTGTTAATGTCATTTAAAATTCTGATTCCATCTTCAGGATGTTTTCCTTTGGGGACACAACCCTTCTTGACATTTGCATTCATAATGCTAATAGCACCTTCCTGTCCTCACATTGCAAAACAGAAGCCATTTCTGGGCTCTAAAAATTTGAGGTTGAGGTGCAATATGTCATACTCTTCAACATGTCACAGCCAAAAACTGGGACGCAGAGGAGTAGGGAGCCCCAAAATGGGGTGTCCTGATTTAATCAGGACAGTTGAGGGGGATGACATGTAACTCTGTCCTTAATCACCTATGCACATGTTTTCACTAACACATCTTGCCAATCCAATCACTGATGTGTACACAGCCAGAATTCTTGCCATGCGGTCAATAAATTGGCCTTAATTTGCCAGGCACTCATCTGTTTTGCACAGTCAACCTGAAGCCACCCCAGCCTGATTTCTCCATCTCTCTGCAACCACGCTCCTAATGAACCAGCCTTCTTTTCCCTCTGGGGGCAGCTGCTTACACTGATATATGTTTATTACTCTCCTGTATTGCTTCCTGTTTTGATTTTGTATACTTATTCTTAAGCCATTAAACAAATGTAACTGAAATGGAAGCTGATGGAAGAAGTTATGCATTTGTTATGCTGCATTTGCAAATACATTATCGGGAGCTTATTAAAAATGGAAGGCAGCTGTCATCGCACTTCATCTTTTCCATCTGTTCGTTTCTCCACTCGAACAAAGCTTTCTAAAGAGAGTGGGAAGAACAATTTAGGGAACCAGTCTGATAGCTAGCTGGCTAATGAAACAGGCAGAGCGGTATGGGTTTGCTTTTATCCTTTACACAAACACAGGTGCAGTTAGTTCACAGAGTGATTTATGTAGCCTTAATTAGCTGGGTGGCGGCGGGAAAATGGTGTGCAATGGTATTGTACTTTCGGAGCTGGAAGTTTACTTGCTGTCGCATTAAAGGGAGTGGCCACCGACTAAGCTGCTCCGCGCAAATATCAGAAAACTCTAATGTTTAAAAAGAAAGACAATAATGTTTGCATTGGGAACCCTGCTCTCAAACAGCTACTGATCGTATGAAGTACGTATGCAGAGAGGGACCACTTGTCTGACGTTTGAGCATTATATGCAAAGCTCAAGGTGAGGCCAGTGAGGGGCTTGTCAGGGACCGTGCTGAGGAGGGCTGCGCTGAGGAGGAATGGCGGGAGCCTCCCCCTCCCTCTGATCTTGATCCTGAATCTTCCCAGGAGCAGGAGGACAGCATAGATCTGGAACAGTGGTTTGCAGACGGACATAGTTTAGAAGGCAGAAGCTGGGAAATACTGGGTGGGGAACAGCTAGGAGAAGAAACACTAGATGAGAGAGTGTTAACAGATTCGCAGTCTCTGGACAGCATCCACCTCCCTTCTCCAAAGTCAGCTCAGAGATGGGAGGGGGTGGGGTCGGGTGACGATGTTTCTATTTTACTTAATATATGGGGGGGGTTTGGTCAGTGTCGCTTGTGCAGGTTCTCTGCTGTTCGCTTGTGTTCCTTTGGTGGTGAGAGATGTTGGGGTTGGCCTACCTCTTTCCCCCTTTTCTTCCCAATGTCTCAACAAATGAAACAGATTTGTAAAAATGTTACGAGAGACATTTCATATATCTTTGTAAATCAAGAAAATCTTTAAGAAAGAAAGAAAGAAAGAAAGAAAGAAAGAAAGAAAGAAAGAAAGTGTTGGAACAGAAAGCACGGAGGGTACAAGCTCAGATTACAAGACGTAGAAGTGACGTACAGTGGAACCTCGGTTTATGAACACCTTGGTTTACGAATTTTCAGTTTACGAACACCGCGGACCCATCTGGAACAGATTAATTCACTTTTCATTACTTTCAATGGGAAAGTTCGCTTCAGTTTATGAACGCTTCAGTTTATGAACAGACTTCCGGAACCAATTAAACCCATGCTTCGGGTTAAGTACGCTTTAGGTTGAGTACTCCATGGACCCGTCTGGAACGGATTAATCCACTTTCCATTACTTTCAATGGGAAAGTTCGCTTCAGTTTATGAACGCTTCAGTTTATGAACAGACTTCCAGAACCAATTGTGTCCATAAACCGAGGTACCACGGTAGATTAATAGGGACAGAAGGGGGTGGGGATCCTTAATTGGGAGCATTGCCATTCTAGGAGATGTGTTCTTTGTTCTCTTGCTGCTGTGATTATTAAAGTTTTCTAACTGGTAAGAAGACTCTGTTTCCTTTGTTCTGCTTATCTACTGCCACGGGGGAGGGAGCTGATTCTCTGAAACCTTGAGAGTGCTTGATGCTTAGATCCAGGTAAAAAAGGTAAAAGTACAGGACCCCTGAATGGTTAAGTTCAGTCAAAGGTAACTACGGGGGGTGGCACTCATCTAACTTTTCAGGCCAGCATGACTAAACCACCACTGGCAGATGGAGGACTGTGATGAGTGCCAGAGGGCATGGAAACACCATTTACCTTCCTGCCAAAGCGGTACCTATTTACTTGCACTGGCATGCTTTCAAACTGCTAGGTTGGCAGGAGCTGGGACAGAGCAATGGGAGCTCACTCTGCCGTGTGGATTCGAACCATAGACCTTCTGATCGGCAAGCCCAAGAGGATCCGTGGTTTAGACCACAGTATCCCCCACATCCCTTAGATCCAGGAGCAGGTTTTCAACAATGCTTGGACACAACTGGTCACCATTTTGGATAACTGAGCTTTTCAAAACTGCACTGATTATTTTTGTTCCTTCAAATTTCAAAGCAATGCAAGATATGGGACGGCATTAAAATATATTGCAGTTATTCCCCTTGTGAGCAACAGCACCTGCTAATGTGTCATAGCTCTTTGGGAAATAGTATATATTTCCCAAATAGGCTGCCCCCCCCCAGCTGCATTATAAGCAAATCAGGTGACAGCAGGAGCCCTCTGTGCTAGCTGTTCTCATCTATAAGCTGATATAAGGGAGGGAGGGAGGGAGGGAGGGAGGGAGGGAGGGAAGGAAGGAAGGAAGGAAGGAAGGAAGGTGCTACCATGTACGTCCTTTTAAAGCTGTTTCCATGTAGATTTTTTTTGAGTTCTTTTGGACCTCTCCTAAGCAAAATTGCACAAAAATGGGATGGGATTGAGTTCAGTGGGATATGCCCATCCCTAAACTGAAGTAGGGATGTGGGTGGCGCTGTAGTCTAAATCACTGAGCCTCTTGGGCTTGCTGATCAGAAGGTCGGTGGTTCAAATCCCCGCAACGGGTTGAGCTCCCGTTGCTCGGTCCCTGCTCCTGCCAACCTAGCAGTTCGAAAGCAGGCCAAAAAAAAAAAAGTGCAAGTAGATAAATAGGTACCACCGTGGCGGGAAGGTAAATGGCGTTTCTGTGCGCTGCTCTGGTTTCGCCAGAAGAGGCTTAGTCATGCTGGCCACATGACCCGGAAGCTGTACGCCGGCTCCCTTGGGCAGTAAAGCGAGATGAGCGCCACAACCCCAGAGTAGTCTGCGACTGGCCTTAAATGTCAGGGGTCCTTTACCTTTTCCTTTAAACTGAAGGAATGGTAAATGGTATCAAATAAATGTAACAATAATATTCTACAGATATTAAAGTTTCCTATACATCTTATGCATTCTTTTCAGAGAAAGAAGATAAGAATTATACTAATCGCACATCCCATCAGAATTCCACCACTGGAATTATCTTCATATGGTGTTCTTTTAAAAATGCTATTAAAAATTCTGTTCACTGAGATGATTTCAAATATATACCATATAAATTTTGCTGACAAACATAACTATTATTGTTAGAACTGATTATCTGTAGACTATTCAGTATGTACTAATTTGGATTCTTGGTATTGTATGTATAATTTTCATACTGTGAAGATGAGTTGCCTTTTTGTTATTAAATTCATATTCATATGTGGCTAAGTCTAGAATCCTGAGACAATCTGTTAGTAATTGTTACTCATTCATCCTCCCATCTGCATTCTTGACTCTTCCTAATTAATTGTTGGTGCCCAAACAAAATCAAATATGTCTGTCTAAGCTAAGACAAACCATTTTGCAACCGGTGAAGATCAAGACTGATAATTGCAGGAGCAAAAGTTACTATCGCATTGATGTTTTAATTATGTTTCAGGAATACTGGCAAAACTGATACTGTAAGGAAATAACTCCAGCATATGAGAAGAGGAGTAAATGAGATAATATTCTGTACAGTATGACTATAGAGAATTAATGAGATTCTCTGGTACCAAGATAGAGAGTATATGACTTTGAAGACTACCTTATGAGATTTGTGAGATATTAATCTCTGTTGGGGGGGTGATGGATGAAACATCTTAATGTATATGTGGGGAAGAAATGAGTCAAGAGAAGCTAGTGGTTATTTAAATGTGAAATATAAAAAGGGTACATTTGCAGATGACACCAAATTGGGAGGGGTGGCTAATACCCTAGAGGACAGGGTCACACTTCAAAATGACCTTAACAGATTAGACAACTGGGCCAAAGCAAACAAGATGAATTTTAACAAGGAGAAATGTAAAGTAATACACTTGGGCAAAAAAAATGAAAGGCACTAATACGGGATGGGAGACACCTGGCTTGAGAACAGTACATGTGAAAAGGATCTAGGTGTCTTGGTAGACCACAAACTTGACATGAGTCAACAGTGTGATGCAGCAGCTAAAAAAGCCAATGCAATTCTGGGCTGCATCAATAGGAGTATAGCATCTAGATCAGGCATGTCAAACCTGCGGCCCTCCAGATGTTTTGGCCTAAAACTCCCATGATCCCTAGCTAGCAGGACCAGTGGTTGGGGAAGATGGGAATTGTAGCCCAAAACATCTGGAGGGCCGCAGGTTTGACATGCCTGATCTAGATCAAGGGAAGTAATAGTACCACTGTATTCTGCTCTGGTCAGACCTCACCTGGAGTACTGTGTCCAGTTCTGGGCACCACAGTTCAAGAAGGATACTGAAAAGCTGGAACGTGTCCAGAGGAGGGCAACCAAAATGGTCAAAGGCCTGGAAACAATGCCTTATGAGGAACGGCTTAGGGAGCTGGGTATGTTTAGCCTGGAGAAGAGAAGGTTAAGGGGTGACATGATAGCCATGTTCAAATATATAAAAGGAGGAGGGAGAAAGGTTGCTTTCTGCTGCTCCAGAGAAGCGGACACGGAGCAATGGATATAAACTGCAAGAAAGATTCCACCTAAACATTAGGAAGAACTTCCTGACAGTAAGAGCTGTTCGCCAGTGGAATTTGCTACCAAGGAGTGTGGTGGAGTCTCCTTCTTTGGAGGTCTTTAAGCAGAGGCTTGACAGGCATATGTCAAGAATGCTTTGATGGTGTTTCCTGCTTGGCAGGGGGTTGGACTGGATGGCCCTTGTGGTCTCTTCCAACTCTATGATTCTATGATTGTTAGCTAATCCTTCCTATGCTATCTTGGGTATATAGTGGTTTCACCTTCGTGGTGTAGAGGTCATATCGTTGGACTGGGGAAGGGAGACTCAGAAGACATGACAGCTGGTGAATATATGTAGAGGTTCTTAGTGGAACTTAACACTCAGTTCTTAGGCACGGGGGGAGGAATTGAACACCACACTATTATAAGCATTCAAGGATTTCATCTTGCCAGATGCAATGACCCCCTGGCCCTGTACACTTTTCTGGGGTTTCTCCAGACCCCAAATTTTGGAGGAATGGGGACACATGGGAGAAGGAGCAGGGCAAAGCCCCACTGCACAGGGATTTCACCGATGGGGTTTGTTAGTTGAACCCTTCTCATAACATAACGTTGAGTGATCAAGCAGGTTGTGATAAATCAGCTCCACCTCTTTGTGGGAACACGTTGCGGGCGAGTCTCCAAGCCTCCCCCTCCCCCCAGCGTGGGTTACGGTACTGTGTTCCGCCTTACGCCAGGGAGGCCCAGCCACGCCAGTTAGCCAAGCAGCCAATCAGGCGTCTTGGGAGGCATGGCCAGGGCCAATTTAAACCATGGCACCACACTGAATCGCCCCTTTTCAACCTCGCGCCATGGATCTCCCGCCCTCCCGCCCTTTGTTCAGGTTGCGTCATTTGGCCTTGCTTTGGACTTTGGTTGATCGCTTTTGAGGGGCCTGGTAGGACTTTTCCCAGTTGGCAAATTAGCACTGGCCACTTGGCTTTTGCCTACCTCGTAGCAATCGTCACAACTTTGTAAGGTTTGGCGGTTAGGCACTGGAATAGCAATGTGTGGGAAGGTGAGGTGTGGCCATCACCTGCTCCTCCGTGCTTAAAGGTGTCCTGTTAAAGGAATCCAGGGGTGTGGATCTCGTCCAAAGCCCAGGGAGGGGCTAGGGCCATGCCACGACCCCAGCGAGAACCCGGGGGATGGTCTAGTCAATCCACATCGGCGGGGCTCCCCCTACTGGTAGTTTACCCCTACCAGACTTCCTGCAAGGTGGGCAGGAGTCAGATATAGTCTGTGGATGTCAATGCCTAAGCCAGGCATAGGCAACCTTGGCTCTCCAGATGTTTTGGAACTACAACTCCCATGATCCCTAGCTAACAGGGCCGGTGGTCAGGGATCATGGGAGTTGTACTTCCAAAACATCTGGAGAGCGAAGGTTGCCTATGCCTGGCCTAAGCCAATACCCCTCACATTCTGTAACCAATAAAATTGTGGCCTAAATTTGCCCATTAACATTAACCTAAAATTCCGTGTCCTTGTGGTTTTTTTTCTCATGGGGGTGGCTTGGGGATTTGACACGCAAATCAAGTTATGTACTTGCATGTATCATTTGGCCCTAAAGCTAAGACAATACCTTCCCTGCCCTTCTGCAAAGACTGCAAAGGGTAAAAACTGGACTGCAATATGCTAGCTATTTTCATTTCCTAGAAGATTGTAAAGAGAGGGAGAAAATAAAATGTACCTCATAAAGGGGAAATGGGAAGTCAATTTTAAAAAATGTCTGTCATAAAGGGGAGAAGAATAAATTATTGGTTAAACTCAATCTGGTTAACAAAATTATAGCTGGCCTAGAAGAGAGATTACATAACTATGGGGAAATTATGAGGAGGGATTGCTTGGTGGGGGAAAAAAAGTCTCTCTCTCTCTCTCTCTCTCTCTCTCTCTCTCTCTCTCTCTCTCTCTCTCTCTCTCTCTCTCTCCGCCCCCCCCCCCAATTCCACAAATCTCAAAGCTGAAAGATATAATGCTAATGGAACATAACATGTTATTACTTCTCAGGGCTGCATTATAAATGAATGAAACAGTGAAATAACAAATGAAATGACTGAACAACAAGGAAGCATATAAGCAATGCTACACCCATTTTGGCTGGCGAATAATTATATCACTGGCACGCCCTTCTCTTTTTGTTTTGTTCGTTTTATGCAGCACCGAGACACTCCTCTTTATGGTGGGAAAGGAAGTGGAAAGGTCTGTTAAACATTGATCACCTGCACATTGCCATGGAGCTCTCTCAGCATCCAAAGCATCTTTGGAGACCCTCGTTGCAACTGGAAAAGGGGAAAGGTGCTGATCTCAAAAACACAGTTAAAAATCGCAGGACACAAATCCGAACAAGGAATCACAAGCTATGGCTTCATGTCTAACAGCAGAAAAGTGCAGGAAATGGTAGAGCAGATAGAAATAATTGGCAGGTGATATCCAACGATATCACATGCCAATTATTGGACAGTGTTCTTGAAGCTACGAACATGAGTTTGACCAAACTGCGGGAGGCAGTGGAAGACAGGAGTGCCTGGCGTGCTATGGTCCATGGGGTCATGAAGAGTCGGACACGACTAAACAACTAAACAACAACATCCAACAACATCACATGATTGGTGTGTGGGCAGAATAAAGGAGACCAGAGGGCAGTGCTTTCTGTCCAGACACCCAACTTAGAGGCTGTTGGGCCACAGCGCCCCCTGCTAGTGATCAGAGAGGGGTTCTCACCCCCAACATTGGTCAACCCCAAATATCCATCAACCAGCAGGCGGGCTGGTTGATTTCTGGATACACATCCTTCTTCTTCTTTGGCGATCACTCTTAGCCGAGTAAGATTGTCTTCCATAAATACGGTTGGTTTTAACCAGGCATCCCCAAACTGTGGCCCTCCAGAAGTTTTGGCCTACAACTCCCATGATCCCTAGCCAACAGGACCAGTGGTCAGGGATGATGGGAATTGTAGTCCAAAACATCTGGAGGGCCAAAGTTTGGGGATGTCTGGTTTTAACAGTGAGTCCGTAAGTGACTGTGGAGGCCAATTCTGGATCCACACGTCCTTCCACAATGGGGGGACATAGGTTTCCGCAAGGGAGTTGATCACGGTGTGATCACATCCAATGACTATGTTGAACCTGCTTTCATCTGTATTCAACAAAGTTGTGGCCTAATTTGATTACAACATATGTGTTGCTTGTATCGTTTGGACACACCGCCACTGAGTCTGGGTCCATAGCTTAAGTATACCCTTTTGGAATACAGCAGCTTTGTTTATTTACAGTTCCCTAAATGCTGGTAATCACCAGCATATGAAATGAAAGGTTACTTTTCCATGTCATGAGTATCAAAGGAAAAGAGCAACTGTTTTTATGTGTCCTGAATAGCATGTAGGGAAAGCATGCTTGAATGGAAGAGGTCAAGGCTCCAAAACTTCTCAAACTCTTTTTTGATCAAATAAAAGAGAAAGGTTACCCAACAACCCTGAGAATGAGTGCAGGCAATTAAAGGCAAAGACCTATAATTCTTCCCCTCCCTCCGCAGGAAATTACTTCTTTACAAAAGAGTGATAAAAGTGAGAATGGTTTACTAAACCTTTTAAGATGTTCTCACTAAAAACGATCCTTTATGTCAGCAAATAGGACACACTTTTGGATATATCTATGCACTTTTCAAAAATTGATCATCAAAGTCTCTTTTGAAACCCTGCAAAAATGTTCCTTATGCCCTTACCACAGGTTTCTTAATACTGTCTTTCTCCTAAGCACAGTTCCCCTGCTTTAAGGGACCGATCAAAATCTTTGGAGAACATATGATAAAATAGAAGCTGTCTTTAATGAATGCCCCACATGTAAGGTTATGCATTTGCAGGGCAGGAAATAGACCAGGCATAGGCAAACTTGGCCCTCCAGATGTGGGACTACAACTCCCACCATCCCTAGCTAACAGGACGAGTGGTCAGGGATGATGGGAATTGTAGTCTCAAAACATCTGGAGGGCTGAGTTTGCCTATGCCTGAAGTAGACTGTATGTGAGATCCTTCTAATTCCTGGATCCAGCAAGTGTTAAAATATAAGCCAAGCTAGGTTTCTGTGATGGTGATTGCCTGGGTGATGAGCCATTAACAGAAGAAAGCAAATGAGGCTTTGTGGAAGACAGCAAATGGTCGAGGCCCTTCCCTCAGCTCAGAGGCAGACAGAAGGAGAAATCCTGAGTTTAGAGTTTTCAGTGAAGTGACCTAGAAGAAAAGCAGCAAGCTAGAGGGAGAGTCAGAGAACAATGTTTGATGTCTGTTTGAATCCAAGACTGTGGCTATGGGAGAAACAAGGCTCTTTGGGAGTGTTAATGCTATGAATCTATCCATCCATCAAAGGCTCAAGTTGCATATATGTATAAATAAACCATATATCCTAAAGACATGACAGTCTCCACTGTGCCTCATTTCAAAAGGAAACACTCTGAACCGCCCTGAGAATTCCAGGTATAGGGCAGTATATAAATTCAATTAACAACAACACAAATCCTGGGTAAGTGCCTGGAACCCCTGGAATGTCACACTGCTCAGAGATTGGGGTGGGGTGCAACACTGGTGTCAGAAGTTGGGGCTCATATTTCTGGGAGGAGGACCTGTAAGCCAGGTGTGCCTGAGATGAAATGGAAGGCAAAATGGCAACACTATTTTGAATGGCTTGATGAAATCAAGCAGCGACAAACATGGCAGCTGTGCTTGCAGTTGGATAAAATAGAGCAGCCTCTGTGGAAAGGAAAGTGTGACACCATACGATGTGAGGCCCCTGACGGATGAGATGCTACAGGATATTGAAAGTGTCCCAGGACTCCGGCTGCAGGGCGCCCAGATGAAAGGGGCAACCAAAGCGATCCAGAATGTGGCTGGGCAGCTGAACGGCTTCGACTGCAAAGAAATGCAGTCAGTAGCTAGAGGCAGGGGGGAAGACAACATCTCAGAGAAGGGTGAGCTGGATGGAGCTGAGGAGCTGCTACTGGTGGATTTTTCCACTCCCTAGGACCCTGTTTTGGAAGAGGGGGTGCAGGAAGAATCAGTGCCTGCAGAGATGCCAGAATAAGAGGTGCTGCAGGAGGAATTGGAAGTATGTGTGAACATGCAAGAAGAGCAGTCAGCACCCAAGGAAATGGCGGGTGTTTTCCTCTGTGGAGGAGAACACACAGGAAAAGCTTGAGGCCTGTGTTTGTGTGCTAGAGGAGCAGCCAGCTCCTGCCGAATTGGATGAGATAACTTTCCTTCCAAATTTCACAAAAAGTCAAGCATCAAACACAACAAGCACACCCATTTGCATTCTTGCATACGCGCGCACACACACTTAGAAACCAGCCCATTATGAAATATTGGTTCATCAATCAGTAACCCCCTGCGGCCAATTGTAACAGTTATATAAATTCATCTTTAGAACATGGTAATGTGTTATCGTTATACCACAACATGGTTAGCTTGACAGGTTAATTTGAGCAATAACTTACCAAATAGCTAGTCATATTTGTCAAGTAAATAATTCAAAATTCTGGGTATGTTTAGAAACAAGAAATACATCACGGTGAGGAAATTGCTGAGGGTGTTTTTTAATGGAATAATTTTCTTTTGGCATGAGCTTTGATATCATATTTAGAAAAACAAGATAATATGAAAACCCCAAAAAGATCAGTACATGACTGGCTCCTTTGTAGTTCTGCAGGTATTTCAAATTGGATTTGCTTTCCCTCTTGTCCACTGTTTCAGTTAAATGGGTTTTTAGCTGTTTACCCCAGACTTTCTATATTTAGTTGTAGAGATGACAGAAGAATTATAACTTTGTGAATTCCAGTATGAAATGGCCTAATCCACACCGCTCAAACAAATGTGTGAATCGGAACTTAGCTATCCACCGGATTTTGTACTTAGAATAATAGAATTTTAAAGTTGGGAAGGGACCCCGAGAGCCATCTAATCCAACCTCCTGTGATGCAGGAATCTCAACTAAATCGCACGTGACAGAAGATGTAATGGTGCTGGTGGCTTCCTCACGAGTAAGCAGCTGCAAACCCTGTGCTTGGTTTTTACAGGGTTTTATTATATACATATGTACAAGACAGAGCATCAAAAAGCATGACTGTACTATTCCGATTCAGAATCCGGAAGCACCTCCCTTCGAGACTTTCGCCAACACAGCCCCCTGGGCACCCTGAACCTCCTCCGTTGGTCCCTCCTCTCCCCCCCCCTCTGTTAGAGTGAAGGTGCTGGTGGAACACCTTCTCCACTAGAGCTGCTGTCACGGTCCGGTCGGCGGGTGGTTGAAGCCCTGGCTGAGGACGTCAGGACCAGAGGCAAGATGGTGGTGTAGAAGCAGGAACAGATGCAGGGTTGAGGGTCCAGCAGCAGGCAGTCGCAGGGTCAAGGAGCAAGGCAGAGGCGAAGGTCTGGGAGTCAAGGAGGAAGGCATTGGCAAGGCAAAGGTCCAAGGGTCAAGGAGCAAGGCGTCGGCAAGGCAGAGGTCCAAAGCTCAAGGATCAAGGCGTCAGCAAGGCAGAGGTCCAAGGATCGAGGATCAAGGTGTCGGCAAGGCAAGGGTCCCAGGAGCAAGAGGACAGATGCAACCAGGCAGTGAGGCATCAAGTGGCCTCACCTGAGTGGCCACTCCTTGCTTCTCCAGCACAAGCTGAGGCAGGCCCCAGTCCTGCAAAGCACTACAGGCCCCAGAGCCTGACTCCTGCCCATATTCCTGACAGCTGCTCAGTTAAGGGACCAGCGCTGTAGCTCCTGGAGCCTCCCCCTCTTGAGTGCTTTGGTCTGCACTCTGTGACTCTCCCTCCGGAGCTCTCGTCTCCTCAACATCCCTAAGGGTCTACACCTCCTCCTGAGCTCCAGTCCTACCTTCTGGAGGAAGCTGCCAGGCGCTAGGCCCTGGGGCCCTGGCATCGTCTGAGAGCCCCTGTTCCGATCTACCGGACTCTCCGCTGACCCCTGGTGGTTCCCTGACAGAAGACCATCCAACCTCTGCTTTAAAACCCCAAGGAAGGAGAGTCTACTACTTTCCAATTCCACTTTCCAATCCTCTTTTAAATCCATCTAGCTTCAAGGCTATCATTGCCTCCTGTGGGAGCAAGTTCCATAACTGAGCACTGTGTGAAGAATATTCTGCTTCATGGAGTTGAATGGAGTTGCCCTTCCCCTGAAACACCAGGTTGTATTGGTTGGGTGCTATAAGACTGGACTTCACTTTGAAGGCTCCCGTGGCCTCGGTGTCACAAATGAGTTGGCCACAGCCAGGCACACTGTTGTATCATCCTGTTTGGATCATTGTGATACCTTCAGCATGCGACTGCCGCTGGAGACAGTTCAAAACGCAGCCGCTAATTACAAACGGGGGCTGCACATATAGAACATATCTCGTCATTCGTAAAAGAATTACACTTGTCCTTGTCAAAAGACGGGACATCTGAGCCATCATTGAGGACCAACTGGTGCACAGAGCATTAGCGTTGTGTAATAATGCAAGAAGCAAAATCGCAGCTGACTTATCGGATGAAGCTGGTAGAAAGCAGCAATGCAGCAAACCAGGGTCAAAGAGCACGTTCCCTTTTTTCAAGGGGCGTGAGACTCATATTCCCTACCGTTCTATCAGCAGGAAAGAGAGTAACGTGCCCCCCCCCCTTGAACCTTACTTTCGTTTCCTTTTTACAGAACTATTAATGAACTCTACCTTAGTTCCTGGTTCATCAGCTGTTCAGCGTTTAGATTTAGGCAACTCACAGTAAAATATCTCCCTCTCTCTCTCTCTCTCTCTCTCTCTCTCTCTCTCTCTCTCTCTCTCTCTCTCTCTCTCTCTCTCACACACACACACACACACACACACACACACACACACACACACACAGTTGTCCATGCTCTAACACCCCAAACACTTTGGAAATCAAATGTTTCAGCTTTCAAATGCTGACAACCCAGAAGGGAATGCTTCCATTTTCGAATTCACCTTGGAAGTTGAACAGCTTCTGAGGCATGTTTTTCCATTTTTTCAATGGATTTTGCCAACATGCAAGTGTGCCTCGGTTGTCGAATGTTTTGGAAGTCGAACAGTCTTCTGGAACAGATTATGTTCGACAACCGAGGTTCCACTTTACATATTTCAACCCTGTGTGATATGAACACCAGCATTTTACTGTGCATTAATAGGCACTTTAGCCCTGAATCAGCTGTTGTATTCCTCTGCGGACTAAAGCCTAGGAAACAACATCAGCATATTGTGATCTAAGATATTCTGGGAGATGATTGCTCATTTTTTTTTTTTTTTGAGGATGCCTTTCAAAAAATTTCTCATTCTTAATAACACCTGTCTTGTAGTATTGATGTGGACGTTGGTTTGTTTATTGTTTTTAATATATATATATTAGACTGTGGGCTTGTCCACACTGGATTGAAAAGTAGACTCCCACCCCAGTGTTGCCCCAAACTCCCCCCTTTAAATGTGGGTTTTTTCATTTCTAGTTATTTTGGACTTTTGAATGATGGAAGAACCCCACATTTATAGGAGGAAGGGTGAGATGCAGAGGACATCATTGTGAACGGCCCTATATTAACAGAGAGGCAGCCTGGTGAAAATCCAGCATTTTGCTCTGGTGTGGACAAGCCTTCCTTTATTGTGTTATTTATAACTAAATAAACATGGTGCCTCCATTCACAGAACCACAGTATCGTAGAGTTGGAAGGACCCATGAGGATCATCTAGCTCATCCCCCATAATGCAGGAATGTGGGACTTGAACCCACAACCCTGAGATTAAGAGTCTCATGTTCTACCAACTGTGCTATCCCAGGAGGTAATTCATTTCAGCTGTTCTGCATGTGTTGTGTACTTGAATTTGGCTGCACAACCATACCTGAGCACCGGGGGGGGGGAATTGTACATGGCCATAGTTAAGCACCTTTAAAACCCATTGATTTCAATCAGAGAGCTAGGCACATGCTTTATTGTCCCCCCCCCCTTATATCCATGGGTTGCTAAACTTTGGTTGCTCCCTGCCCATAATTTGCACAAACAGCATTTCCAAATTAGTGAAATAAATTGCTGCTTCCTTAGGCATGTGGATAAGGTAGCGGTTTTCCTTCAATGCTCTACATTCCGCTATGTATCTGTTCCTTATTAATAATCTCTTATTTGTACGACAAATATAACAAAGATCTACAGGGGGAGTTTTAATAGAAGGCAAATATTTAAAGCACTTCATCTTTCCTTCGACTTCACCATGAGACTTAAGTAATGGAAAATAACAGAGTGCAGGTTATGGAGTCATAACTCACACCTTGTGCATTGTTGGGTGTGTGGCTGTATACAGTGTTGTAAAATGCACAAGGTGTGGATTATTGCCCTATTATTGAACACCCAGCTGTGCCTTAATGTGGTTATAAAACAGTTTTAAATGGAGAAAAAATATAATTGGAAGAAGGCAGTGTGAGAACGTTGGGGGAAGCCCTTGTTTGGTAAGTAAATGTATTCACTATAGAACTAGGTCAAAAAGAAAATCCTGGAAATAAGTGGAAATTTTTGCTGGCTTCCACTGAGTTCAGAGATGGTTATCTGCATTCTGCCCGTGTAAGGGGAAGTTCTGAATGATGCATGTTGTATATTATTTCTGCTGTTTTCAAAGGTCTGGTGAGATTCAGTGCTTACAGATTCAGGACCGGCGGGGAGCCAGCAAGAAGTATTGAATTACTTACCTAAAACAATATCATTTGTGATTAGGCACAAAATCAGGAGTCTTATTTCCAATTTCCAGGTTCTAAAAACCTATTGGGGTATTTGCAATTGCCTTCTGCTGAATAGCCTGGATGGGAGGGCCTGATTATTGTGAATAAGCATTAGTATTTGGCCGGGAGATTCCATATAACCCACACTAAGGGGAGAAAAGTACAATGCAAACATAGGAAACAACTCCTAGGGGCTGAGGTCCCTTTGCTCCCCCCATAAAATATTTCAGGGGGCTGAGCCCCCCCACAAAAAGCTGATGGGCATTGCCATTCAAATGGTGTGCATGTTCCACATTGTGTGATCAATTATGTGGGGTGGGACTTACTTGCCCCCCCATATTTTACTCAAGTTGGCACCCCTGAATGCAAGCCTATACATATAACCACTGAGCCTAGGGATTGCTGATCAGAAGGTCGGTGGTTCGAATCCCTGTGACGGGGTGAGCTCCCGTTGCTTGGTCCCAGCTCCTGCCAACCTAGCAGTTCGAAAGCACGTCAAAATGCAAGTAGATAAATAGGAACCGCTACAGTGGGAAGGTAAACGGCGTTTCCATGTGCTGCTCTGGTTTGCCAGAAGCGGCTTTGCCATGCTGGCCACATGACCTGGAAGCTATACGCCGGCTCCCTCGGCCAATAATGCGAGATGAGCGCGCAACCCCAGAGTCGGTCACGACTGGACCTAATGGTCAGGGGTCCCTTTACCTTTAAATTACAATCATACCTTGGTTTAAGTACGCTTCAGTTTGAGTACTTTCAGTTTAAGTACTCTGCGGACCCGTCTGGAACGGATTAATCCACTTTCTATTACTTTCAATGGGAAAGTTCGCTTCAGGTTAAGTATGCTTCAGGTTAAGTACGGACTTCCAGAACCAATTACACTCATACTTCGGGTTAAGTACGCTTCAGGTTGAGTATTCCGCGGACCCGTCTGGAACGGATTAATCCACTTTCCATTAATTTAATCCACTTTAATCCACTTTCCAAAGCCGGGTAAGTCTGGGGACCCCTGGATTAGGGCTTTAAAGGTCAGCACCAACACTTTGAATTGTGTTCGGAAACATACTGGGAGCCAATGTAGGTCTCTTAGGTTATGTGGTCTCGGCAGCCGCTCCCAGTCACTAGTCTTGCTGCCGCATTCTGGATTAGTTGTAGTTTCCGGGTCACCTTCAAAGGTAGCCCCACGTAGAGCGCATTGCAGTAGTCCAAGCGGGAGATAACTAGAGCATGCACCACTCTGGTGAGACAGTGCGGGCAGGTAGGGTCTCAGCCTGCGTACCAGATGGAGCTGGTAGACAGCCGCCCTGGACACAGAATAAACCTGTGCCTCCATGGACAGCTGTGAGTCCAAAATGACTCCCAGGCTGCGCACCTGGTCCTTCAAGGGCACAGTTATCCCATTCAGGACCAGGGAGTCCCCCACACCTGCCCGCCCCCTGTCCCCCCAAAACAGTACTTCTGTCTTGTTAGGATTCAACCTCAATCTGTTAGCCACCATCCATCCTCCAACCGCCTCCAGGCACTCACACAGGACCTTCACCGCCTTCACTGGTTCTGATTTAAAAGAGAGATAGAGTTGGGTGTCATCCGCATACTGAGGAACACCCAGCCCAAACCCCCAGATGATCTCTCCCAGCGGCTTCATATAGATGTTAAAAAGCATGGGGGAGAGGACTGTCGGTAGATAAAAGGTAGTTAAAAGGGAGTGGTGGCAACAACTACCCTTCTTTGCCCTTTTTGTACTTTTGGGGAGAACCAGTGTCCTTTCTTTCTCCCGGTTTTCCAACCCTACCTTGGATAAGGGGAGCTGGTTGGGGGGAAAGATGAAGGGGAACGCATTAACCCTTCATTCCCTTCATTAAACAAAACTCCCTGGAATCCCTACACCACGGAAGGGGAGGAGGGAAGTCCAAATAATTATGTAATTGTAATTTATGATTATTATCGTTAAATTGAAAAGGGAATACACACACACACACACACACACACACACACACACACACACACAATCCCTCTTCCAGTGGTGTGCGGTGAAATTTTTAGTAGGGAACAGAGGCCCAGATGTGCCCAGCTTGTGAGGTCAATTGGGTGGCGCACGTTGTTGTGCACATAAGCATCGTGCCTCCCTCCCGAAGCTTCCCAGGCTTTGGTAAGGAGGTACCAGGGAACATTCCCCCTAGTCCATTGACCGCACACTACTGCCCTCTTCACTGGGACCTCTGCAAATTGTAGCCCTGTGAGGGGGAACTGACAACTCTCAGGACCCCTAACAGACTAAAGCTCACAGAATTCTTTGCTGGAAGCCATGATGGTTCAAAATGGTATCTTAGTGCTTAGTGTGAATGCGGCCTAAGACTGCTTTGGTCTGTTCTACATGGCTGCAGTCCTAAACAGCTTAACAACCTACAAATACACCACGCTGAAATCAAGGAGAAATGTAAAGTACTACACTTGGGCAAAAAATGAAAAATGAAAAATGAAAGGCACAAATACAGGATGGGAGACACCTGGCTTGAGAGCAGTACATGTGAAAAGGATCTAGGAGTCTTGGTAGACCACAAACTTGACATGAGTCAGCAGTGTGATGCAGCAGCTAAAAAAGCCAATGCAATTCTGGGCTGCATCAATAGGAGTATAGCATCTAGATCTAGGGAAGTAATAGTACCACTGTATTCTGCTCTCGTCAGACCTCACCTGGAGTACTGTGTCCAGTTCTGGGCACCACAGTTCAAGAAGTATACTGACGAGCTGGAACGTGTCCAGAAGAGGGCAACGAAAATGGTCAAAGGCCTGGAAACTATGCCTTATGAGGAACGGCTTAGGGAGCTGGGTATGTTTAGCCTGGAGAAGAGAAGGTTAAGGGGCGATATGATAGCCATGTTCAAATATATAAAAGGATGTCATATAGAGGAGGGAGAAAGGTTGTTTTCTGCTGCTCCAGAGAAGCGAACACGGAGCAATGGATTCAAACTACAAGAAAGAAGATTCCACCTAAACATTAGGAAGAACTTCCTGACAGTAAGAGCTGTTCGGCAGTGGAATTTGCTACCAAGGAGTGTGGTGGAGTCTCCTTCTTTGGAGGTCTTTAAGCAGAGGCTTGACGGGCATATGTCAAGAATGCTTTGATGGTGTTTCCTGCTTGGCAGGGGGTTGGACTGGATGGCCCTTGTGGTCTCTTCCAACTCTATGATTCTATGATTCAATGGCAGTTACTCCTGAGTAAACGTGGTTGAACTTGATGGTACCAACATATCCCCTGATGTCTGGTGTTTTGCCGTATTTCTTTCATTTATTGCACACTTCTGTGTGGAGTTTCAAAGAAGCCTGCCACACATATAATTTTATTTCTGTGTCGCGGGGAAAATATGCGTTGCTAGGTCACGCCAGGGCACTCTTGCAGTGGCTAGCGCTACTGAAAAGTCTCGCCCAAATGGATGTGAGTGGCTCTTATAGCAGAATATCGGTTAACACAGGAAGAGCATGGGTCAATTACAAGCCATCTGTTTGGATACAGACACCACAGGGTCAAGTGAAGAGCTGCTGCCTCTATTTATTTTCACATTCTTGAGAGTGAACAGAGGCAGAAAAACTCTGCTTCACAGATGGTATTAAAAATAGAGATTTGTCAGTTCTGTATAACTTCCCATAGCACCTTGATTTCTTCACAGACTCCCCATCAGGGCCATCCTAGTAAAGTGGGGGGTCTTATATGAAGATGTGCTTTGTGGAGGATCAGCTGCCATACTACGGGTGTTTCTGAAGCACACAGGATAACTGTAGCTTAAGAAAATCATAGTATCCCCAACAGCTCTCCACATATCGGATCCTCCTAATTGTGGGTCCATGTTGCGCATGGGTCCAAGGCACTCCCCTATCCTTGAGGGGGTGGGAGATTGAGCCCGGCCCACGCAATGGCCCCACAATCACACCATGGCCTGCTGGCCAATCAGAGATCGGTGGTGTGATCATGGGGGCATATAAAAGGCGGTGACGTGTTTCTGGGGATTCACCTGGCTTCACGACGCCAAACACCCACCCACCTGCCCTGAATATTAGGTGTCTTCTTTGGCCTTCCTCTGGACTTTGGTTGGTCACCTGTTTTGGAACAGGGGCTGGGTAGGAAATTTTTCCAGTTGGCAAATTGGCATTGGCCATTTGCTTTTCGCCTACCTCTTGGCAATCGTCACAACTTGGGCAGTCAGGCATTGGCTTACACTGTGATGTGTGGGAGGGGAGGGGAGGCCATCACCTGCCCCTCCAGGTACAAGGGTATTCTGGTGAAGGAATCTGCAGGTCTGGGTCGCATCCGAAGGCCCCTTGAGGGGCTAGGGCCATGCCAGGACCCAGCGGGAAGCCTGGGGTGAGCTTCAGTTGGTTGCCATTGACGGAGCTCCCTCGTTTGGTTGTTTACCCTTCCAGACTTCCTGAAAGGCGGGCAGGATTCAGATATAGTTATTGCCAATGCCTAAGCCAATACCACTCACAATGTTGTAATCAATAAAGCTATGGCCTAAATTTTTGCCCGTTAACCTTAAACCAGGCATCCCCAAACTGCGGCCCTCCAGATGTTTTGGCCTACAACTCCCATGATCCCTAGCTAACAGGGCCAGTGGTCAGGGATGATGGGAATTGTAGTCCAAAACATCTGGAGGGCCGAAGTTTGGGGATGCCTGCCTTAAACTCAAATTCTGTGTCAGTGTGTATTCAACCTGCTGGTATTAAGAGAATCACACAGTTGGAAGGTGACTCAATGATCATGTCTTCCAACCCTCACATCCAACAGAGCTGCAATTGGCCCTTACCCCCCACCCCATTAAATGCATTGCATTCCAGCTCATGCTTTCGTAAACCACTTAACGTGAGGTGGTTTTTGTTGTGTATTGAGTCAAAGGATTTTATCTCTGTATTATTATTGTCTGTATTTGCATTAGGATAAAGTAACTGCCTTTTGGTTCCAGAGGGTACAGCTACTATTGGTTCATTTAAGCTGCTGTATTTGGATCCTCTGTCTTATTGGTTCCCTCCAAAAGGCAGCACTGTGATTGCCTGATATTGTTCCCTCCAAAATGTATCCCTTTCTAGCTAGTTCCCTGTCCCTATAAATGTAGCCTTCCTGCCCTCAGAGTCAGTCTTGTTCACTTTAATAAAGAGCTGTTACTAGAGAACTGTCTCCAGCATGTTTTGTCAAGAGAGCTGAAATCACAAACCCCACGTCACAACAACTGGCGACGAGGATGGGATCCGGAATGCTGAGGAGCGGTTAAACACAACCCTGCCTCAGAGTCCGGATTGCAGCTGAGAACAAGACTCACTGGCCAGCTGAGAAGACGACCCTGCCCGCTAGGACAATGGAGAGTCCAAGGGTATTGGAGCCCTTCCAGCCATCAGAGCCCCACACCTGGGAAGACTACGTCGAACGCTTCGAGTTCTTTGCAGTGGCTCAAGGGATCACCGATGCCAGCAAAAGAAGGGCCACATTCCTGAGCTACTGTGGGCCCGAGACCTTCAAGCTGGCCAAGGCATTACTTGCTCCAGCGAAGCTGAGTGAGACATCTCTCAAAGATATTCTTGCCTGCCTAACAAGCCACTTGGCGCCTACTGAGACCAAGATGGCCCGGCGGATGGAGCTCCATAAGAGGCAGCAGCATGCTGGGGAGTCTGTATCCGCATTTCTGGCTGAACTCCGGAAGCTCGCTCAGCACTGCGGCTTCCAAAATCTGGAAGAGACTCTCCTGGATCAGTTTATTGGTGGTCTGAGCAGCAAGAAAGCCAGAAGACGCATCGTGGCTAAAGAAGAGGTTACCCTTGCTTCAGCCTTGAAGGAGGCCACCGCCACGGAGAATTATGAAAGAGAGGAGCTTGATGCCAGTCGCAAGGCCACTAAGCCACAGATAGAAGTTGCGCATGCCATGGACAAGCTAGAGGCTACTCCGAGCCAGAGCCCAGTCCGTGGGGTCGAGTTGGTGCGTCAGGCCTGCACAGTGCACAAAGATCACCGAGGCAGTTGCCCAGGTTGTGGCGGAAACCATGGGCGGAAGAGTTGTCGTTTCAGGGATGCTATGTGCCGGATGTGCGGGAAGACAGGTCACATCGCCAGGGTCTGTAGATCGGCGGCGTCAGGAGCAACAGGAGCACCTAGACTGGAGCATCGCAGACCGCCCACAGCAACTCATTTTCGAAAGGACTGCCACTACATAACGGAGATCAACGGGAGGGCCGTGCAGTTTCCAGCGCAAGGCAAGGCACACGTCAAGGTGAAGATTGAGGGTCAGCAGTGCGACATGGAGGTGGACTCTGGATCTGCATTCACCATTGTGTCGGACCAGACCGCGAAGACATTCTTCCCCAGGGGTAAGTTGCCCCCTCTGGAGCCCTTCCCGGCAACCTTGCAGTCGTACTCAGCAGGCCGCATCCATGTTATGGGAATGTGTGCCGTGAGAGTACAGTTCCGGGACAAACAGGCTGTACTCAAACTGGTGATTGCGAAGGGCAGTCGCCCCAGTCTCCTGGGCACTGACTGGTTCCCCGCCCTGGGACTGAGTATCTCAGGGCTTAATTCAATCCAAACCTGCCCTGAGATGAGCGAGGCATTATGCAAGGAATTTGCTGGTCTCTTTAATGGAAAACTGGGTTGTTATAAAGGGCCCCCAGTTGACTTCGAGTTGGACCCCGGGGTGGCCCCAATCCGACTCAAACCAAGGCGAGTGCCATTTGCACTGCAACCCAAGATTGAGGCAGAGCTGGATAAATTGGTCAAGCAGGGAGTTCTCTCACCCGTGGACTCTGCTAAGTGGGAGACTCCAATCGTCACGCCCCTTAAAGCAAATGGGGAAGTCAGGATATGTGCAGATTACAAATGTACTATCAATAAGGCACTCAGGGGAAACTCATACCCCATTCCAGTCATATCACATCTGTTGGCTAAACTGGCTGGGGGCAAGGTGTTCGCCAAAATTGACCTGGCACAAGCTTACCAACAGCTGCCAGTAACCCCACAATCAGCGGAAGCACAGACTATTGTCACACATAAAGGGGCATTCAGAGTTAACAGATTACAGTTCGGAGTTTGTGTGGCCCCAGGGATTTTTCAAGGGCTCATGGAACGCCTGTTAAGGGGTCTGCCGGGGGTCTTGCCATTTTTGATGACGTTTTGATTGCTGGAAAAGACCCACAGGAACTGGTTGCGCGTGTCCGTGCAGTGTTGCTCAAGTTCAAGGAGGTGGGGTTGCAACTGAAAAAAGAAAAATGCAGTTTTGGGGTGCCAACTGTGGATTTCTTGGGGTTTAAAATTGATGCATCAGGCATCCACCCCACAGATGCTAAGATTAAGGCCATCATCGAGGCACCACGACCACAGAACAAGACGGAGTTGCAGTCATTCCTGGGACTTATTAACTTTTATCATTCATTCTTACCCCAGAAAGCTTCGGTAGCTGAACCATTACATAGACTTTTGCAGAAAAAGAATGTGTGGCGATGGGGGCGGGAGCAGCAGAAGGCTTTTGACTCCTTGCGAGAAATGCTGAGTAGCAGGAGCGTCCTTGCTCATTATGATGAGTCGAAGCCGCTGGTCCTGGCATGTGATGCCTCTCAATACGGCCTGGGGGCTGTGCTGAGTCATAGGGAACCAGATGGGTCGGAAAAGCCCATCTCTTTCTATTCCCGTACGTTGTCACCCACGGAGCGCAACTATGCTCAAATTGATAAAGAGGCACTAGCAATTGTGTCAGGAATCAAAAGGTTCTATGATTATTTGTACGGTCGCCATTTCTCCATTGAAACGGACCACAAACCACTGTTAGGGTTGTTCAACCCAAACAAACAAACGCCACAAATTCTCTCCCCCAGAATGTTGCGTTGGTCAATATTCCTGAATGGGTTCCAGTACACCTTGACCCATGTGCCGGGGAAACAGTTGTGCCACGCTGATGCGCTGAGTCGATTGCCCCTTCCTGGCGGGAGCAATGAGGATCCTGCTCCGGCGGAGCACATTATGATGCTAGAAACACTTCCGGGGGCTCCTGTAACAGCTACTGATATAGCTGAGAAAACGAGGAAAGATGCTGTTCTCTCCCGTGTGCTCACTTGGGTGGGGAGGGGGTGGCCAGGTGGTCCGCATGAAGAAAAATTCAGGCCTTATGCGACAAGGCAGCACGAATTGTCCATGCATAAGGGTTGTCTCCTATGGGGAGATAGGGTGATCATCCCAGCACCACTGAGAAACAGGGTTCTTGAGACGCTTCACATGGGACACCCGGGAATGGTCAGGATGAAGTCGCTAGCCCGATGTTATGTGTGGTGGCCTGGAATGGACCAGAACATAGAACAATGGGTACGAACATGCAAGGCATGCCAAGAGGTGCGGCCAGAAGTGGCCAGAGCCCCAGTCCACTGGTGGGAGCAGTCCAGGACTCCCTGGAGCCGGCTGCACATAGATTTTGCTGGGCCATTCCAAGGGAAGGTCTTTTTGGTTATCGTTGATGCATATTCCAAATGGTTAGAAGTGGCGATGGTCCCTAGCATGGCATCAGCTGCCGTAATCAAGGTGTTGAGGCAGCTGTTTGCAACCCACGGGTTACCTGAGACCATTGTATCAGATAATGGGGCAGCTTTTGTATCCCAAGAATTCAGGGCATTCTTGGCTGATAACTTCATAAGAGGGGTCACATCCGCGCCCTTTCACCCATCCTCCAATGGGCAGGCTGAGCGCATGGTAAGAACAGCCAAAGAATCCATTGCGCGCTTAATGGAGGGTAACTGGTCGGCTCGCATTGCACGAATGTTATTTTTGCAGCATGCGACGCCGTGTACTGCGACGGGCAAGTCGCCAGCTGAGCTGCTCTTAGGTAGAAGACTGGTAACGGTGCTGGATTATGTCCACCCAGATAAAATGCCAAACCGTAATTCAAGAGCAACCCCCCAGGCTGAGACTGACACAACAAGGTATCTCGCCCCTGAAGATCTGGTCTGGGTGAGGAACTATTCACGAGGTCCGCGGTGGGTGGCCGGTGTGATCACCCGGGCTAGTGGACCTGTGTCCTATTATGTGACCTTGGAAAATGGGCAAGTTTGGAAGAGACATATAGATCAGCTGAGGCGCCGGGCGCTCAGCAGGGAGGAGTCAGATAATTCATCCCTGGCTAATGACGCACAGCTGCGAGACCAGAGTGAAGATGGCCCAGAGGTGCAGTCACCAGGGGCTTCAGCAAATGAACCAGGGTCTGCTAGTCCTCAGGATGACGAGGTACAGGTAGGGGACCCTGAGATGTCTGGGACTCCATCTGTTCCTGACGTAACCCCTATAGCAGCCCCTCCACCACAGGTAACACCCAATCCAGAACCTGCAACACCTGTTGTCAGGAGATCAAGTAGAAGTTGTAGGACCCCACAGTACCTGAGGGATTACGTCTGCTGTGCTCACTAGGGGGGGAGGGGTGTTGTGTATTGAGTCAAAGGATTTTATCTCTGTATTATTATTGTCTGTATTTGCATTAGGATAAAGTAACTGCCTTTTGGTTCCAGAGGGTACAGCTACTATTGGTTCATTTAAGCTGCTGTATTTGGATCCTCTGTCTTATTGGTTCCCTCCAAAAGGCAGCACTGTGATTGCCTGATATTGTTCCCTCCAAAATGTATCCCTTTCTAGCTAGTTCCCTGTCCCTATAAATGTAGCCTTCCTGCCCTCAGAGTCAGTCTTGTTCACTTTAATAAAGAGCTGTTACTAGAGAACTGTCTCCAGCATGTTTTGTCAAGAGAGCTGAAATCACAAACCCCACGTCACAACAGTTTTGTGTGTGTGGTTTTCTTACAGCACATTTTGTCAAATGAATGAAAATAAAATCCTAAATAACTGAGAATAATGCTTTGTACTGCTGCTCCTTGTGGAGGGCTGAATAGAATCATAGAAGTTTAGAGTTGGAAGAGACCCAAGAATAATCTGATACAGGAATCTCAATTAGAGCATCCATGACAGATGGCCATCCAATCTCTGATTAAAAACCTCCAAGGAAGGAGAGCCCACAACCTCCCGAAGGAGTCCGTTCCACTGTCAAACAGCTCTACTCTTAGAAAGTTCTTCCTGATGTTTAGTCAGAATCTCCTTTCTTGAAACTTGAAGCCATTGGTTCGAGTCCTACCCTCCAGAGCAGGAGAAAACAAGTTTGCTCCATCCTCCATGTGACAGCCCTTGATATATTTAAAGATGGCTATCATATCTCTTTTCCAGGCTAAACATACCCAGCTCCTTCAACCATTCCTTATGGGGCTTGGTTTCCAGACCCCGGATCATCTTGTTTGCCCCCCTCTGTATATTACAGATTGGATCCACATAGCCGCCTGAATTTTTGGACTCTAGTTGGAAACAGGACAATGGTCTCTTTTTGGTGGTGTCGCTATAGGGGCTGCCATGGTGAGATCCTGCACTTCAAAATTTACCACTGCACCAGGGCTACCCAGGATTTTTTTTAAAAAAAATGGAGTGGAGGCAGAGGTACATTTGCAAATCTAGTAAACCAGGCACCCCCAAACTTTGGCCCTCCAGATGTTTTGGACTACAATTCCCATCATCCCTGACCATTGGCCCTGTTAGCTAGGGATCATGGGAGTTGTAGGCCAAAACATCTGGAGGGCCGCAGTTTGGGGATGCCTGCAGTAAACTGACATGGGCACCACAAAATACTCATTTCACAGATGGGACATGGGTGATGCTCAGGACCCCCCCCCCCAATACCCTAGAAAAGCAATCAACTACAAAAAAACACCTCTCACTTAAAAAAATAACAAAATAAGTAACAGGGGGCTTTGGTGAGTGTCAGTGGGCGTGTCTGAGAGCACCAAGGTCTCAGCAAATCATTTTATCATTTTCATCTTAAATGAAGAGACGGAAACAACAGGCTTCTTCCACAATAAAGCAAATTCTGGATTTCCCAGTCAGGATGACCTACCTAAAGCATCATCTTTTCATTTAGTTTGGGTATTAAGCAGGTAATGCATACCTTTGAAACAGACAGTAAATAGCTTTTAGTGGCCTCAGACGTTGCCACTTCACTCCATTAGACCGTTTTTTAATGCCTGCCCAATTCCATTGACTTAAAAGTACTGTAAAAGTGTTGTGAGCCAGAGCCTAATCATTAGAGGAGCCTGCAAACTGGCCTGTGATAAATTTGCAGCAGTGTGTTCACACAATGCCATTGGTAATACAAAGAACTTGATTAGAAGAGGGAAAGAAATTGATATAAGCAGAGTCCTTAAATCCCAGCTGCGGCGTTACAATTGAACTGTAATATCATAGATCAGTATACTGCATTCCTAAACAGATGGATATAATAGAAGTGAGATGTAAATGTTGGAGTTATAATTTAGTTTAAAATTCCTTTTAGTTGGATAGGGAGAAATTACACATCATTAATTTCCTCTGGGCAGAATAATAAAACCCTTACGGTGTCTGATTTATAAAACACTTGGAAGCAAAAAACGTAGGTTTTTTTTTAAAAGAAGAAGAAAGAAACCAATGTCAAAAAGGTCAGGTTTTCCTTTACATGACCAGGCGCGACAGCCCCAGCCCCCAGGGATCACAATAAAGGAATAAAGACTCTGACAACGTGTTATGGAATTAAAATTAGGGCACAACTTTATTAAACTTCCGAAAGAAGCAAGACCTTGGCTTAGGCCTTGGGCATGTATCCCTCCTAGTCCACCAGTCAGGTGGAACTGGGGCACATCAGGGTAAATGGGATATAAGGGTGCTCTGCGAGACATAAGTGTAGCAGGCAGCCCAGGCCATATCCCTGCACGCAGGGTAGTTCACTGACAACCTTTCAGTGTATGGCTAGGGACACCCATATATATAACCCCTTTAAGAGGGGGACCCTGGAACATACCTGCCAAGTTCCTTCTTGAAAAATAAGGGATCGGACCGGAAGTACCAGACCAGAAGTCGCGCTGCAGCCATTTTGGAACTGGGCAGAGCAGCATCAAAAATCGCTTCTGAGCATGCTCCGCCCAGTTCCAAAATGGCCGCTGCGCTAGAATAAACCAGGAAAAAACAAAAACAGCTGGAAACAGCTGGAAAAACAGGGGTTCCCGGGGAATACGGGAGACTTGGCAGCTATGCCCTGGAATCGCCGCCATAGGGGGATGAGTCACCACTCTCTCTCTCTCTCTCTCTCTCTCTCTCTCTCTCTCTCTCTCTCTCTCTCACACACACACACACACACACACACACACACACACACCAATATACAGAATAAAAGTATTCCACCCAAGGCCATAACTGCCAAAGTTGTGACGAATTGCTACGGGGAAGACAAAACCTGCCAATGCAGGAAAATTTCTTCCCAGTCCTTCAGCAGCAACCAGTCAAAGACCGTAGCAGCGCCCGCTAAACAGGAAGAAAAAGTTAACCTGCAAACAAGAAACATTAAACAAAGGGAGGGTCGGGAGGGTGAATCTTCAGAGCCGACTGCCTGGCTGTTGTTGGCTCCACCCGCTATTTAAACTGGGATTGGCCCCACCTCCCAGCCAGAAAGTTGATTACTGAGACTGGGCGTGAACCTCCGAATAATAACCCTGAGAAGCAAGCCAGCCCCCTATTTCTAGTAAGTTCCCTGGGATCCCGCAAAGGACACCCACATACAAAGTGTGAGTGCTTATTGTTGTTTAACTATTTTGTTGAACAAAACATTCCAGAGATGGACATTGTTCTCATCCCAGCCACTGGGCTGGTATCCTGTACATGTCTCATCATTTTAGCTACTGCAAGGAATGCACAAACACACAGGATTTTTCTCATGAGGTGTCTTTAATCAAACATAAAGACCAAGCTAAATTTCTAACCGTTAGAAATGGATCAGATAAAAATACTATTGTCAAGTGCAATTAAAGTGCATTAATTATCCAGATATTTTCAAGGGGGATTTCTTTTCCTTTTTTGTGTTTTTTTGAAGAAGCATAGCAGTTGATGTCAGTTTGCATTTCTTAGTGCAGAAAGTATTGATCTAATGCGTACAGATCTTTCCTATTTGTAATTAATTCAACCAGGTTCTGGAAGCTTCTCTGTGTGAAAGAAACAAGCAGAAGGTTCATGATGTTTGGGTTATACCTTCAGAGAAGCTGAGTACAGCTAGTTTAAACTGGTTCTCTTAGCTCTTCTGTCAAGGTCATATAAAAGTAGGGCCAGAAGGAGCCCATAGCTGCCAAGTCTCCCGTATTCCCCAGGAAACCCCCGTTTTTCCAGCCGCTCCCAGCTGAAAAAACGATTTTTCCCGGTTTACTTACCGGCCGGGGGAGGCGCCTTCTGCGCATGTCTGGAGTCTCTGGACATGCGCAGAAGTGATTTCTGGCACGGCGGCCATTTTGGAACTGGGAGGAGCATACTCAGAAGCGACTTCCGGTGCTGCTCTACCCAGTTCCAAAATGGCGCCAGCGCTACTTCCGGTCTGCCGATCCCTTATTTTTCCGGCAGGAACTTGGCAGGTATGGAAGGAGCCTGGGTTTCACTTTCTCTTTCTATCTCTTTTCCTTCCTCCTGTGTGGTGTTCGGTACATATTATGCTTAGTGTTGAGAATTAGACTTATTATAAGTTATTGTAAGTTTAAGTTAAGTCTGCAACTGGATTTTCTTATGGACAGTGCCAAGCCTGAATGTATTGGATTTGTGACCATTATGCTCATTTGCCCTCGCCAGCAGTAAAGCTCTGCTGGATGAAATACAATTGCCCCTGGTCTATTTTGGGGGGATCCTGCAACGTGTTTAACTTTTTACTCTGCTAACTATACGTCGGAGTTCTGCTTTGGATCAATATTGAGTAGAATTTCAATGACAGTTGAAGGGCCTCAGTAACTCAAAGGAACCACTTACAAATCAACCTATGAAAGCCCAAATCACAGCATGACCGTATATTGGAAGGAGTGGGTACATTCAAGAAACATGTACGGAGCAATTTTTCCGGTTGTATTGCCCCGGGATTCTCTCTCAAGATCTCGTGAGACCACCCAAGTTCCCGTGAGATCTTGCGGGAGCATCCCAGGCTTTGGGAGCCTGTGCGAGGAGAGCGCCTTGCTTTCCAAGCAAGGCAGAGAGCCTAAAAGCTCATTTTGTACCTGGAAAACAATGTGGAGGGATTGGTCTGTAATTTTCCACTGATGACACCATGAACAAGAGTATTTGATGGGGGAAACATGGTGTGCCTGTGATTTCTGTGCAGTCCTTTGCACAAGTAGAATTTTTCAAGCAGGAATCTGTTGCTCATAGATGCAAACTGTTGTCCTCAGTTGTTAAAAGAAATACATTTACCATTCATTTAATTCATCTTCAGGGGTAGCATCCTTTGCCGGATCATTCTCTATTGTTGCATTCATCCCAGCAGTAAGCTGGGGCTGGTATTTACGTAGCATTTTTTCCTACCAACCCCACCCAAGGGAATGTTGTTTTCTTTTCTCTCTCTATGCCTGCAGTTGAGTACGAGAAGCCTTCATAAGGGGGGGGGGAATAATGTTTAAATGGCATAAGTTTGAGAGATGAGGGCATCTCTCCAAGTGCCATGCAAGATTATATTTTCATTTTACACTGGTGCAGAGCTCGATGTCACCATAGGGAGATAAAAGTATATCCAAACTTCATCTGAGAGCATTATTTTACAATAATACTCCATATCAAAACAATCTTATAGGGAAAGGAAAATTCAAGTCGTAATGTATTTTAGTCATTTGCTGGTGCAATTTTGTTCCATCTTTTCTTGATAATAATGTGCCATTTTTCTACAAAATGGTAAAAAAATAAAACAATAATCTTGGTTAAAAGATAACAAGAGTTTAGCAAAACTGCTTTAATGTCACCAGAACATTTTGTACCAGAGAGAGATGTGGTATATATACAGCGCACTAGTAAGGTAAGTATTGTTGGGTTGAAAATAGACTTCCACACCATTTATTTAAAGTTTGGGTGTTAAAATGAATTTTGCACTTGGGATCAGGGATAGCTTATACTGTTTCACTTATTTGTTTATAATATTCTCGCAACTGACAGAAGAGCCTTTGATCTCTGCATATGTAGATCCAACTTATTTTTTCAATAAATATATTGTGTTGTGTATAGCTAAGATTGGGTTACTAAGCCATACTTAGAGTTAAATGCATTATTTCTGTGGGTCTACTCTGAGTATAACTTAGTTGGATGGAACACACACACATATATTTTCATAATTAAGGCCTCTTTGACATTAAAAGTTCCCTAAAAACTATAGAGAGTACCTTAAACACTGTGTTCAGTCTAGTCAGATTTCAGAACATTAGAGCCTGATGCATAGCATATAACAGTGAAAAAAATGTTGTTGGCCTCAATGAGGCTTTTGACAAACATACTAAGTTCATCTTCTGATATTCTCTTACATTTGCAATTTTTTTGTAATGTAATTACCGGGTAAGAATGATCTTACAAAATCTTTGCACTCAAATAAAGTTTTTGATGTGTAAATCTTTAAAGCTGCATGTAACCTACTCTGTGATTTGAGATAGCAATCATATTATCCTTATCTCAGTCTTTTCTGAAGCAGGTTCAAACTGTTACTTCAAAGCTAAAGCAGATAAAATCAGAATGCATTTCAAACTACTTTTATGTCATATGGGAAATGACTTCAGAATAGGGAAATGTTTAAGCTGTAAAACATCATGGGAGGGGGAAGCCTTACAGATACTTCTGCTCAAACATTTATACAGTATTAATATTTTGAAACCATTGATGAAATACTGTAAGTTTAATTTGTGCGGCTAATACACACCATACGGTGCACGGTCTTTTCTACCAAGTTGCTTGCTTATTTTTCCACAAAGACATAGACTGGACTGACTCTATAACCCAGGCATCCCCAAACTGCGGCCCTCCAGATGTTTTGGACTACAATTCCCATCTTCCCCGACCACTGGCCCTGTTAGCGAGGGATCATGGGAGTTGTAGGCCAAAACATCTGGAGGGCCGCAGTTTGGGGATGCCTGCTATAACCCCTTTCCTCCAAATTTGAATTAAGCTGTGAGAATTTTGCATTTGGGAAAGTTGTTTGATGGGGTCTGACTTTAAGAAGTGCTTATTAAAGCCAAGGTAAGGACTGTGTTCATTTCGGCAGCTTTCCACATGATCAGGAAGGGGGGGCGAAGACAAAATAATGCAAAGTGATTCTAGTATAGGCAACTTAACATTTCATCTGTCATTTGCAGCTCGCGCTAACAGTCAGAAGACAGCAAAAGTACCGACAGGTTAAGGGGCCACAGCTGATTGTGCATTGGAAAAACATGGTAGGTAATGTGGTATTGGACCCAGGTGGCGCTGTGGGTTAAACCAGAGTCTAGGGCTTGCTGATCAGAAGGTCGGCGGTTCGAATCCCTGCAACGGGGTGAGCTCCCGTTGCTCGGCCCCAGCTCCTCCCCACCTAGCAGTTCGAAAGCACATCAAAGTGCAAGTAGATAAATAGGGACCCCTCCAGTGGGAAGGTAAACGGTGTTTCTGTGCACTGCTCTGGTTCGCCAGAAGCAGCTTTGTCATGCTGGCCACATGACCCGGAAGTTGTCTGCGGACAAAAGCTTGGCCTATAGAGTGAGATGAGCGCCGCAATCCCAGAGTTGGACACGACTGGACCTGATGGTCAGGGGCCCCCTTTACCTTTACCTAATGTGGTACTATTAAGAGGGTGTTATTTATTGGGGGGGGAAGGGCAATTACCCCTCTGTATTCCAGAACACGTGACTTTTTCTTCGAGAGTAATTCCATGCCTTTGACTCTTCCTCAGCTGTCACCTGGAAGCAGGTGTTTCCTCAGGCTGTAGGCCAGGGGTCAGCAAACTTTTTCAGCAGTGGGCCGGTCCACTGTCCCTCAGTCCTTGTGCGGGGCTGGACTATATTTTGAAAAAGATAATGAACATGCCCCTGTCCCAACAACAGACGACACACAACGGCATAGCAAGGTCTTGTGTGGAAGCCCTAAATATAGGGAGAGGTGGGTGGGTGTTCCGATGCACAGGCCCAAGAAAGGAAACTCAGGGACACGTGCATGGGCTGCTTTATTATTATTATTATTATTATTATTATTATTATTATTATTATTACCCCGCCCATCTGGCTGGGTTTCCCCAGCCACTCTGGGCGGCTTACAACAGCAAAATGAAATAAAACAATTAAACATTAAAAGCCTTCCTAAACAGGGCTGCCTTCAGATGTCTTCTAAAAATCTGGTAGCTGTTTTTCTCTTTGACATCTGATGGGAGGGCGTTCCACAGGGCAGGCGCCACCACCGAGAAGGCCCTCTTCCTGGTTCCCTGCAACTTGGCTTCTCATGATGAGGGAACCACCAGAAGGCCCTCGGTGCTGGACCTCAGTTTCCAGGCAGAACGATGGGGGGTGGAGACGCTCCTTCAGGTATACTGGACCGAGGCCATTTAGGGCTTTAAAGGTCAGCACCAACACTTTGAACTGTGCTCGGAAACGTACTGGGAGCCAAAGTAGAGGTCCCTTGTACTTTAGCTGGAATTCCATTGGTCTGATTGCTCTCAGCATTGAGGGACCTCCAATAGGGTGTTGTGGCTATCCAAACCAAACACTCTCACCCACAACACAGGGTCTGGTTGCCAGGTCTCACCCTCTTGTAAGGGAGGACCCGATTTGTAATCCAGATCAGGATGCTTTGGAAATACAAGAAGACACTTTGGCCATACTTTAGGGCAGATGCTTACAACTGGCAGATACGTGTATTATTAGTAGATTCCCAGATCAAATTTTGAAAGAGCTGTGTTGTCAATGCTACCCTGTAATGGAGAATGACAGTCTTGTCACTCAGCACATGAAAAGCTGCACATAAACAGATTAGATGTGAAGACCTACCTAACAGAGAGGAGGAGGGAATTGTAATGCTGATGAAAAGCACTTATGTTCCCAAGGCAGGCTATTCTTTTCGGTACAGATGGCCGTTGCGCTGCAAATCAATGTGAAAGGAATCCTCCTTGGGAAAAATAATTAATAGGGTTGATTAGGTAAGCAGGGCTAAGGGTGATTCTGGCATATTTATCAAATGCTGGATGAGTTATTTGTCTGTTTATGTTTATATAATCACTTCCCATCCAAATGTTGCTTCTAAGTTTGTGTTCGACAACATGCACTACTTCAACATACTAGGTTTTATAAGGACACCTACTCTGAAGTAATCAGTTGAACTGTACTGTTGCACTCACTGACAGTATGGTTAAAGGCTGGTTAAGGGCGGATATTATTAGTATCAATTTCTCACCTGGTTTCAAGTTGGTTCAAACAAACCATAGCTCACATTGACCACAGTTTATCAGTTCAAATGATGCATGCTTGATCAAGCAAAGAATGTTTCTGAACTCCTTGGAGGTGCACTGGCCCAAGGATCACTGTAACTCATTCACATGCAAAACTGTGGTTTAGCATGGAGATGGGGAACATTTGGCCCTCCATACATTGTTGGACTCCAACTTCCATCAGCTCCAGCCAGCATAGCCCAATGGTCAGGGATGAAGGGATTTGTAGTTTAACAACAACTGGAGGACCGCCTGTCTCCCATCCCTGGTTTTGCATGATGTCCAAATGTGGTCTGTCTTGTTTTTTATTTTAAAAAAAATGCAATTTATTAATTTTATAGTAACAAAAGAAATCATAAACAAATTTTCAAACAATAATTTTTAGCTCATCTGTATATACAAACCACAACATCACCATACCCTTGACTTCCTTCCACTCCCCCTCTTGGTTCCATTGTTTTGTGCTTTTTCATGCACGTCCGTAAAACCTTATATTCTTGACAGTCCAATTTTAAAACCTGATTCAGCTTATTACAAGTGACTTTTAAAAGTTCTACTAATGTATAACTTAATTCCAAGTCGGAATTAAGATTGCCGGAAACAATATCAAAAACCTCAGATATGCTGATGATACAACTTTGATGGCAGAAAGTGAGGAGGAATTAAAGAACCTCTTAATGAGGGTGAAAGAGGAGAGCGCAAAATATGGTCTGAAGCTCAGCATAAAAAAAACTAAGATCATGGCCACTGGTCCCATCACCTCCTGGCAAATAGAAGGGGAAGAAATGGAGGTAGTGAGAGATTTTACATTCTTGGGTTCCATGATCACTGCAGATGGTGACAGCAGTCACGAAATTAAAAGACACCTGCTTCTTGGGAGAAAAGCAATGACAAACCTAGACAGCACTTAAAAAGCAGAGACATCAGCTTGCCGACAAAGGTCTGTATAGTTAAAGCTATGGTTTTCCCAATAGTGATGTATGGAAGTGAGAGCTGGACCATAAAGAAGGCTGATCGCTGAAGAATTGATGCTTTTGAATTATGGTGCTGGAGGAGACTCTTGAGAGTCCCATGGACTGCAAGAAGATCAAACCTATCCATCCTGAAGGAAATCAGCCCTGAGTGCTCACTGGAAGGACAGATCGTGAAGCTGAGGCTCCAATACTTTGGCCACCTCATGAGAAGAGAAGACTCCCTGGAAAAGACCCCGATGCTGGGAAAGATTGAGGGCACAAGTAGAAGGGGACGACAGAGGACAAGATGGTTGGACAGTGTTCTCGATGCTACGAACATAAGTCTGACCAAATTGCGGGAGGCAGTGGAAGACAGGAGGAGTGCCTGGTGTGCTCTGGTCCATGGGGTCACGAAGAGTTGAACACGACTAAACGACTAAACAACAACAACTAATGTAGAAATCTAGACACAAAGCTTAAAACAATGCATTAAACATTTCCCCTTTAAAAAATAATCCTCTTTCTTTCTTGGGTTTCAGATTATCTAATTTGTTCTGCATAGTTCACTAATTTTATTTTGCCACTCTTCCTGGTCTGTTTTGTTTTTAACATACTATATAGCACACTATTTTTATAGTATTTTTAACATACTATATAGCAGTCTTCATCAACCTGTGGCCCTCAAGTTGTTGGACTACAAGTCCCATCATGCCTGTCCATTGGCCACGTTGGTTTAGGCTGATGGAAGCTAAAGTCCAACAACAGCTGGCCAGAGAAATCTGATAGGATCCACCATACAAGCTTTCATTGCCCCTAGAGGTCCTTAATAGTTTTCACAGCAATTTCCAAAATGTTGTGATTTATGTTCAAGACCACCAAGTATGTTGAAAGCCTACATTTGGGTTATTATGGAGCCAGACACATAAATTTTCAGAACTATATATTTTCTTCCGTATTTGTGGCACCTGATATTGCATTTTCCCTAAATTTCACTCAATCGTCCCTGTGTAAAATTTTAACTGTCACTTTTCTAGAGTGGTTTAAACCAAATTCCTCCTCCCCAAGTTGCATGGCATGTAAACTGGCTCTACATTGTCACTGTAGGCAGGTAAAGTGATATGTAAATATCAGTGGGGAGAGAGGAGCTCAAAGATAACTTCTCAACCTTTAGCCGATTCACATGCGCCCACTGTGCTATCTGCTGTTGCAGTTGTCTATCAAGCATAGCAATAGGGCTTCAGTGAACTGGAAATAGTTTCATATGCTGTGTGGACAGTTATTGATTTGGCTTTGCTTGACAGAAAGGCTAAAGTGGCCAGAGATATTTCATGTTCACCAGCACCATATATCCAATTTTCTTTCTTTTTTGTCAATGAAGGATCTTGTGATGGGCAAGGTAGGAGAATGCTCAATGGAATACAGAGAGGTCTAGCATCCTTTTCTCTTTTTCTTTAATACATTTCCAGCCAAGTCCATATAGATGGAGCTTGGAGTAGAGGGGGGAATGAATTGATTATTTAAGACAGATCAAAGAAAGTGCAAGGGCTTTCTGTTTCTTGATGTCTAGATATGTGAAATAATAATAATAATTAAAAAAATTCAATGGCACATTATTTGACCAACAGACCTCAGCTAAAATCAGTCAGAACCAGTGCTCTTTTTCTCTCTCTTCTAAAATGTTTAGGGGTACTCTCATTTTCCTACTCATATTGGATGATGGGCTTGAGGGCATCCTGAGCAAGTTTGCAGATGACACCAAATTGGGAGGGGTGGCTAACACCCCAGAGGACAGGATCACACTTCAGAATGACCTTAACAGATTAGACAACTGGGCCAAAGCAAACAAGATGAATTTTAACAAGGAGAAATGTAAAGTACTACACCTGGGCAAAAAAAATGAAAGGCACAAATACAGGATGGGAGACACCTGGCTTGAGAGCAGTACATGTGAAAAGGATCTAGGAGTCCTGGTAGACCACAAACTTGACATGAATCAACAGTGTGATGCAGCAGCTAAAAAAGCCAATGCAATTCTGGGCTGCATCAAGAGGAGTATAGTGTCTAGATCAAGTAATAGTACCACTGTATTCTGCTCTGGTCAGACCTCACCTGGAGTACTGTGTCCAGTTCTGGGCACCACAGTTCAAGAAGGATACTGATAAGCTGGAACGTGTCCAGAAGAGGGCAACCAAAATGGTCAAAGGCCTGGAAACGATGCCTTATGAGGAACGGCTTAGGGAGCTGGGTATGTTTAGCCTGGAGAAGAGAAGGTTAAGGGGTGATATGATAACCATGTTCAAATATATAAAAGGATGCCATATAGAGGAGGGAGAAATGTTGTTTTCTGCTGCTCCAGAGAAGCGGACACGGAGCAACGGATTCAAACTACAAGAAATAAAATTCCACCTAAACATTAGGAAGAACTTCCTGACAGTAAGAGCTGTTCGGCAGTGGAATTTGCTGCCAAAGAGTGTGGTGGAGTCTCCTTCTTTGGAGGTCTTTAAGCAGAGGCTTGACAGCCATCTGTCAGGAATGCTTTGATGGTGTTTCCTGCTTGGCAGGGGGTTGGACTGGATGGCCCTTGTGGTCTCTTACAACTCTATGATTCTATGATTCTATGAAATACTGCCCCTCAATGAGGCCAAACTTAGATTCACAAAATGTGTAGGGGTATGCATCTCCATGCGTCCCCCCAGAAAAAAAAGCACTGGTTAGAACTAAACATTTAAATGCTAAATCTGAATAGTTGTTGCTCATTCTAAGAACATGGATTTCAGTGATTTTTTTTGGGGGGGGGCATAGTTCAGTAGAACACAAGGCCTAATGTGTTACCAGAAATTTAATACATTGCCTTGTTTTCACGTTAATTATGCACATGTGAATATGTGGAGAGCTAACCCAGCAAGTCTGAATTCAAATCTCACTCCAACACCTGCAGTTTGGGGAACTGGGAATGACACACATACCTTCCTGGGAGAAAAGTGGAATATAAATATAATAATATGGAGATAAGTAAACTATTCATTTATTGCATTTTTACCCAAACTCTCCTCCAAGTACAGTGGTACCTCGACTTACGAATAAGTCTACTTACGAATGTTTCTACTTACGAACGGAGCTCCGTCCGCCATCTTGGATGCAGTTTAGATAGGATTTTTTCGACTTACGAATTTTTAGATAGGGTTGCTTTGACTTACAATTTTTTTCTCCCAATGCATTCCTATGGGATTCGACTTACAAATTTTTCTTTTTTACTTACGAATGTGCGTTCGGAACGCATTAAATTCGTACGTCGAGGTACCACTGTATCTTAGGATGAGACACATGGTACGGTATTCTCCCTTTTTTTCCTCGTAGCAAAAAGTGCTATTTTTCTAGAAAATGAGGCTCCAGAACTAACTGTGAACACCTCCCTTGTTCTCTCAGAATGGCAATGGCCAGGGGCGTAGCAAGGGGTGTGTGGTGGATGCAGCCTGCCCCGGGTGTCCCCACTGAGGGGGATGACAAAATGGCAGGTGGCACTCACCGTGGGGCCTGCAGCATGGCCGAGCCACACGTCTCGGGCACCCACAGGCTCCACACTGTCCACCCGCTGCCTCCCCCCAGCTGTAGGGTAGCTGAGGCCCCGCAGCGTGCCCCATCCCTATGGGTGCTGCGCAACCCATCCCGTCCCTATGGGTGCCACGCACCCTGTCCTGTCCCTTTGAGCACCATGCCCCCCATCCGTATGGGTGCGGTCCGCCCTGTCCCGTCCCTATGGGCGCCGCCCGTCCCATCTCACCCTATGGGCACTGTGCGCCCCAAACCCATGGGTGCTGCACACCCCGCCCTGCCCTGCCCCGATGGGCAGTTCAACCCACCCCTGGGTGCGCCGCCACAGGTGCCTAAGAGGCTTCTTCCACCGCTGGCAATGGCGCCCCCTTGAGAGGTGCCAGAACTGAGTTCCAGCGAATTCTGGCTGAAAAAAAGACCCAATAGTAACCCTGTGAGATTGGTTAGGTTGAGAGGTTGTGCCTGGCCCAGACTTATCCAATGGGTTTCATAATTGAATCGGGGCCTGGGTCTCACCTGGCTTACCTGGCTGATTACTGGCGTGTAAAGCTCCCTGAATCCTTGCAAGGCTGAATATACATGTTGCTGCTGATAATGCGTACAGTCTTGCATTCTTCTGATAGGAGGGCATGCGACCAGTGCTCGTTTGTACGAGGAACATCCACAGACATTAAAGAGAATGTTGATGCCGTTACCATTTCATTTATTCATTTAATGCATGCATGTATTTTGAACATTTTCTACAGCATCCTTCAACAAACTGGGATTCCAATGCAGGTTACAAACACCTTTTTAAAATAAATAAATAAAATCAGTACAGTTCAACATTGCAATTAAAACAACAACAACTCAGTAATTGAAAACAGCAATTAAAAGAACTTTATTTATTACCCATTTGTTACAGGTACGTCAGACCATCCCCTAAAGATGCCCAAGGTGGCTATGACAATAAAACCCAGAACAGAAATGTCTAAGCAAATAAGACCATCGTCTAAAAAATGACTTAATATGAACAGTGGCAGCCAGCTGAAAACACAACTTTAAAATACAGATTAAAACGCAGAGCAACAGAGAAAAACAAATCTGCAGAGTTGGCCCAGTGCCTGTTTAAATAAAGAGGTTTCTGCCTGCTGGCAGAAGGCACTCAAAAAATAGGATTTAAAAATAAAGGAGCCAGGGAGAATTTTTATTATTTTTAAGAGTTTGCCTGGTGCCCAAAAGATAGCAAAACAGATGTCACATCAGGGAAGCCTCCCAGAGGAAGGATTTCCAGAAGCATTTTGCCTACACTGAAAAGGCTTCCTTCGCTCTCTAC
The DNA here is from genome assembly GCF_963506605.1 of Zootoca vivipara. NCBI lineage: Eukaryota > Metazoa > Chordata > Lepidosauria > Squamata > Lacertidae > Zootoca > Zootoca vivipara. Next base: position 9,817,749 of record NC_083285.1, read on the forward strand.
ACATGCCTCACTTCAGAGAGTGATCTACATGCATAGACTGGTTGATGGGGGAATAGGCTTCCTTCAGGAACTTTGTACAGTACAGTGATACCTCGGTTTACAAACACAATTGGTTCCGGAAGTCTGCACTTAACCTGAAGTGTACTTAACCTGAACCGAACTTTCCCATTGAAAGTAATGGAAAGTGGATTAATCCATTCCAGACGGGTCTGCGGAGTACTCAACCTGAAGCGTACTTAACCCGAAGTATGAGTGTAATTGGTTCCGGAAGTCTGTACTTAACCTGAAGCAAACTTTCCCATTGAAAGTAATGGAAAGTGGATTAACCCGTTCCAGACAGGTCTGCAGAGTACTTAACCTGAAGCATACTTAACCTGAAGTAAACTTTCCCATTGAAAGTAATGGAAAGTGGATTAATCCATTCCAGACGGGTCCACGGAGTACTCAACCTGAAGCGTACTTAACCCGAGATACGAGTGTAATTGGTTCCGGAAGTCCGTACTTAACCTGAAGTGAGATTTCCCATTGAAAGTAATGGAAAGTGGATTAATCCATTTCAGACAGGTCCGTGGAGTACTTAAACTGAAAATACTCAAATCGAGGAGTACTTAAACCGAGGTATGGCTGTACTATAAATGGCTAGAATTCCTTCCCATTCATGTTGGTAGCCTGGTAAAGAAAAATGAGATTTGTTGTATCCAGTGCTAGTCCTATGCAGAGTAGACCCATTGAAAACAGGGGCATGACTAACTTAGGGACATTAATTTCAATAGGTCTACTCTGAGTAGACCTGTCAATCATGGTCAACCGGTTGGACATTGCTGGCTTCTGACATAAGAATACAATGAAAATCATTTTGGAAATACTTGGGATTCTTTTACATGGCATTGAAGTGCAAGACGTAATACTTCAAAGCCTTAAGCGGCTCAGGTTTGCAATACTTCAAGGACCGTCTCTCCATATGGACCTACCTTGACCCTGAAATCATCCTCTGAGGTCCTTCTTTGTGTACCTCCTCGACGAGAGGTCCGGAGGGTGTCATTGTCGCCTTTGTTACATATATTTAGGTGCCAGGCAAAAACATTCCTCTCTAACCAGGCTTTAGGCTGATTAACAGTCTATGGCCTTCCAATGAGTTTTTTTTGGGGGGGGGGAGAGATATTTGTTTGCTTTTATTTTTGCTTTAGTATGTATTTCATTTTCCAAAGAGATTTTCCTGTGCGTTGATACAGTTAAGGTACAGTGGTACCTCGACTTATGAACGACTTGACAACTGAATTTTTTGACTTACGAATGGGGCAAATGGCCGCACGCTTACGAATTTCTCGACATCCAAACGGAAACCGCGGCGGTTTTAGATAGGGTTTTTTCAACTTTTTTCGATTTTTAGATGGGGTTGCTTCGACTTACAAATTTTTCAGTTTCCAATGCATTCCTATGGGAAATCGCGTTTCCAATGGCACTTTTCGACTTACAAATTTTTCGACCGACGGAGGTGTCTTCAGAACGGATTAAATTTGTACGTCGAGGCACCACTGTGAATAGAAAACCTGGCACCTCTTACCAGAGAAAACTTCCAAATTAAGAAGAGCAAGGGTAAGAGGAAGGGCATTGTATAAATTAACTGCAATTTCCTAACTAAATAATTGAAACATATATTTTATTTATTATGTTACACATTTAAATGCCGTTTTAAACAGCAATCATATCTAAATGGATTTTAAACATTAAAACTGCCCAGCAAGTCTACTGCAAATGGGCCTTTCCATGGCAAGATAAATGATACTATAGCTTCTTCCTTTGCCCAGTTCAAATGTCACCTTGTGCAGCCTGGTTCTGCCACCTCCATGGTTGATCTCTTGGTGTATAATATGCCCACGTTCCTCACACGCATGAATGCATGGAACATAACCAGGAGGAAGATGGGAGATTAGAATCTAATCAGCAATAGATTGGCAAATGAAATTAATGGGATATAAAAATTTGGCCATAAAATACGGGATCTCAAAAGGAATAGGGAAGGAGAAAGTAAGGAAAGAGTGGGATTCTTTCGAGATATATTTAAAAACTAAGGTAGAAAAAGCACATCTTGTGGCAGACTTATGAAGGGTGAGGAAATCAAAGAAAAAGAGAAATTGGAAATAAGTATGCATCAATATAAAAATGGAAATAATCAATATATAGGAATGGCTGGAAGTAGGAAAGGGTGGGGAGGGGAGGGGTAGGGGACTTTAATTTTAAAGGAAAAGATTGTATCTAGTTTTGGGGTATGAAAGAGAGAATGAATGCAAGATTCTGTATAATTTCCCCCCCCTAATGATTTACTTTACGATTATGTTTACAACAATTATTACCTTTTTGTATATGTTCTTCTTCTTCTTCTTCTTCTTCTTCTTCTTCTTCTTCTTCTTCTTCTTCTTCTTCTTCTTCTTCTTCTTCTTCTTCTTCTTCTCTATTTAGTGTGAATTGGATCGGGAGCCGAAAAGTTTTGATTATGATTTTGTATGTTATTATTTTTTGTTCTATTTTGTTTTTATGTTTTTTGTCATTTTTTGATGTTTGATGTTTTTTGTCATTTTTTGATGTTTTGATGATTTTTTTGATGTTTGTTATGATTTTGATAATTCTTTTTCTTTGTGTGACTGTGTGTGTATCTTTTAAATTCGCAACTTAATAAAGTTTATTTTATTTTTTTAAAAAAAATATAGAATCTAATCAGCAATCTTTGGAAACCCATTGTAAGGTGGTAGAGGGATCTCCCATGATCTGTCAGCCTGTTGTAAGATCCCTTTAGGGAGACCCTGCAATACTACCTCCTACATCAAATTCTAAGAGCAGGGACACAGGGATTTCATGATACATTTAAGATGTAACAGAATTCTGTTTTAAACCTCCATAATTTGCACTTCCTGGACTAAATACATGGATCAGAATTTGGTTAACAATTGGATGTATACTTTTCAATTTTTTAAAAGCACACAAAAATGCTTTTACAGGGGAAATGCATAACATGTGTATTTTACGGAGGAAATGCACACAAAATGGGTATCGTATGAAAATTGCACAAAATGAAAAATTGGTGTGTGGTCCCCCCCCCCCATGTCTTCCTTGTGGTGGAAAAATGACAAAAATGGAATGGAACTGGCTCATGATTGAACACATGTGAAACTGACATGAAATGAGAATTCAGATATACAGTGGTACCTCAGTTTTCGAACGTAATCCATTCTGGAAGCCTGTTCGAGTTCTGAAACATTCAAAAACAAAAAACTCAATAGCCAACAGCTAGGCCTCACGATCTTGCACACAGCGGAAGCTGTGTGGCATGTTCGACTTCCAAGCATTTACTTCCGGGTTTACGACGTTCAAAAACTTAAATGTTTGTCAATGGAGACGTTCGAAAACTTCCCTAAAAAGGGCTGCCTTCAGATGTCTTCTAAACATCAGATAGTTGTTTATTTCCTTGACATCTGATGGGAGAGCATTCCACAGGGCAGGCGCCACCACTGAGAAGGCCCTCAGAGCTGGACCTCAGTGTCCGGGCAGTATGATGGGGGTGGAGGCGCTCCTTCAGGTATACTGGGCCGTGGCCATTTAGGGCCTTAAAGGTCAGCACCAACACTTTGTTTTCCACCCATTCTCACAACAATTTGTCAGCAATCCATTACAACTGAGCATGGTCAGTTGTCATTGGCATGTTTGCATTTTCCACCTCTATTCCGGGTTTCCTGTCTTTATTTTGCTGGGGGGGGGGGAATACACTTGGACCAAATCCTAGCTGTATTAAAACATTTGTCTTAACAGTGACTTTTTTTCATTCGGATCCTAGTCCCATGGGGACATGCATTCTAATCTCAGTGGGGAATTGAAGAGATCAGCATCCTCTTCCCATTCACTGCCTTTACAGTCAGAACAGGTTTTCCTTGTCCCTGTAAATAATTAAAGAAAAGCAGGCCATGTACCTGCCTGCCTGCTTGCTAGGTATTTAAGTGCACGTCTATGTTTACAATTGCACATCTGTTTTTTTTGCAACTGCTATTTCCCGTTTTGAAACATGCACATTGACATTAATTGCCTTCGCACAATTCTCATCATGACTAATCTGACCCCCAGTTTCAAAGCTGGCCTGCCTGCCATGTGCCAAGAGTCCCGATTCCACAGGATCAATCTAGGCATGACGTTAATTGCACGAAGGCAATAAGTTTGCATGTTTTAAGAAATATAGACAGGGACCGGCTGGCATTTGAGAAGCTGAAGCGCAGGTTTCTGACTGAATTAGCCGTATGGTTCTTTGAATCCTGGCTTCGGTCTTTAATAGTGAAATAAAAGCTGTATGTTCCCATCATGCTGGAAGTTAAAAAATAAAAATAAAATAACAGTTGCTAATTTGGTAAATGAAACTGTTGCTGCAGAACATTTTGTTCCCGAATTACAAGAGGTGGGTCTTCTGTGGGTCATTTTCAAGTTATGTCAAATGTCTTTCTTTTTATGTGGCATTTCCCCCCTCAAGACGCTGTAATACGTAAGAAGCACTAGCACTTTCAACATCAGATTCTGCTTGTAACCAAGTACTTAAACAAATTAATGAGCTGAAGCTACAATGAATGATTATGTCATTTAGAATATGGTGTACATTAATGCATTTGACAAAGGCAAAGAAGGAAGATCATTAAACTGGGTTTTTACGGCCCCTGAGGGTGAACAGCACTGGAGATGAAGAAGCGCAAGTGGCCAGACAATAACTGATCAAATATGACTTAACAACAGGGAAAAACTTGAGAGCCAGGATTAGCTTGTTCCGCACAATATCTAGATATGGTCAATTTATTTAAAATGAATATTGTGGGGTCACCGAGGGGATAGCCTGTCCCCTTCTCACTGATGTGATGGCCTGCAAATGCTTGAGCGTTTCTTAAGCATTTGGATAAGACTAATTCTAAATACTTGTTTATGCAGTTTGCAATTGCATATTCTTCGCAATACAGTGGTAGCTCGGGTTACAAATGCTTCAGGTTACAAACGCTTCAGGTTACAGACTCCGCTAACCCAGAAATAGTACCTCGGGTTAAGAACTTTGTTTCAGGATGAGAACAGAAATCTTGCTTTGGCGGCAGCAGGAGCCCCCATTAGCTAAAGTGGTGCTTGAGGTTAAGAACAGTTTCAGGTTAAGAACGGATCTCTGGAACGAATTAAGTCCTTAACCAGAAGTCACTGTACTTATTTGCTTGTCTTGTGTCTGATGGTTAATTTCAACAGCTATCAGTCTGTCAATCACCCACTCCCTCCACCCTTCTGAGTAATACCTCCCCCTCCCCACCATCTGATTATATATAAGCGTCTGGGGACTTCTGCTTCAGTGTATCTGAAGAAGTGTGCATGCACACAAAAGCTCATACCAATGACAAACTTAGTTGATCTCTAAGGTGCTGCTGGAAGGAATTTTTTTAAATTTTGTTTCGACTACGTCAGACCAACACGGCTACCTACCGTATTTTAGGTAATGATATAACAAGAATATGAAAGGAAGTGGAATGCAGAGATGCAAAATTTAATTCTGTAAACCATTGGTCGGGAGGGAGGGGCTTTACATATAGTCACATAATGTAACATCATAACAAGATCATGGACTGGTGGTGGATGTTTGATCTGTTTCAGTTGGATTAAACAAAAATATTCTTCTCTTTTAGCAAACTTATGACATTTTCCAAATTATGGCTTGTGCTAATGAAGGGTATGGGTGTGAGTGAGTGCAGAAACAGATGGACAAAACAATAGATTTTACAAGGGTTATACAATTTTAGCAGCCATACAGCCCATGCAACCTCGCTGCCCAATAATGTCTCCTTTTATTATTTTTTGTATCGTAAATGTGGGTTTCGCTGCATAAAACGATTAACCTCTTTACCCTGTAAGTGCAAAAGGCAAGCAACAATATCTTTTCTAAATCAATTGTTGAGATATTTAAATATAATTACTAGGTTTCCTTGGCCTCATTGTTGATGAAGCCGGAAAAGATTGATTAATTAGAAAGGTGGTTTGGAGAGGTTAATTGGTTTGTATTTTTAATCGTCTGCTGAGATAATTTAGAAAAATAGCATCAATGAGTTTACAGTGATTTCCCCAAAGATCCACATCTTCAGAATAGGTTGATATGTAAGTCATGACTATATTCAGAGAATATGTGTGTGCATGTTCCTGATATTCTTGTAAGTTCTCTTTTTAAGAAGTTGTTTGTAGAGCTAAGTTAAATATTGACAGTGGAGCTAAGACCTGCTGAATTTAGCCCCAAACTAGAAAGCTTCGTAAGTGAATGATTATCAGCACTAACTGAATGAATTGCCAAATGAAGTGGGTGAACTTAAATCTGTTTTATGGGATAAGAAGCATAGGCTGTCACTTCGCACTCAGCTTCAGGAAACAATTCTAGGAATGATGAAATGAATTCCTTACCTTGCTGAGCTGAATTTAAAGGATTCCAGAGATGATTCAAAACTGCAGACATGATTTGCAAACTTAACAGTACCTTCTGCAGTTCAGTTCCAGAGCCATGATAAAATGTTCTTCCATATTTCCAGGGATAGGCAACCTTTTTAATAAAATAAAATAAAATAAAATACAAACCCTTTTTTTGTTTAGGATGATTAACAAATTACAAACCAAAGATGTAGTCTGTACTTTCACGTTCTAGAATATGGGTGGACAAATGTGTCAATTTCAGTTTCTCTCTTTCGTATTTTTCAAATCTTAAATTTAGTCCTAAAAAAATCTTTGTGAAAAATTGCCAGCATTTTATTACACATTTCTCTAAATATACATAGGCAGGCTTTGAAAGCTATATTGAAGTTTCTGATGGCTTGGAATTGTTGGGCATTTCACGAACCAGTGGCAGCAGCGGCAGAGTCAACGAAATAACAAACTCGTCTGCAATATCTTTGCTTGCTTTTTATTATACAATATATACAACACACACCCCTTATCACCATTCCTCTATATCTCACGGTACACAAACACATGAAACATTTGGGTAACTTAAATACAATTTTCAAAATAATCAATTACCCAATCACCTTGCCACATTCAGTGCAGCAAGGCAACTCCACCTCCAATTATTCAAATTATCAAAAGCTCACAGGTGTGCTATCATCCAGATCAGGGCTACAAACACACATCTCTGAGTAGCACCATTGACCATGTCAATCTTAAAGAAAAACCTAACAGGAATATGGCAACTTTTCTCAGGAACCCACCACAGTGAACTTTATTTCACCTGGACTGAAAGGTCCATGTTAGCTTCCATCATATTTTTCTGAAGAATTAAAGGTGCCATTTTTAATCTATAGAGACCCGCATCACCAGGGACCTCTTTATCGGAGGGACAATATATTTTTCCTGCAGAAAGGTGGGACTAAATATTTTGTTAAAGTAAGTAGTAAAATAAACCCTTCTTCAGGCCTTCCTTCTTGTTGTGTAGGGACAATGGAGGTGGGATCAGTGTGTGTGCTACTCTCCCTAGTTTGAACCATCAAGCAGTCTTGTTGGATGGCTGAAGATGGCTATAGAAGGTGGCCAATCTACTGTAATCCAAAGGTTTAATTTCATTATAACATTCTGCAATTCAGGGTCCATCTCAAGAGTCTTGCTCAGTAACAATAAATAAATAAATAAATAAATAAATAAATAAATAAATAAATAAATAAATAAATAAATAAAGACCATATAGAGTGGTACCTCGGTTTAAGTACACAATTGGTTACAGAAGTCTGTACTTAACTTGAAGTGTACTTAACCTGAAGCGAACTTTCCCATTGAAAGTAATGGAAAGTGGATTAATCCGTTCCAGACGGGTCCGCAGAGTACTCAACCTGAAGCGTACTTAACCCGAGGTATGAGTGCAATTGGTTCTGGAAGTCTGTACTTAACCTGAAGCGTACTTAACCTGAAGCGAACTTTCTCATTGAAAGTAATGAAAAGTGGATTAATCCGTTCCAGACAGGTCCGCGGAGTACTTAACCTGAAAGTACTCAAACCGAAGCATACTTAAACCGAGGTATGACTGTACATCTATGGAACAGTGTTTCATATTTTAGAATGGGTATACTAAATCTGAGATATGTTTCACATTAGGAAAAAACACGGTTGGAGTTAGTTTAAAAAATGCATTTGAGCCAAGCCCTCTTTCTTCCTGCTAATGCATTTTTGATACAATGAAAGTGATCTTAAAACATCCATTCTTCAGTTCCTGCAGAGCACTTCTCAGAAATATAGATTTTGGTTTTCCTGTCTCACTCCCATTAGCAACATCTACTGGTGTCAGATTAATGAATTGGACACTCTTTGTTTTCCTGTCCATCCATTCTATTTCCCAACACTGCCATTTCCAGCGTTTTTAGTTTAGGAGCATCGTTGTTCCCATCCATCATTGTCTGGATGTCTTCCTAAACTTCTCAGCAGTCTAGAAGCCAAACTTTCCAAATGCTTATCCCGTCAAATCGTTGTCATTGGAATTACAGCCAGCCGTTTCCCCTTATCTGCCAATTTTTACCCCAAGCCTGACAAAGCCTGATAACTGTAATCTGTAGCTCTCAGTGGGGGAGAAAATTAATTTATCTCCAACATGGATCTAGTGGAAGCTTCAAAATCAACAATGTTTCAAGAAATTAACTTTCTAAGATTTACCTTATGCCCTTCACATGGGCTTCAGATTCTTTCCTCACTCAAACGAACCAGCAGCGAAATGGTGAACATCAGGGCAGAGATCATGGAATAGGTTTCCGAATGAAGAGTTGTGACTTGCTGAAAAACTTGTGAGATGAGAAGTCATTGGGTTGTATCCAATGCTACAGTGGCAGGGTTCTACCGCCACACTGTAACTTCTACTATCTCTCATCCCCCTGTGTGCTCCCTTATCTGCTCTGGAGAGCAGGGGCATAGGAAGGGGTGGTGCCATCATGGAGGGGGGGGGAACACAAATTACCAAGGAACAATTACCGCCCTATTAGGGCGGTTCATAGGGATGCGGTTGGCGCTGTGGCCTAAACCACAGAGCCTAGGGCTTGCCGATCAGAAGGTCGGCGGTTTGAATCCCCGTGACAGGGTGAGCTCCTGTTGTTCAGCCCCAGCTCCTGCCAACCTAGCAGTTCGAAAGCACGTCAAAGTGGAAGTAGATAAATAGGTACCAGTCCGGCGTGAAGGTAAACGGTGTTTCCGCGCACTGCTCTCGTTTGCCAGAAGTGGCTTAGTCATGCTGGCCACATGACCCGGAAAAACTGTCTGCGGACAAACGCCGGCTCCCTCAGCCAGTAAAGCGAGATGAACACTGCAACCTTAGAGTCGTCCGCAACTGGACCTAATGGTCAGGGGTACTTTTACCTTTAGGGTGGTTCATAAAAAACTTTTTTTTTAAAAAAAAGTGCCTGCTCCAAAGGTCTCATCTTGCTACACTAGGGATTATATAGCTATATATGAATTTCATGCGTATCAGTTAATATCTTGACCCTCCTCCATGAAAATAGCTGTTTACTTGGCCATTTTCCTATGTCGTGAAGGCTGAAATTTCAATTCAGTGGAGCAGGGTCAAAATATTAACTGGCCGTTTTTGCAGGGAAAAAAAAATTTCAATGTGAGAGGGTGACAAGAAATTTTCTGCACCGGGTACCACCTGACCTTCCTATGACTCTGCCCTCCAGAGCTTATTTTTGATGGCTCTTCAGGGAGGTAGGCTGGAGAGAACAGGAGAAGAAGTTCAATTGTGCACATGGAAGTTCACTGTGGCAACAGAGCTCCAGCACTGGATATTGGCCCATTTGTTCAAAGTCCCCTTACTCTGAAAATTCTCTACAGACCCCACATGAATGATTTGAGTGTGTGTATCCATTTTCTTTCTTTCTTAGCAGCTGCAGGATGCCCCAATAAGGAGTATGGCCATGATGAGCCAACCCCAACCATGCAATCTCATATCTTCCTGTGGCAGATAGCAGCTTGAGCAGGTGGGTGACACTTGTTGGCATGGAGAATTTGGGGAGTCCCTTTGAACTCAGCTCTGCTCCAAAGTAAAATTATTTTGCTGCTGGGCTACTGTTAGCAAGTAGCGAGGTGATGAGGTTACCCTCAGAGCATGACTATAACCAATCCTGAGCAGGCTACCATGTATGAGGCCCATTTGTTAAAGGTAAAGGTAAAGGACCCCTGGACAGTTAACTCCAGTCAAAGGCGAATATGGGGTTGCGGTGCTCATCTCGCTTTCAGGCTGAGGGAGCCGGCGTTTGTCCACAGACCGCTTTCCGGGTCATGTGGCCAGCATGACTAAACCACTTCTGGCGCAACGGGACATCACGACGTGTAAGGGGGAGGGCTTATAGGGAACAGCCCCCCCCATCAGGTCAAGTTCCTCTCAGAGCAGTAAGTCCAGTAGCGGATCAGATTACAGGAGTCAGGAAGCAGAGAGGGAGGGACGATGCTCTAGCAGCATCGAAGAGCCTCAACACCGAGTAGAGAAGGAGGCAGCTGGGGAGGAAATGATGGGAGAGCAGTCAGAAGGACGGCCCTTTCCCCCAACCCCTGAATTGAGGCACACGGCACCCCGTAGGACGAGAGGGAGGCGCTTTGGGGTTCCCAAGCTGTTATGTTGGGCGTGAAACAGAAAGAAGCCATTGCGAGGTTCTGACTCAGACTAAGCAGACATGTTTTCCAGACTCTTTGCACTGTAAATAGAATGCACAATAAAAACACCTTAAAGACAAGCAGGTGTGGAGCATCGTTACTCAAGAGTAGCCGCAAGAACCTCTGACATGACGGAAACCAGAGGGCACGGAAATACCGTTTACCTTCCCGCCACAGCAGTACCTATTTATCTACTTGCACTGGTGTGCTTTCGAACTGCTAGGTTGGTTGTAGCTGGGATAGAGCAAAAGGAGCTCACCCCGTCGTGGGGATTCAAACCGCCAACTTTCCATTTGGCAAGCCCAAGAGTCTCAGTGGTTTAAACCACAGCGCCACCTGCATCCCCAGTAATGGACCTATTCATGCAGTACATGAATTGTAAGTGTCAAAACCGTATAAGATTAATATGGGCAGTTATTTTTTAAGAAGGTAAACTTTTATAAATCTCATGAATGAATATAATTATTTTCATCTTACCTAAATTCAGGATGGCCAGTCAAATGACTTCTGGCTGTTGTTGTACTCCGATCAGCCCCAGCTTGCATGGTCAACTTTCAAGGGTAATGGACACTATAATTCTTCACCCACCTCTATAGTCCATCGGCTTATCACAGCGCTGAATGACTATAGGTTGTAGCAAATGTCCCCCCCCCCTTTTGCAATATTTCATGGGTTCTTCTTTTATTTTCTTCAATTTGAGGGATTGCGTTTATACATCACTTCTAGTAATGGCTATTCATGTTTGGTTCAGTGCCTCTTGAAGTATATAAAACCACATAGGAATTTTGATACCCAATTCCTCCGGCAGCAAATCTTGGCTGCTTTTGATCTTTCCTACCAAATTGCCCACATTATTCTTTTAGTTTCTGAAATTATATTTTCAATATCAGAGCAAGGGAAAACCATGCCTTATATTGATATCATGAATGCTGCCTTGCATCTTTTCTTTGTCCTAGGTAAATTGTATTGGTCTTTTTTTTTTTAAAAAAAAAGTCATCTCCTCTCTCTTTGCTGTAACTTTGTTAGATTTTATGTTTGGTTTTTATTGATCAGATTTGTTGAGCTGATTTATCACTTTAAGTTCACAACTCTTAATACAGTTAGTTCACCTTTTGTTCTTGCGCCTCCCCAAAGAGTGCATGAAAATTTAATTCTTTGAGAGTGATAGTTGGCTTTAGAAACTGGGAAAAAGGCATTCCAAAAGTCCTTAAATTACTGCAAGTCCCTAACAGCATCATATATATGTCTATTCAGAAGTAGTCCTAGGTAATTATTTATTATTTTATTATTTATACCCCGCCCATCTGGCTGGGTTTTCCCCACCACTCCAACAAATACAAAAATACATTAAAATATCACAGATTAAAAACTTCCCTTAACAGGGCTGCCTTTAGGTGTTTTCTAAATGTCAGGTAGTTGTTCATCTCCCTGACCTCCGATGGAAGGGCTGTTAGCACAGAATTCCACAGGGTGGGCGCCACTACCGAGAAGGCCCTCTGCCCGGTTCCCTGTAGCTTTGTTTCTCGCAGTGAGGGAACCGCCAGAAGGCCCTCAGCGCTGGATCTCAGTGTCCGGGCTGAACGATGGGGGTGGAGACGCTGCTTCAGGTATACTGGACCGAGGCCGTTTAGGGCTTTAAAGGTCAGCACCAACACTTTGAATTGTGCTCGGAAATGTACTGGGAGCCCAAATACCCTTTGGGGGGTGGGGGATGAATTGGCAGAAGGTCCACCTCTACCCAGCCCTGCCAGCGTCTACTGATGGAATTACACTTCCAGCGCCACTTCACTTCTGCAGAGCTGCCCATTTTGCCCACCACATACTTGAGCAGAACAGCATCAGTAGAACATTCACTGATAACAGTCAGAAGAACACACCAAAATGTGGCATTCTGGGGGCAGGGAAGGGCTTAGATGGCTGAGGACCCGTTGACTCCTAAGCCAATCACACAGTCGCCATGTAATAGCAGCGTTCCTAATCCAGTCCCGATCACTGCGTCATATCCAGGCTGGCACAGTGATTTGCCTGTCCCTTCTTCTGCCCGGGCTGGCATGGCAGGGCTGGGGATGTTGACATGGCAGGGCTGGGGACTGGGAGGTGTCCCCGTTGCTCCATTAAGCCCCACCAGGCAACACCTTGAGTTCGGATTGTACACTAAATGTGTATAAGATTGCAGCCTAAATTAAAACAGAGAAGGTAGGGGTTGCTCAGGGCTAGAACACAAGCTTCGCATGTGAAAAAGTTGCAGGTTCAATCTCCAGTATATCAAGGCAGGGCTCAACAGGTTGCATCCTGACAAGACATATTAAAAAATCATTGACTTTTAGTGAGTATGCAGATGGTGACAGCAGTCACGAAATTAAAAGGTGCCTGCTTCTTGGGAGAAAAGCAATGACAAACCTAGAGAGCATCTTAAAAAGCAGAGACATCACCTTGCCAACAAAGGTCCGTATAGTTAAAGCTATGGTTTTCCCAGTAGTGATGTATGGAAGTGAGAGCTGGACCATGAAGAAGGCTGATCGCCGAAGAATTGATGCTTTTGAATTATGGTGCTGGAGGAGACTCTTGAGAGTCCCATGGACTGCAAGAAGATCAAACCTATCCATTCTGAAGGAAATCAGCCCTGAGTGCTCAATGGAAGGACAGATCCTGAAGCTGAGGTTCCAATACTTTGGCCACCTCATGAGAAGAGAGGACTCCCTGGAAAAGACCCTGATGTTGGGAAAGATTGAGGGCACTAGGAGAAGGGGACGACAGAGGATGAGATGGTTGAACAGTGTTCTTGAAGCTACGAACATGAGTTTGACCAAACTGCGGGAGGCAGTGGAAGACAGGAGTGCCTGGCGTGCTATGGTCCATGGGGTCACGAAGAGTCGGACACGACTAAACGACTAAACAACAACCTCCTACTGTACACATTTATGCAAGCATTTTCCCCCAATACAATGCATTTTTATATATAGTTTTCACTACTATCTGAACTTTATATTTCACTTCTTTATTTTTTTATTCACATTTTTTGTTCAGGTTCTTCAAAGCACGTCAAAACATGTTCTTCTGCGAGCTCAGTTACAGCTGGGAAACAAAGATCGAGATGCTATGGTGTGACTTGGCAGAGTAACCCACAAACTCCCCGTATCACACCGTCAGATTTGGAGAAGTGCATCTTTCAAAGGACAGCTTCACTACAATTCTTGCATTGTTCTGGGAAGTACAAATGAAGGAAGTTCATATTAAAATGCAAATCAAGCCAAATGTCTCCCCCATCCTTACCTATGGGGCCTTGTCTCTTGATCAACGATGACTATTTATAGCAATAGGTGGACATACCACAGGGAAAGTCTTGCGTTATTTTTATTCATAAGTTAAATAATTTATTGCATGAAAAATATTCTATTTCATGAATTGTGCTGCACTGCAATTTGCAATTCCAAATTACTGGTATTAATACTTCAATCATATGCCCACTTACCGGGGAGTAGGTGCCATTAAACTCAATGGGACCGCCTTCGTTGTTCTGTCCTGAGCCAGCTTGATTTTATACAAAACTTCCTTGCAAAGCTGCAAGAATGCAAGTATAATAGTATCTCCCATGGATTATTTGGTCTCCAGTAATAAAAAAACATGCAGGTGCATAAAAAGGGACGCGGGTGGCGCTGTGGGTTAAACCACAGAGTCTAGGGCTTGCCAATCAGAAGATCGGTGGTTCAAATCCCCGCAACGGGGTGAGCTCCCGTTGCTCGGTCCCAGCTTCTGCCAACCTAGCAGTTCAAAAGCACGTCAAAGTGCAAGTAGATAGATAGGTACCGCTCCGGCGGGAAGGTAAGCGGCGTTTCCGTGTGCTGCTCTGGTTCGCCAGAAGCGGCTTTGTCATGCTGCCCACATGACCCGGAAAGCTGTAAAGCGAGATGCGGCCAGTAAAGCGAGATGAGCGCTGCAACCCCAGAGTCGGTCACAACTGGACCTAATGGTCAGGGGTCCCTTTACCTTTAATAAAATGCAAATGCAGATTATAATAAAATTCAGCTGTGTGAAAAGGAGCAGTTTTTTTTTAAAAAAGTTTAGTTCTTAATAAAGAAACAATAGCTCGAATATCCCACAACTCTGACTGCTTGGATGCATTTTGTTTTCTCAACATTTGTGGAGGTTTTTTTGTTTTGTTTTTTTTGTCTCTGGCTTGAATAAGATGGGTTCTGCACCAAAGATAACATCAGATTCTATTGCATTTATGCTAAATTAAACTTTTCTAGCCACTGTGTGATTTTTCAATTTGGTATAGATGTCCAATATTTGAGAAACAAGATGACAAATGAGTTGCCAAAACAGGCAAGCTTAAATCTTTACTGATGTATTGATCTTTTCAACAGGCAGACTTCCTAAATAAATGTTAATTAGATCACGGCTCCCCGCACCCATGCCTTAATAAGAAAATCTACCTCCTTTGTCATTAAATCATGACTTTAAAAAAAAAATCACATATTACGACACTCAGAACCAACAGCCATACCACTAGGTGTGGAGAACATCTTGTGAAATTATAGCTTGCCAAATAATCCTTGCACCTTACACTTTTCCGTGAATTCAAACTCCTGACCTACTTCTGGAAATGTTCATGGATAAAACAATTTTATCTATGTGCAGCCCAGCTAGTAACCAAGACTATCCATTACAGGCATATAGGCACCAGTAGAGACTGCATCTGTGCGGCGCCCCATGCAGAGTGCGCATACGTGGGATGCTGTGTGTGCGCAGTCCGTACAGGGTGCCACACAGGCTCTGCACCCTGTACCAGCTGGGCTAGTAACACCACTGGGAAGGACAGATCCTGAAGCTGAGGCTCCAAATCTTTGGCCACCTCATGAGAAGAGAAGACTACCTGGAAAAGACCCTGATGTTGGGAAAGATGGAGGGCACAAGGAGAAGGGGATGACAGAGGATGAGATGGTTGGACAGTGTTCTCAAAGCTACCAACATGAGTTTGACCAAACTACAGTGGAAGACAGGAGTGCCTGGCATGCTCTGGTCCATGGGGTCACGAAGAGTCGGACACAACTAAACGACTAAACAACAACAACAACAACAACAACAAACAACAACAACAACAGCTCTTAAGAACTGCAGCCTTCATTTTATTATCGTATGGGCCAATATTTCTATTGGATAGCCATCTGAAAGCTTAAACACAAAAGGCTTTTATATACACAAAAGGAACATTTGAAAAAGTTTGTTGTACACTGTCATTTCTGAAGGAGTGACTCGTGTGAGTCACTGCCTCACCTGGAAAAGTTGCGCCGTTTTTTTATTCTACACTCCATGCCGCAACTGAGTTTACCTTCCCCTTCCACTGCATCAAGGCAACATTCTTACTGCCGCAGAAAATGTGCAACTTAAAGCCACAAGGGCAATATTTTACACTTAGAGAATCCTGATACATTATCATGCTAAATTTTGAAGAGGCTTTGTGAAATATACTCGGAGTCGAGAGTGAATTCCATGCTCTTTATTCAGCTCATAGTCATCAAGGAGAATAAGAGAAAAATGCCCTTTCCCCAAAGCCATCTGCTTATATACATTATTTACACAAAGGGCTTTGCCTGATTGGCTACTTCAGGGCTACACCTGTGGGCCAATCAGTTTGTGGATTGACTTCTGCCAGCAGCCTGATTGGCTGCTCCTGCAGACCAATCAGGTTGCGGATTCAATTCTGCCAGCCGCCTGATTGGCTGCTCCTGCAGGCCAATCAGGTTGCGGATTCACTTCCACCTGGAGTTGGATTGGGTGGCTCCTGCGGACCAATCAGATTGCAGATTCTGGATCCTATTGTTCTATGATTCAGCTCAGTACATAACACTTTGCATATTCAAATAGGAGGGGTGTGAGAGGAAGCAAAAGACTCACCCTTCCTCTACCCTTGATTCTGCTTTCACTGATTTCGCTACCCCATTGTGGGGATTCGAACCGCCGACCTTCTGATCAGCAAGCCCTAGGCTCTGTGGTTTAGACCACAGCGCCACCCATGTCCCCAGCCCTCCCAAACTAGCCTGCAATAAAGAACACTTTTGAAGGAAGATTTAGCCACCAGTCTAGTTGGCTTTTGTATTGCATGTCTTGGACCATTTCTAATGTCATTCCAATCACTGCCTGGTTTATGATTCAGTGGGATTTCCCATGTGACTAATTCAGGGAGAAGTAGAGGTCACAGGACAAAAATATTACATTTGTCATCAAGGAAAACATAGGTTGTTTCATAGAATCCTAGAATCATAGAGTTGGAAGAGACCACAAGGGCCATCCAGTCCAACCCCCTGCCAAGCAGGAAACACCATCAAAGCATTCTTGACATATGCCTGTCAAGCCTCTGCTTAAAGACCTCCAAAGAAGGAGACTCCACCACACTCCTTGGTAGCAAATTCCACTGCCGAACAGCTCTTACTGTCAGGAAGTTCTTCCTAATGTTTAGGTGGAATCTTTTTTCTTGAAGTTTGAATCCATTGCTCCGTGTCCGCTTCTCTGGAGCAGCAGAAAACAATCTTTCTCCCTCCTCCATATGACACCCTTTCATATATTTGAACATGGCTATCATATCACCCCTTAACCTTCTCTTCTCCAGGCTAAACATACACAGCACCCTAAGCCGTTCCTCATAAGGCATAGTTTCCAGGCCTTTGACCATTTTGGTTGCCCTCCTCTGGACACGTTCCAGCTTGTCAGTATCCTTCTTGAACTGTGGTGCCCAGAACTGGACACAGTACTCCAGGTGAGGTCTGACCAGAGCAGAATACAGTGGTACTATTACTTCCCTAGATCTAGATGCTATACTCCTATTGATGCAGCCCAGAATTGCATTGGCTTTTTTAGCTGCTGCATCACACTGCTGACTCATGTCAAGTTTGTGGTCCACCAAGACTCCTAGATCCTTTTCACATGTACTGCTCTCAAGCCATGTACTGCTTCAAACACCAATAAATACTATTATATATAATTGTATATAATGTTTTATAACTAATTTTTGTTTATTTTTAAAAGGTGTCTATTTGCAGGATGTATGTGTTTCTAACCCACCACAATCCATACTTCCTGAATGTGCTTTTCCCTCTTTGACTTATTGCATTTCCTAAGGAAAAAACATCTATGATTTAATGTGTCCTTGAAAGACAAGCTTGTTGTTTTAAAAGAAAAACCATTCCGTATTGGAATATTAATTATATTTTACCTCAAATACATTACCTTCATCAATGTTTGGCTTATCAAAAACATTCCAGCTTTCAAAGGAAAGATGAATTATACACCATTAATGCAAGTTGCTGCCATTTGTAACTGGCATATTGCAGGGGTAGAATTAGTCATTTGATTGATTGCAATGTGTTTAAACAATAGAATTTCAAGCTGCTTTGTCCCTATTTTCCTTGAAAATGTTTTGATTTGCTTCATAATCTGTTCTCCAGTGTAAATATGCAATTTTACTTTAGATTTTTCTTTGCAGCTTCTGTGATCTACAACCCATTTTTTTATGCAGATGGGTTTTTAAATATAGTTTTTAACCATTTGGATTTAAGGAGTACGATCATGAGAACAAATTCAAGAAACTTTTTTTTTTATAAAAAAAAGCCCTCCTAAGTTCTAACTTCTGCCGTCCAAATAAGGTGGTTCAATTTATATCCTGTTTCAGAATCCGAGGGAAGTCTATATTCCACTGGGAATATGTGTTCACTAGGCTTGCTTAAATTCAGTATTGTGTGTGCGCGGTCTGGATATTTCCCCCCTCCCCTGCAGTAATTTGACCTCCTTCACTGGCAAATCAGAATATTATATAGCAGCTGACAGGTTATGAACTTTATATCGCTTCTTTAAAAGAGCTATCAAAAGTGGAGCCATCTGTATTTTAAATGAAAAGAATCAATCGCCAGATTCAACCTCCTACATAATTTTTATTCAGTTGCAGCAGTGAAGAATGGGAACATGAGGTTTAATACTGTATCATTTGGGGTGGGGTGGGGATAAAGGTTGCTGAATGATCTGGCTGACACGCCAATGAAAAAGTTTAGAGTAGGAGTGTAGAATCTGTGTCTCTCATAAACTCCCACCATCCCTGGATCCTAATGGCCATGCTGCTTAAGTTGGGAGTGATGGTAGTTGCAGAGGCACACAACTTCTGGAGGGTCATGGTTCACGCCTGAGCTAAAGGATAGATTCCAAAGCACCTCTAGACCAGGGATAGTCAACATGGCGCCCTCTAGATGTTGTTGTACTACCAACCTTACTGTATGTTTGTGAAACGTGGACCACTTATAAATGCCATCTCCAACTCCTCGAAAGATTCCATCAACAGTGTCTCCGAAAATTTTTACACATCACTTGGGAAGACAGGCGAACTAATACCAGTGTACTGGAAGAAGCAAAGATCACCAGTGTCGAAGCAATGATTCTTCAACATCTACTTCGTTGGACTGGTCATGTTGGGCGGATGCCTGCTGATCGTCTTCCAAAGCAACTGCTCTATTCCGAACTTTAAAATGGAAAGCGTAATGCTGGTGGTAAACAAAAGAGGTTCAAAGACTCTCTCAAGGCAAATCTTTTAAAAATGTAATATAAACACCGACAACTGGGAAACACTTGCCTGAGAGCACTCCAGTTGGAGAACAGCCTTTACCAAAGGCGTCGTTGGCTTTGAAGCCGCTCCAACTCAGGATGCAAGGGAGAAACATGCTAAGAGGAAGGCACACTTGACAAATCCATATCGTGATCAACTCCCGTCTGGAAACCAATGTCCCCACTTTGGAAGGATGTGTGGATCCAGAATTTGCCTCCACAGTCACTTACGGACTCACTGTTGAAACCGTGTTTATGGAAGACAATCTTACTCGGTTTTGAGTGATTGCCGGAGAAGGAGAAGGAGGAGGAGGAGGAGGAGGAGGAGGAGGAGGAGAAGAGGAAGAGGAAGAAGAAGAAGAAGAAGAAGAAGAAGAAGAAGAAGAAGAAGAAGAAGAAGAAGGAGGAGGAGGAGGAGGAGGAGGAGGAGGAGGAGAAGGAGAAGGAGAAGGAGAAGAAGAAGGAGGAGAAGGAGAAGGAGAAGTTGTAAGCCCTGGCCAGCATGGCCAATAAGCAGGGATCATGAAAGACAGCAAACACAGACACCAGATCTGCACTTCTTAGGCTAATGTGCAGAACAGAACTCAGCTATCAACCCAACACAAAGTTTCTCTGAATGTTGCAACAATGTTCATGGCAATTTAAATGCATAGGAATATGTTTTGAAAACGAGCATTTTGGGTGGGGAAGGTGTAGTGACATATTTTAATGTGAATTTCCATGTGGATGATGATGATGATGATGATTAAATAACCCTACATATCAACGCATAAATGACAAAGCACCAATTTGTGGGTGAACACATACAAAGTAGACGGCAAATAGACCGACACACCCATCACTATCTGCATGATGATGCTCTTCCATGGCCAACAGAACCAGAAGGCAGGACATCTCTTCTGATGTTAAGGAGATCTGCTTCTGGATTCAGGAGGGAAAATCTATTTGCTGCTTTGCTGCTTCAGGACAAGAAAAGGCTATGGAGTAAACTCAGCATGAATCCGGGGTGGAATCCATAAGACGGTTGAATGGCACCTTGTGTGCCTTCTTTCAGTAACTCCTGCAGTCAATCTGGTGCCAAATGTATTGCTCTGCATTCCTTTGGACCACCTCAGTGAGGCCAAGAGGGGTGTCCTGTCAACTGGGCAGCCCAGGCGCTCCATACACATTGCCCAGACTTGTCCCCTGGAGAGGTCACTTGAGATGCTGCGATTCTCCAGCGATTTGACTTCAACCCCAATCTCCCGAGACAGACTGATGCCAGCAACAAAAGCAATCCCTTTGTGGATGATGACTGACATCAGCCCAATCCAGCCCAGTCTACGGCGGGGGGATGATCTTGATGGTGGCCTGATCCTGAGCTCCTTTAACCCCTAAGGTAGAGTTGCCATAGTTCAAAGAGTGAAGATCAAGACACAAAAGTTGTTGAGCTATGGTTTTTTGTTGTTGTTGCAAAATCTCAAAAATGGCAGCCCTACCCTAAGGCTCACTTTCACAGATATGTAGGACATCGGGAGACCCAATTTCAAACAAGAAGAATTGGGAGCACAATTGGCTCAGCTTGCATACACTCAGCTGATTGTCAGTGCCTGCAAAAGGTTTTATCATTGCTGATCTAGGGTCAGGAATGATGGGAATTGTAGTCCACATCTTCTGGAAGTTGCCATGTTGTCTTTTCCTACTCTCAGAGTTACCTCTACACTTTCAAGTACATTTTGTAATAACTGCATTGTTCTGTCAGTGATCAAGAAAAAGGCACTGGGCGATTTTATACATTCCTTTCAGAACATAGGGTTTGCATACGAGGAGTCTTTTAAGTCAATGTTTTATTTAAACACATAGATGTGAAAAATATGTTGTATCACAGCTTGGATATATCTTACTTTTCAATGATCACCTTGTCACTTGCTTGTTCTTTCTATTCTTAATCAAAAATGCCTTTTTTGCATGTTCGTGGTGCTTATAGACCTGTCCCATGGGGAGACGCTTGTTTTGACCTAACATAGCCTGTTCAGGAGTGAGCAGGTGTTTAGCGCATGTTTGCTAATCTGTTTGGGTTTAGGAGACCTAATGCTCAATGCCGTCACAAGGCCATTGTTGACCAATCATGAGTTAGGAAGTAGGAGCTGAAAGAATTTGCAGTGGTTATAATTATCAGCAAACCTGCATGGAAAAAAATCCTCCCAAGTACAGACCATCTGGACAACACATTCTGGGCATTTTATCTAGTTTCATTTGACAGATATTAACTTCACGGGGAAAATCTGTCTCCACTGCAGTATAACAGTGTGGAAATAGAGAATTGACAAAAGCTGGGAGTTCTAGAGCAAAGAATGGTTGTACAGAAGTTTCTGGAATGGACAAAAAGAGCTTAAGGCTGAGAGTTTTCAGGAATGTTTGCATTTCCATCTTGCATGAAATGTCACCAAAAGGAGCTTATATTAAGGGCAAAGCTAGACCTCTCAGAACAAAAGGTTGCCACACAAAAAAATGTCATCATGCTGAGTTCTCCCTCTTCAATGTGTAAAAACACTTACAGAGCAATCCGAACTATAAAAAGTCAAAACATTTACCCCATAATAAGTTACACCAGTTTAAGTTAGCCCTATTCCAAACCCCACTCAAGAGGAATTTGGCTTATACCACACTTCTTTTCTGGGTTTCTAGGTTGTGGCTAAGTTGTCCCACCCCTGCCATACCCCCAGAATGCCCCCTCGGGGAGACACATTCTAACATAAGTTTCACTGACTTAAGTATCATCAGCCGAGTTGGTGTGAGTGAATTACTTTGGTCTATCTCCAACTCAGCTGGGATGATGAGGTTAGGCTCCGGCTCAGCCAGGAAAGCCCAAGATCCACTGAATCTAAACTGTTTCATCCCAGTGGACACAATATATCCAGTGATGAGTTAAGTGGCACCACACATTAAGGAGGAGAATTCAGCCTGGGAGAGCTGGTTTCGTTGGCAGCAAAGTGTTTCATAACAACCAGATACTCCCACAGTATCTATCTCATCTATTTCTCTGTCTGTCTGTTTTGATATCTGGAAGTTGCTATCTTTTGTAACTATTTTCTGTGCATCCATAGATAGATAAGCGAACTGATTGGGGAAGCTGATTTTGAAGACAGCTCTGTGTTTCGTATCTTCAAGATCAGGGATGGCAAAACTGGGGCTCTCCAGAGCAGGGCTGGCTCTAGGGGTAGGCTGGGTGGCGCGGGGCGCCAGGGCGGCAGGGGGGCGCTGCACGGTGAAGCCGCGCGGAAAGCACGCTGCACCCGCCCACCAGCCGTGGGAAGAAACGGGGCGGGGCGGGGGCGCCGGAGCGATCCATGCACCACGGCGCCAGGCGCCTGACCCGCTTAAGACGGCCCTGCTCCAGAGAGAGAGATACTGTACAGTGGTACCTTGGTTCTCAAACGCCTTGGTACTCAAACAACTTGGAACCCAAACACTGCAAACCGGAAGTCGGTGTTCCAGTTTGCGAACATTTTTCGGAAGCCGAACGTGCTCCGTTTTGATTGTTACGCATCTGTTTTGAGTGCCACACTTCCGTTTTGAGTGTTATGCTTCCAATTTGATTGTTACACTTCCAATTTGAGTGCCACACTTCCGTTTTGAGTGTTATACTAAGGTCTGTCTGTTTTTGCTATTTTTTTGCATTTTTGTTTTTGCAGCTCTCTCTTTTTGTTTTTGTGATTGTGTGGAAGGACCCAGTTCAGCTACTGATTGATTGATTGATTGATTGTGTGACTGCAATATATTGTTTATTGCTTTCATTTTATGGATCAATGGTCTCATTAGACAGTAAAATTCATGTTAAATTGCTTTCTTAGGAGTTGTTTTTAAAAGTCTGGAACTGATCAATCCATTTTGCATTACTTTCTATGGGAAAGCGCACCTTGGTTTTGGAACGCTTTGGTTTTGGAACAGACTTCCAGAACGGATTAAGATTGAGAACCAAGTGGCCGCCGGGAGTGGCTGCCAGGACCACATAACACTGATCCTGAGAGATCTACACTGGCTCCCAGTACGTTTCCGAGCACAATTCAAAGTGTTGGTGCTGACCTTGAAAGCCCTAAATGGCCTCGGTCCTGTATACCTGAAGGAGCGTCTCCACCCCCATCGTTCAGCCCAGACACTGAGATCCAGTGCTGAGGGCCTTCTGGCGGTTCCCTCGCTGCAAGAAGTGAGGTTACAGGGAACCAGGCAGAGGGCCTTCTCGGTAGTGGTGCCCGCCCTGTGGAACACCCTCCCAGCAGATGTGAAGGCAATAAGCAACTATTTTACTTTTAGAAGACAACTGAAGGTGGCCTTGTTTAGGGAAGTTTTTAATGTTTGAAGCTGTATTGTTTTTAATATTTGGTTCGAAGAGTGGCTGGGGAAACCTAGCCAGATGGGCGGGGTATAAATAATTTATTATTTATATTATTATTATTATTATATTATATTATTATTATTATTATTATTATTATTATTATTATTATCACTGTATATATATTTGCTCCAACTCCCATCAGCACCATTCAATGGGAATTGTTGTCCAGCAATTTCTGGAGGATCACAAATTCCCCATACCTGATCTAGATGCTCCTACAGTATCTAGATAAATGATAGATAGATAGATAGATAGATAGATAGATAGATAGATAGATAGATAGATAGATAGATATAGATAGATGATAGACAGAGATATAGATAGATGATAGATACTGTAGATATCCATATATCTTTTTATCATAGTATCTGAAATTTGCTATGTTTTGTTTTTCCCCAGTCTATATGCTTTGTTATATCTCATTGATAGATATTTAGGATCTGAAGAAGTGTGTATCTGAAGAAGTGTGCATGCACACGAAAGCTCATACCAAAATATAAACTTAGTTGGTCTTTAAGGTGCTACTGAAGATATTTAGGAGTTCACTCGAGTATCTGATCAATTTTCTTATTTGTTTTCATAGTGTTTCAGCAAACCAATATTAGGTTCTGGCCTATTTTAGCTTGCCTAACTTGCTATCCATTTTGCTATTTGTACGTACCTTCCTGCTAAGCCATTGCATTGTGGACAGTAATACGTCCTTCGCAATTTCCCAAAAGTTACTAATCCCATGTCCCAGCATCAAGTGAGGCCTTCTTTGACACATCAACTAAATTGCTAATGTTAGTTAGCTATTAAACAGAGTACTGGCTGCTTGGCTATTAAACAGAGATTGGATTTTATCAAACAGATGAAAAGGTTGCATTCCATTGATTATGTAGATGGAGGGGTGTGTGTGTGTGTGTGTGTGTGTGTAATATTGTAAAGCAACTCAGACTAAAATCTGCTATAGAAATGAAATTTCTGGGCTGCAGTTATTATTGTTGCTATTATAATCCTCACCCGTATTCCGAGGGAAGCAAGGAAAACAACACAGAAATGCCTTCCCAATAGATTTGGAAAAAACCTACCTTTCTCAAAACAAAATGTGCAAGCACAGATGGGCAATTGTTTATCAAAATAGTGATGGAGGAACATGCTGGCAGAGTCATCCATCATTTCAAATAAATCTGCTCTGCCTTTCATGGGTACATCTCCTGCTCAATCTCTGTTTTTAGAGGGCAACCAAGGGAAATAGAAGTGGTAGTTCTGACTTTAAAAAGTTCTATTTGCAGCAAGTGGTGGCTTGTATAAAAATGTATTTCACATAAACAAAAAGGACTTGCCCAGCCCACATTCAACCACTAGCGATTCTCCTAGTGCCTGACTGCCTCAGAAACAAAACGGCATACAAATACAGAGTCAGAAACTGATATACGTTTGTGTTTTGTCCCCACTGTTTATGTCCACTGCAGAAGTGGAATTCCTAAAATTCTCTCCGTATTAAAACGTTTGCCTGTTCTGCTGCGGTATTCGGCGTGGTTGTGCTCATTGTGCAACTTTGAGAGCTGCCCCTCCCCAATAAACTATGGATGTCCAACCTGTGACATAATCAGTGAGAGGTTGTAGCCCACCAAGAAGGGAGCTGGAGGGTCAGCGAGCCTGACCATGGTACAGCTCAGATCTGCATTCCTGCCTGCTTTTTCAGTCAGCTGCTTCAAGAGAGTGAGTTGGGTCTGTGTAGCACACATAAAAATGGCTGAATTTTATACTGTGCAAATATACTCCATGGCCCAGTTTAAACTCCTTAAGTGCTCCATGTTTGGTTTTCACAGCTCCTCAAAGCCTTCTCAGTGAGCTGTTGCATGTGCAATGGAACTCCCTGGGTCTGCTCTGAAGAGTTGATGGGTGGGGAACCCAGAACAGATATGAAAAGGAGAAGGTGGAGCGAGGTCCCATTGTACAAACAGAAATCCTTGCATAGCTGCCAAGTACCCCGTATTCCCCGGGAAACCCCTGTTTTTCCTTACCATTTCCCGGCGGTCTCCCATTTGAGCTCATCTCCCGTAAATCTCCCTTAAATCCGCTCCTGCTGGCAGCCATTTTTCTGGTGCCGGTTTGCCCATCTATGGGCACCAGAAAATGGCCGCCGCTGGCGCCGGAAATAGCTTCTACGCATGCCTGGCGGCCATCTTAGGGGTGGCCACATGGTGGTGGCCATCTTGGAGGTGGCCGCATGCCCACCCCTAAGATGGCCGCCGCCATGTGGCCACCCCCAAGATGGCTGCCAGACAAATTCCGGTGCAACTTCCGGTGCCGCTGCTGCTGCTGATCCCGTATTTCTCTGCGGGAGACTTGGCAGGTATGTCCTTGTACTGATGTAACGAGGGTGTTATTGCTCCATTAGACCCCATGCATTATGTCCAAGTGGAAAACTACTCACAGAGATTGTACGGCTACATATTTCCTTGCTCTGCATTGGCGTAAGAGGCTTCACAGTCACAGTGTCTGCATTTTAGCTTCCCCATCAGCTTAGAAGTTTCAGTATTAAAAGCAGTGTGGTGTAGCGGTTAGAGGGTTGGACATGGGGGAGCAGGTTTCGGCTCCCCACTCAGTCATAAAGTGCATTGAGTCATCTTGGGCCTACCCTACCACAAAAGGTTATAGTGAAGATAAAATGGGGAGGGAGGAACCTTGCAACCCACCTTTGACTATCTTGGAGGAAAGGTGACGCATAAATGCAATGACAAACAAACAAGCACCTCTTAGCCCCTCTTCAAGAGAGGGCACAACCACTTCCTGTCATGCAAGCAGAGCAATGGTTATCTCACAAGAAAAAAACCCCAAAGCCCTCCACATTTCTTCATGAATCATCCTGTGCCATAGGCGCCAACTCCTAGGGGTCAAGGTCCCTTCGCTCCCCCTAAAATATTTGAGGGGGCTGCCCCCCCCCAAATTGATGAGCATTACTATTCAAATGGTGTGCATGCACCATGTCTTCCGATCAATTATGTGGGGTGGGTCTTACCTGCCACCCCCCCACACACAATATTTTATTCAAGTTGGTACCCCTCTATTGTTCTGACTTGTTCCCAGGTTATTACAAAGAAACCCTCTAAATAACTTTGGGTATGGTTTTTTTTTTATAATGACCCGAATATAAAAGTTGATTATGCTCCCCGTTCCTAAAAGAAACATTGAGCACGAGAGCAACTACTGTCCACTGTATCTTTTTATAGGGCCCAAGAGTGACGGAACATTTTGTTGTGATGGTTTAGGCATATGGATCTGTGGTTTTAAAAGAATGCTTTTTTCTTGTCTCAGCACTCTACGAGGATAATGCCTTTAGCAATGATTGCTCAGGTGGTGCCAACTCCAAAAGGCTTGCGTCCTCCCTCCCCGCTGTGGCTGTTGAGCTGCTCAAACCGCCATCTAGCCCAAAGGCATTAGGGCCACTTTTGATCCCGGTCTGGTTTGACAGTAGCCCTCCTCCCCGCTTGCTAGGAAGACAGACTGCAGTTTTTAAGCACCAACGAGAGCAAACTACTGCAGACTCTGATCCTACAAATGAAAATCAATGGTGCAGCTTCAAATGATCAGCTCCTATGAACACAGTGATTTGGAGGAGGTTAGGGAGAATGAAGTCTCTTGGTTCTTTATGAAGAGGCGCACGGGGGGGGGGGGATACCATCCTATAGAGGATTTGGGGTTTTTTTTTGCATACACTTAAATTCAAAGAGACATATGTCTTTAAGTTTGGTTTCTCAGATCAATCATTTGCTGCCAAAATGCTCCCTTGTTCAAAGTTGGTTAGCATCAGCTGCTTCTGAAAATAGACCTGTGCTGACCAATTATTGCTGTTATATAAGCCTTAGTAAGCTTTAGTACATTTTTAAAGACTGAGCCTGTCAAGAATATAATTTGACAGGCAAGAACGTACCAGCTCATGTATGATAGATTTCAAACTAAATTGGATCTGACCATCTGCGTGGAGCAGAAGGGGGCAGCTTTGTGCAAGCTTTTTGTTTTGGTTCTTTGTTTGCCCATCATTGCAAATGTATTATCGTTTCCTATTGTACTCTGTGACTTGGTTTTTACCCGAGCGTATTGATTTCAGCTGCAGCTTTTAAAGAGCTATGAAGACTAAACAAAATTAAAGAAGGATGATAATAAGATTTCCATGGCTTGGAACATTGAGCAGCCTTGTTATCAACTCGGCCCTCATCACAAGATGGCACACATTTCTTAAAGGAGTTGGATACATCAAATAATTCCCAACTCATCTGTTATAGTTGATTCAGTATTTGAATTACAGCAGATCAGTCAGTTAATTAATTGATGAAATTAAGCATCCTGGGAGCTCAGTACAGGCGATCTCCGATGAGTGCTCCATGAAGATAAACCAAACCATAATTTGAACAGTTTTATTGTTGGGGAAAGTCATTTTGGATCGAGAGAAGTAGACTTAACAATACTCCTTACTACCAGAGACAAAACTCCTACATATAAGAAAGCGTGGTTTAAAAATCCAGATCTAAAAAATTACACTGTTTAAATTTGTCAATTCCACGATTAAGAGAGTAGGGGGAAGCAAAGGATGTAGAATCTAAGTAAGCAATGTTCACTTCACAGACCAAAGGAGACATCACAGTTAATCATAACATAGTTGAACACAGTTTTGGTACCCATGGCTCTCTTTCCTTGTAATTCCACGTGAAGGTAATCCACTTTTCAGTCACCATTTCCCACCATCTAGGTTGACTCAATCAATCCCACGGTACTAATCCACTTTTCATTTCATCCATGAACCATCAGTTCCTGCTCCCAAATATTATGACCGCTAGATGGCAGCTTCTAGCTTCTGACATTGGAAGGCAACCCATTCTCTGCTCTAAGGGCAATGAAACACATACTTACTCTCTCTCTCTCTCTCTCTTCTCTCTCTCTCACATACAAGAGAGAGAGAGAGAGAGAGAGTTAGTATCCCACCTTTTTATCCAAGGAGTCAAGGTGGCAAACATTTAATTCTGTAAAAAACAAACAAAAAAACCTTTGAATTAGGTTTGGCTGAAAGACATTGCCTGGCCCAAGGTGACTCAATAGGTTTCTTGACTGAGTGGAGATTTGAACCCTGGTCTGCCAATAATAATAATAATAATAATAATAATAATAAATTATTTATACCCCACCCATCTGGCCGGGTTCCCCCAGCCACTCTGGGCGGCTTCCAACAAAATATTAAAATACAGAAATTCATCAAACATTAAAAGCTTCCCTAAAAAGGGCTGCCTTGAGATGCCTTCTAAAGGTCTGGTAATTGTTGTTCTCTTTGACCTCTGGTGGGAGGGCATTCCACAGGGTGGGTGCCACTACCGAGAAGGCCCTCTGCCTGGTTCCCTGTAACTTGGCTTCTCGTAGCGAGGGAACCGCCAGATGGCCCTCGGCGCTGGACCTCAGTGTCCGGGCAGAACGATGGGGGTGGAGATACTCCTTCAAATCCTAGTCCAGCACTCTAAACACTATGCCACACTGACTCTCAGACCTTAACCTGGAATGGATGTCAAATGAAGCAGTCTCACTCACTCCCTGCTACAAATAATGACAGACCTGCTCACTGTGCTTTGCAAATGGCCCCATGAGGCGGCTCCCACTGTCAACTACCAATGGAGACACCTTCATATTGGGCATAGTTAATGGGCCCTGGGGATAGATATTTTGCTACTGGTGGACATCACAGCAGATCTTCTATTGATCTTCCTTCCAAGAGAGTCTTTCAGATTTGCCAAATAGCAACTTGTTCCTGCTTCTAATCCTGACCGCACTTTCCTCTGTGATTACCTTTCTGTTGAGAACTTGCCGTACAGCCGTGCGGCTAAGACAGACATATGTAGAAGCGACTCCCCGCCAGACGTAGCAGACTTAAGTTCGCCTACTGCAACATCTGCTGCAGCAGAAACAGATTGTAGCGACTTAAATGCTAGGGTTTATTCAGGCCCTACAAATTTGTCAACGAGAACAGAGTTTGTTCTGCAATTCTTCTCAACGGAAGCTCTTCACTGTGTGGCACCAACAGAAGCTGAATAAAATGCTAACTAACTTGCCCTCCATTCTTCCTCTGTCTCCTCTTTCCAATGCATACAGCCAGCACACAAGCTCTCTCTGTTCTCCACTAGAAATTATATAGAAGAACTGGCAAAAAGGTGAGTTTTAGTTAGTCTAGGGATGCAAGACTCTTTCGATTTCATTTTTCCTCAGTTTCTCATTTTTCCAGCCGTAAGCTGGCTTCAGCCTCATTTCTGCATCAATCTGCGTTTTTTCTTTTCAAAATTTGTATGCATTTTCATGAGCAAATATATACTTTTTGTGGTAAACAGTTTTGCCTAATAAACATATTTTTGCAAGTCATTTCCCTTCATATAATGTACTGTTGTCCATTATTTTCACCAATGTATGGGTTTTTTGTGTGTGTCCACTATGCTTCAAATTACAAAATTTGGCCTGGTACAGATGTTGAAGGATAGCTGTGCTTCAGTTTGCTTCTTGGTTCAGGAAATGCAAATTACCGGTAGGTAGGATGACATTAAAATGCAAACCAAACACATTTCCTCCCCATCCCCGGTTCTAGCTCCAGCAGATCAAGGGAAAAAACCATATGGTCCAAAATCCTACTTCCAACAGTGACTGGCCAGGTACTTCCTGGAAGCTAGGAAGCAAGTGAGGGCGGGATGATGATGATGATGATGATGATTTTAACATCTTTTCCTTTCTCCCAAAGAAGTCCAGGGTAACTAACACAAAAATGACAAGACTATATGAGGGTACATTCTATCATACATTCTATCATATGTGGTGGACTTGTAAAAGAGTATTGGGAAATACTTTATAATGAATTGGGGGAAAAAATGTTTACAAGTAGTTTTCCAAAACAAAAACAAAAACCAGAGTCCTTTTTGTTGGAGACAATTCAGGTGGAAATTTCCAGGTGTCAAAAAAGGTTATTTATGTATGCCACACTGTGGCCCGTGTTTTGTTAGTCCCCAAATGGAAAACGGGTGAGGTCTCAACGAAAGAAGAATGGCAACTTGAACTGGTGGAATATGCGCAGCTTGCAGACTTAACATATACTGTAGAATAAGAGAACAAAAAGAACATATGTTTAAAGAAGATTGGAAAATGTTTATTGAATATATGGGGGGGAATTGTATACACTTGAAAACGTTGGCAGCGTTAAGATAAATTCAACACTGTAAATAATGGAATGCTGAATGGTTTAGTTCAGGCTTCCTCAACCTCAGCCCTCCAGCTTCTTTTGAGACTGCAATTCCCATCATCCCTGACCACTGGTCCTGCTAGCTAGGGATCATGGGAGTTGTAGGCCAAAAACATCTGGAGGGCCAAGGTTGAGGAACATAGCTGCCAAGTTATCCCTTTTTTACAGGGATTTTCCCTTATGCTGAATAGGCTTCCTCGCGAGAAAAGCGAAAACTTGGCAGCTATGTTGAGGAAGCCTGGTTTAGTTTATATAAAATATGCAGGGATTTATGGTAGGGAAAATGAACCATGGAGAGAGAAGAAGGGAAGTCATTGATATTTTCAGGTTGTTTAAATGAATATTCTAAAATGTAAAACAGGAAAATATAATTAGAATATACCAAAATATACCAAAAATATACCATATCCTGATAAGACTATGAAAACATATTTTTAAAAACATATTTTTTTAAAAATATGCAAGGGAAAGGAAAAATTTGAACAACCTTAACCGGCTTCCAAAACAATGAGCTAAAAAAAGTGGCATACCAATAACATCAGTCTGTAAAACTAGCCAGCTCCTCGTTGCCTCCTAAGATACTTCATGCCACATGTGAAGACAGCTCAGAAACATATCATTGATCTGCAGAAGTGTATTGAGCATTCCTCGGAGTCCAAGATACTCATAACTTTAAATTCCATTTGAGCAAAAAATTATATCAAAGTTCTAAAGAATCCTTTTTTCCCTTCTTATAGACTTACACAGAATCATTAAGGTATACCTAGTTTCTGGTGGTGAAGAATCTTGTTACTTTCATTACTAAAGCTGACCTTTTATGATAAAGTACACAATATTTTTGGGTTGTTGTTTATGAACAGGGGAAACAGGTGTGTAAGAACAGGTGATGCTAAAGTGGTACCCTCTCGATGTTGTTGGACCCCACCTCCCCCATCATAAACAATGATGGAAATTGTGGCCCCATGTAGCCACCCCTGATCTAAGCCATTGATACAGAGAGAGCGATAGAAAGATAATTATTTTATAGAGATGAGATTCCCTTTTTGGCTGCGGCTCTGCATTTCCCAGCATCGCAGCACTGAATGAGAAAAGTGTTTTCCACCTTTAACTCAGCATTAATCACATTTTGTTTTACTCTGTAGATGAGAGAGGTGACACACTTTAATTTAGAAACACAGGGGCTAAACCAAATGGATAATGTTCACACATTGGCTGTGTATGTGTGCAGCTCCTAATTGGATTGAAGGCTATGCCTCCCCGTGGCATGAAGAGTAGATAAAAAAGAGGTGTCCACTGGCTATGCATGCTGATAAGATCGTTCTCTCATGAATTCTATGCATGACTTAAAAGGCAAGTTGTGCTGGGAAACTATTGCTGCAATGGCTGCAAAAAAAGAAGAAAAAGAACCAAACTCTTCAAAGAAAATAAGTCAGTCTCTGTCCGTAGCAAAAATGCACAAAGGGCCCAACTGCACTAAAGGTTTAAAGCAGCATCATACCACTTCTCCCTAAGAATCCTGGGAAATATAGCTTATTAATGGTGCTGAGAATTGTTAGGAGACCCCTGCCCCCCCCAGAGAGCTACAACTCCCGCAGTAGTTTAACAATCAATCCCTTTTTCCAAGGAACTCTGGGGATTGCATACCCTCCAACATTTCTCCGACAAAAATAGGGATGTCCTATTCAATAATAATAATAATAGCAATAACAACATTATTATTATTATTATTATTATTATTATTATTATTATTATCCCTACCCATATGACTGGGTTGCCCCAGTCACTCAGGGCAGCTTCCAGGGATGATGGGAGTTGTAGTCCCAAAACATCTGGAGGGCCGAGTTTGGGGATGCCTGATCTTGGAGCTCTGTAGAGTTAGGAATTCTGAGGTGTTCAGGTGCTGTGGGAACTCCAACTCCCATCAGCCCTTGCTGGCATGTCCAATGGCTAATGATGATGGGAGCTGAAGACCAGCAACCTATGGGGAAGGCATAATAACAGGTGTGGGCTCCTAAAATAGAATATTCTCCTATGAGAAGCAAAACTCACACTTTTCTCTTCACAGAGAAAGTCAGCGCAGCAGGGGGAGGCTCTGTTAGGCCCAGCTGAAATCTCCAGTTTTGTATGTCCCCCCCCCCCCTCTTGTGGGATGGAAAACTCCTTCTCTCTCTCTCTCTCTCTCTCTCTCTCTCTCTCTCTCTCTCTCTCTCTCTATATATATATATATATATATATATATATATACATATATATGCTACATGGGTTACAAATCAAATGCATATACATACATATTTTTCCAGTTGCATATCATGTTACTTTTCACAATTTGTAGCCCCTCATTTGGAAACAATGGGCGAGTTGCTTTCTAATAAATCAAATTGCTTCTCTTCATATGACAACAGTCAAGAGTGCATTAGCCATACGCGAAGGTTAGAAAGAGAGATAGTGAAAAGCATAATTATATGCTCTTACCAGTTCTTTGGTACAGATAGCTTTTAAATGTGATCAGGCTCCAATAGACCATTATGGCATCCGTGGGCATATAACGATAACATTAAATTGATATCAGTTTTCCTTAAGTGCATTCCGTACGGGCAATGCATCTTGTCTCTCTGGGTCATGCCAAATTTCCTGGCAGTAGGCAATTGCCTGCAACTGGGTCTGTTTCTCCATGTTGGCCCCTTATCGCATTCCTTTGATAAGTCAAGTGTTGTTTCTGAGCTATAGCAAGCAGAGGCCACGGAAAGTTCAGAGAGAAGCCTCACATTTTTGCCAGCCCAATGTTCTTTAAAACAAAAGGGCTCTAAAGGAGAGCTTATCCATCCATGGACCACCTTGTTAACAGTCTCCGGAGGCAGCTTCCCAGCAGCAGCTTGGGCGATAATAGCAGCTGGGAAATGAGTTTTTAAAGAGAACTGATCCCCAGGCAGCCGGCAGCTGTATCCAGGAGAGACCAGATGACAATTCATGATCACCACACAGTTGCAGGCATGGCGAAGATGCTCAAAGCACAATGCATGGAGCTGCTATAGATTGTGTGAACAAACCCTCCATCTCGAACAGTGGTGGTCCAGCGGTCTTGCAGACCTTGCATGTCGCAGAGCCAAAAGTGGAGCATGGAAAAATGAGTTATAGGTAACAGAAATATACCCCAATAGCAACTCTACCACAGAGCCTAGGGCTTGCCGATCGGAAGGTCAGCGGTTCGAATCCCTGCGACGGGGTGAGCTCCCGCTGCTCGGTCCCAGCTCCTGCCAACCTAGCAGTTCGAAAGCACGTCAAAGTGCAAGTAGATAAACAGGTACCGCTCCAGCGGGAAGGTAGACAGCGTTTCCGTGCGCTGCTCCGATTCGCCAGAAGCGGCTTAGTCATGCTGGCCACATGACCCGGAAGCTATACGCCGGGCTCCCTCGGCCAATAAAGTGAGATGAGTGTCACAACCCCAGAGTCATCTGCGACTGGACCTAACGGTCAGGGGTCCCTTTACCTTTACCTATTTTGAGAAGGACACTTGCTCTGAACTCCTTACGTATTCTGCCTTGACTGTAACACCCCGGAGAACCCCGAGAATTTATGCGGCTCCTGAATTATCATGTTACCCACCTTCGTAGAAACAGATGGTCTCTCTCACAGGAGAATTTAACCTTTGTTATTAAACTAGTGTCATTCACTTATCACCAAATCCCACATGAGTGCTACAAAATCGGTACTGTCAGGCACCAATACACTATTAACTGGGATGGGGGTGGTGGTAAAAATATCCTTCCATTCAGATTGGCCTTGCCTTCAACATGAGGTGCATATTTTTAAGACCCACCTTTTTCTGGAATTGTAAGTTATTTTGGACTGTTTTTAATATTGCGTTGTAATGCTATGCTTTAATGTTGTGACCCAACCTGAGACTTTAGAGTGAAGGGCGAGTAATAAATAAAATAAAATAGAAATCATAACCACACCCATAAACAGATGAAATCAATGGCGCATTTACTTAGAAAATGTATATACCACTTAATGTTTTTAGCCAAAAAGAAGAAAGAAATTAAGTAGTATCCAGAAGTAGTTTGCCAAAACACTAAGATCAAAATATAGCAAATAAATAAAATATAAACAAAAGCCAATGGCTGATATTAAAATGCTGAACCAAAAGGTTCTGAATACTTCAGAAATGCTCCCCCTTCCCTGAAATTTGTTTCCATTTCCAACAATTTTTAAAATGTAGCCTTGTATCACTGACTAGCTGGGGCAGAGAGTGGAAGATGGCCATTCATATGCACATTGAGTTCACATCCCCTTGAAAATACCATAATGCTGTGCAGATTGATAACAGCTGCATCTCAAAGTGCAGAAAAATGCAGATATCATTATTTCTTCCTGCAGGATTTCCAGTGGAACATGCAATGAAAAGTGCACCATATTCAGCCCAGTATAAGTTTAAATGACCAGAGCTGAATCAGGGTAAAGGTTTTTGGTTTTTTTGCTGTGCAGGGCTGGTGGGCAATGAAAACATCAGTGTAGCAGAATAAGACAGGGTGGATTGGCAACAGACATATGCTTCCTTCCCTGCACCACACACATACTTCAATAAACTTTCATCTTTCTGGTCTGAGGGAGAGAGAGAGAGAGATTCTAAGCAATTTGCTCGTTTGCCATCACAGAGCTTAGCTTCTGCTGCTACCGCTGCTGCCCTCCATTGCTGACTTAAATATTGAGCTCCACAGATTACATTTCATGCCAACAGATGGATTGCCACTTGGATTTCCAGCAACGGGTCACCAATTAGTCTAAAAAAATGAATTGGAAGCACCCAATCTCTTTTGCCGCATTTCCCAGAGTGAAACCTCTGTGCATAGCATTAAAAATGCATAATAAACCTTACATGTTTAACACACCCTGCTGACAGATACTGCCTTCACCATAACTCGGGGGAGGGGGGAGAGAAGCTGGGGTTCCAGGGTAGGGGGTGCAGCACACAGGACTCTGTCCTCAAACACACCAGCAATTTTTTCACAGCAGTGCATACACAGCTACCTCACTGTGTCTAATGGCATAAATGACTTTGCACCATCACCATCAGGACAAAGAACACCTCTAATCTTAAATTCTCACCCATTTCCAGTACTCCATTGGCCTGCTGCTGGATTGTCCAGGATGGTCACAGACTTTTCATAATCCCACTTGCCCCACTCCTCCCAATAACTTACAGTGGTACCTCGGTTTATGAACACAATTGGTTCCGGAAGTCTGTTCATAAACTGAAGCGTTCATAAACTGAAGCGAACTTTCCCATTGAAAGTAATGGAAAGTGGATTAATCTGTTCCAGACGGTCCACGGAGTTCTTAAACTGAAGCGTTCATAAACTGAAGCGAACTTTCCCATTGAAAGTAATGGAAAGTGGAATAATCCGTTCCAGGCGGGTCCGCGGAGTACTCAACCTGAAGTGTACTTAACCCGAAGCATGGGTGTAATTGGTTCCGGAAGTGTGTTCATAAACTGAAGTGTTCATAAACTGAAGCGAACTTTCCCATTGAAAGTAATGGAAAGTGAATTAATCTGTTCCAGATGGGTCCGCGGCGTTCGTAAACCGAAAATTCGTAAACCGAGGTGTTCATAAACCGAGGTTCCACTGTATTCTCTATTAGGGGCTGTTCTCCAAATTACCTTGTTCTGTGATTCAATCAGTAACCCCATGCCAACTGCGGCTTCTCACTCATTTAGGCCTTGCAAACATAGGTTTCAAAAGTGATAGACAGAAATCAGCTATGTGTTTAAGAGGGTTTTCTTTTTCATTAAAGACAATCTATTTTCAAAGGCATAAGAATGGTGTGCTTTATACCATGTAGTTGTGTTAAGTGTCAAGAAATCAGTGCCGTAATATGTTGTGTCTCCCAGTCATCATGCACTGGGTACCTGATCCTAAAAACGAATGCTGAGTTTCCAATCACCCGCCATAGTGATTACCATAGCCTGGTGTTTGAGACTTCGCTTTTCTCTCCAGCTGACCTTCATAATAAGCAGTCTGTTTCGTCTGAAAGTCTACCGGGTTCCTGCGTTTTATTAACATGTCCCCCCCACCCACGGAAAAAAAATCAGCTGCCGTTTCCTAGGCATTATGAAAGAATTTGAAAGATAAAGGGAAGTTTTAATAGCCAGCAGGTTGAGAACTGGGTCACATACCACTGAGACTCTGCAAAATGGCTTCACTGTTTAAACTTTAAAGGTGATAACTTGAGTAACTCTAAATATTGCAAATGGCTTATGAACTGGAAAAAAACAAAACCATTCCTCAAACTCAAGCAATCCTTCCTGTTATTTCCTGGTTAAGGAAAAACTGCATTGGTAGGGGAGAGCAAAATATAGCAACACACACACACACACACACACACACACACACACACACACCACTCAATGTCATTACTATGTCATTAGAGAAGGTCTGAACTCTGAAGATGAGATGAAGTAATCTTGAGTCAAGGGATGCAGTTGCTCCTACTTGAATGAAGTCCTCAATTACGGGATGCATGTGAGTTCAGTTCATGCAGGAACATATAAATGATCCTCTACTTCTGGGAAGGGGAACCTTGAGCCAGGATGGCCAATGGTCAATGATGGGAGTTGTATCCCAATCTGGAGAAACCACAGGTTCTCCAGACCTGTTCTACACCAACAGAAGGCTCTATGTGATGGCAGTATCTGCTGATTCTAATAGTTCCTGCTAACAGCTGTGGAGAGCTCCATGCCGGTGCCACTGTTGTCCACCCAGTCACCCTAAAGCACTGATCTAGATTTCCCCCCTGCTGTAATGAGGTACAAGGATGTCACAGGGAAAACAGAAGCCACCAGGACTTCCTTGTTCTCTGCTGCCACCATAGGAGGTCAAGCACTGTCAGATGATAAGCAGATAGACAATGTGGTGCTGGTACCATTGAGTGATCTGCTTCATGGGTGGTTCCTTGACCGGCAGAATTATGTGTTGTTGTTGTTGTTGTTGTTGTTGTTGTTGTTGTTGTTAATTTATATATCACCATTTATCAAAAGATATCAGGGAGATGTATATTAATTATTATGCCATTGATGCTATATTTTCTGTCTCCTTGCGGCTTTTAAATTATAACATTATAATTTCCCGACTCCAGCTCCAACGTTTTCTATTTATCCCTTAACGCATTCCCACTCTTTCTTCAATATTTGATTAGAGCATCCTCTAATTGATGCCGTTAATTTTGCCATCTCCGCAAATTCAAACATTTTAGTTCTCCATTCTACTAATTCTGGTATTTTAATCAGTTTTCCCATTTTTCGCCAATACAATTCTGGCTGCTGCGGTTGGGTAGAGGAATACGTTCCTTTTATCCTTAGGGATGTCATTCAAAACTAAACCCAAATGCCTCTGGTTTCTTCAAAATTGACCCCTTCGCCCTCTAGCAAGTTCCCATGGGATGATCACCAAAATCTTTCAAGAGCACAGTGGGGAGAGGTATATACCATACTCTCCCCTGCTCAATGTGACATGGGCCGTCACCCCACATTTGAGGCTTACACTGGTATACAGGGTGTGAGTGGTAGAACTCATAACCATGGGTCTTTGTGATTTTCTATGATGCATGCAAACACTGTTTATACCCAACCAGATAATTGTGGAAAGCAGTAAGTGGCACATGCCTTATTACTGGATTCTTTTCACGACACACCTGTCTGTTGTTTCCATTCAGTCTTGTTCTTTTCATTGTCTTGATTCTTTCGGGCTGTTTTTTGCTCTCATCAGTACACAAACCTTTGGCCCACTTTTCATGCATCAAAGTCAACATAATCCTTGCAAAGCATATTTTGCAGCAGTGTTGTACATTGTCCATAACTGCCTGACAGTGATTGTATCGTTTCCTCTAAGTTGACAGCCTGACTACTTCAGACAAAAATGCTTTCCTAGAGATTGTATTATATATAAACAACAACAACAACAACTAAACAAAACATGCCATCTTTGCAGACAGTTTATATTTGCTTTAAGATATGCTTCTACCAATTCTATGTTTTCCCCGGTACTATTGTTAATTCTTTTGAAAGTCAACCGGAGTTAATTTAGCAATATTGCATTTACTGTCAGTTGCAATAAAGAAAAAAGTAAAAAGTAATGATGTCAAGAGTTTACAGTCACAACAATACATTTTGATTGTAATATCAACATTGAATTGACAATGATATCCACAAAAAGCCTCTTCCCCCTGCCAAAAAAAGAGAGAGGTTATTTCCTTTCATCTTATCATCTTATCATTTGCTATTGCTACTTTGGTCTATTCAGGTTTTGCAGAGAAGCCCAAAGAAGTGGAAGACTGTCTTGTTTTTTGATTTGGTCCTAATAATTAGAATACTTTGACCTAGTTCATATGTATATGTCTGTCATTTGATTTCTCTGTTCTTTATAATTGTGGGTAGTATTCAAGTAACTTTTACTCTGCTTAAGAACCGCCAAGGAGAGTCCACAGCTTCCCAAAGGAGAATGTTCCACTGTCAAACAGCTCTTACTGTCTGAAAGTTCTTTCATGATAATTTGTTGGAATCTCCTTTCTTGTAAATTGAATTCAATGCTTTGGGTCCTAGTGTCTGCAGCAGGAGAAAACAAGCTTGCCCCATCTTCCATGTTACAGCCCTTTCGAATCTCCTAGTCTGCTCCCAAACTGCTGCATGAGCTGTAGCCAATTCTTCTTTTACATGTTGAATGGTCTCTTGATTTCTAGCAGCTGTACTTGTGAGCTGATGTCATTAAAAAATGGTGGTGGTGTGAGGATGTGGGAAAGTTCAACCAGTGCATTATCTCTACGGTGGCCCATTAGCATCAGTTGCTATGTGTTATGTGGTTCACATGGGTGCATAGACCACTCAATTTTTGGCAATGAACTAGTGTCTCCTTTGTTTCTAGAGGTAAGGGCTAATCTGCACTGGAACAGGGGCAAAGAAAAATAGTGCCACTATTTATAACTTCACAATGCATGCAGAAGTCACGGGGATTACACTTCCCCAATTAAAAATAATATCCCTGCTTTGGTTTAAACCACTGAGCCTCTTGGGCTTGGCAATTGAAAGGTCAGCAGTTCGAATCCATTGCTCTGTCCCAGCTTCTGCAAACCTAGCAGTTCAAAAGCTCACCGGTGCAAGTAGATAAATAGGTACCATTGCGATGGGAATGTAAACGGCGCTTCCCTGCACTCTGGTTTCCGTCACAGTGTCCCGTTGAGCCAGAAGTGGTTTAATCATCCTAGCCACATGACCAGGAAAGCTGTCTGCAGACAAACGCCAGCTCCCTGCGGACAAACGTGAGATGAGCTCTGCACTCCATAGTTGCCTTTGACTGGACTTAACCATCCAGGGGTCCTTTACCTTTACCTTTACCCTGCTTTAGAAAAAGTAGCATGGGAAGAGAGAAGTTATAGCCTATCCCTACAATTCTACCTGACATAGGTTTATGCAGGCAGAGAATAATGTTACCTTGTAATAGCATAGTCTTCTTGGTCCCCCAGTTGAAAATACTTAATGTGAGCAAACTCCAGGAACCAACAGAATTTTCCTCTTTCAGTTAGAAAGCGCGTTATATCATTAAATATAAAGCGGGTTGTTGTAGGGCTGGTAAGAAATCTAATGAGGGTTTGGCTGGGGCCTAGGCCACAGCTCTTGCTGAGTAATGGGGGTGTGGTTATTTAAATACATGTAATGGGATTGGTGGAGGGGGCCCCCATTTAAACTCAGTTCCTCCATTTTCTTATCACTCTTGCCTTGGCGTTTGAATCTCCCTCCCACCCGCCACTTTCTTTTACAGGTGTTAGCCTGACATTGCTTTGCCTTTCAAGGGGTCGCCTGTATTCAGGGGCCCAGTAGGAATTTTCCCAATTGGCTGATTGGCTTTGCCTCTTGCTTTTCGCCTACTGCTTAGCAAATTGTCACAACTTGTTAGGTTGGTGGTTAGGCTTTTGGTTATTGAATCAGTTGGAAGAGGGGTGTGGCATCCAGATGCCTACCCCCCCCCCAACACCTTTTGTTGCTCCACATAGAAGTATTCCATTAAAGGAATCCTGGGGCTTACGCTCTCGTCCTTACATCCCCGCCATAGGCGGGGCTGGAGGGGCCAATGATAAGAGTATGAGCCTTGGGGAACATTCTTGGAAAAAGAGAGGAGAGAATGTCTGTCCTCAGCTACCTTCTCTCCCAGGGGTGTTCACTTGACTTCCCTTTACCCTTGGGGAAGTCAGAGCTGGTACTGTCCAAGTGGACAGTGGTGAGTCCTGTCCCAAGTGGACAGATGAAGTGAGTCCTGCCCCAAGAGGCCGGTGATGTGAGTCCTCTCCCAAGGGGACAGATGATTGAGTCCTGTCCCTAGTGGACAGATGAGTTGAGTCCTGTCCAAAGTGGACAGATGGAGATGGTCCTTCTTAAGGAAGGACGAATGGTTAACCAAAAGCCTAAGCGAACACTCAGATTAAAATTTGTATTTAAATAAAGTTGTGGCCAAAATTAATGCCAAAAACCAAACCTAAATTACTGTGTCTGTTGTGAGTTATTTAAGGGTGATTTCTGGTAAGCCTCGCCACACAACTACAGTTGACAGCTGGCTGTTAAAAATAGAGTTGATAGCAAAGATAAATAGAAACTCAGAAGAAAAGGAACACCTGCATCTATGCAAACAATACCCATTAAAAAATCTAGAATGTGTCTGGGCAACACAAAGCTTTCAGGAAGACAGTTTTCTCCTAAAGTTATGCCTGTTTGCAATACTTTAATATATCTTCATCAATATTATACCCAGCACCCCAATCCAAACTCTGGGGTATACAGAAACATAGGGCAGCTTCCATGCACTTCCTGTTGGATGAAGGATCATGCAAACAAATAATTGTTTTTATGGGTTGATCGCCAAAGAATTGATGCTTTTGAATTATGGTGCTGGAGGAGACTCTTGAGAGTCCCAGGGACTGCAAGAAGGTCAAACTGATCCATTCTGAAGGAAATCAGCCCTGAGTGCTCACTGGAAGGACAGATCGTGAAGCTGAGGCTCCAATCCTTTGGCCACCTCATGAGAAGAGAAGACTCCCTGGAAAAGACCCTGATGTTGGGAAAGATTGAGGGCAGAAGGAGAGGGGGGATGACAGAGGACGCGATGGTTGGACAGTGTTCTCAAAGCTACTAAGATGAGTTTGACCAATGTGGGAAGCAGTGGAAGACAGGAGTGCCTGGTGTGCTCTGGTCCATGGGGTCACAAAGAGTCCGACACGACTAAACGACTAAACAACAACAACAACAAAATTTTCGTAGGGGCATTATACAGTATACGATTATTGTCTTCCACTGACCTCATCTCTTGGCAATTTCTATATATTTTACATTGTGGCACATTGCTGTTTTCTCAGTACATTCGCTCATTTGATGAAATGGGTTGTCGTCTCCGAAAATCCATCTTACAATAAGCCAATTAGTGCTTATTAAGCCACAACACCCATTTTTCCTCCTCCTTACTTCGCTTTAAACTACACTTC
This sequence comes from Zootoca vivipara, assembly GCF_963506605.1. Classification (NCBI taxonomy): domain Eukaryota; kingdom Metazoa; phylum Chordata; class Lepidosauria; order Squamata; family Lacertidae; genus Zootoca; species Zootoca vivipara. The sequence continues at coordinate 9,860,141 of NC_083285.1, forward strand.
CTTTTTGAAAACATTTTACTAAAGTTACTTTCTTTATAATGAACTGAATCCGTCTTGGTTTGATCAGTAAAGTCTGATGGTAATAAGAAATCAATACAATAAAAGGTTTTGCTCTATGGTACAGTGATTCAAACCCTGATGAGCAAGCCCTTCCATTCACCTGTTAAACTAAGTCTTGTGAAAAAGCCAATGCCAACATAGATCATTTAATTTGATCGTATGCCATAAAAATCACAGAAGGGAGAAGAAGAACAGTAAGTTTTTTAAAGGCTTGGTCTTAAATTTACCTTTTCGCGTCAGTTTAGAATTTAGAGAATTGAATCACACCAAGAGGAAGAAATTAATGGCAACAAGCTGAACGGAGATCTCAGGTTTACACTGGGGTACAGAGTCTTGAGCAGGCATCCCCAAACTGCGGCCCTCCAGATGTTTTGGCCTACAACTCCCATGATCCCTAGCTAACAGGACCAGTGGTCAGGGAAGATGGGAATTGTAGTCCAAAACATCTGGAGGGCCAAAGTTTGGGGATGCCTGGTCTTGAGCTTTAACTTGAATGCTATAAATGAAATGGGGGTGTCAGCCAGCTAAGGCGGTCAGTTCACATCATCATCATCTTCATCATCATCATAAAAAAGGAACAAAAGAGGAGAGAGATTCGCATAAAATGTGCAGGTGCTATTTTATATGTATAAATGCAAATTTAGAGTTATGGTGATTTAAACAGAAACATGAGGAATCTCAGGGACGCAGGTGGCGCTGTGGGTTAAACCACTGAGCCTAGGGCTTGCTGATCAGAAGGTCGGCGGTTCGAATCCCTGTGACGGGGTGAGCTCCCGTTGCTCGGTCCCAGCTCCTGCCAACCTAGCAGTTCGAAAGCACATCAAAAATGCAAGTAGATAAATAGGTACCGCTACAGCGGGAAGGTAAACAGCATTTCCGTGTGCTGCTCTGGTTCGCCAGAATTGGCTTTGTCATGCTGGCCACATGATCTGGAAGCTATACGCCGGCTCCCTCGGCCAATAATGCGAGATGAGCGCGCAACCCCAGAGTCGGTCACGACTGGACCTAATGGTCAGGGGTCCCTTTACCTTTTTATGAGGAATCTCACCAGAGTGCAGAGCAAAAAGACAAGCAGATGACCTCTGTACCTGCCTGCTTAGTGTGCTGACCAGGTGGTGTTGATTAGGAACTTCAAAGACCCTTGCTCTCCTTTCTCATGGTTCGTTATCATTAATATTGACAGGACAACCTTCAAATAAGAGGACACTTTCAAAAGCGAGGACTGTCCTGTGTGTGCAGTAGTAGGACACATGGCCACCACACAATCAGCAACAAGGATTTGGGGTCTGTGTGTTTATGATGGAGGGCATATAAAAGATGACAGGGAAGGAGAGAGAGGGAGAGGGAGAGAGGGGCAAGCAGACAGGCAATAATAGCACCCAAGTGGACTAACCATATTCTCCCTATAGATCCTTCAACTTTGGCTGTAGAAATACCTATGGAGAGAGGGATGGAAATGAAGAAGACCTCAGAGCTTGATCCCCCATCAACTGCCCTTTGCAAAGGACTTCAAGAGAGAGAGAGGAAGAGAAGTTAAGAAACCGCCAGAACTGCTTCAGGTAGCCTGGAGGCCATTGCCCCTCTTCTCGGCATACCTGCCAAGTCCCAGGCTGCAGAATCCGGGACCGGCAGCCGCGTGAAACCGTAAGTTGTGTAGACGCAACTTCCGGTGTTGCTTTGCCCATCTATGGGCACCAAAAATGGCTGCCGCCGGCTTCGAAAGTCGCATCCACACATGTCCGGAAGTGCGTAGACGCAACTTCCGGTGTTGCTTTGCCCATCTATTGGCACAAAAATGGCTGCCGCTGGCTTCAAAGGTCATGTCTACGCATGTCCGGAAGTGCGTAGACGCAACTTCCGGTGTCGCTCTGCCCATCTATGTGCACCAAAAATGGCCGCCGCCAACACCGGAAGTTGCGTCTACGCACTTCCGGACATGCGTAGACGTGACTTTCGAAGCTGGCGCCGGCCATTTTCAGTGCCCATAGATGGGCAAATCAGAAAAAAAGGCCGCCGGCAGGAGAATATAAGGGAGAATAATGGGAGACGAAGCGATACGGGGGACCGCTGGGAAAAGGTAAGCAAAAACGGGGGTTTCCCGGGGAAAACGGGGTACTTGGCAGCTATGCTTCTCGGGCTTCCTACTTCCAATTGCCCTCTGTGAAGAGATTCAGGAGTGTGATCCAAGAGGATTAGCCGCTTTTCCTATAGTCCTGCTGTGGAAAGAATTTTGGGATAGAGGCCGGCAGGCAAAGATAAAACCAAGTGCTTCCTCCATCCTCTCTCCCCATTGGACAGCCTCCTACCAACTGCCCCTTGGGAAAGATCCTAATGACTTGTGCTGTTTTGATCTTTTCATTGTGATTTGATTTAATATATTTGGATGTTCCTCGAAAGCAGACTTGGAAGGATTTCTCTTTTGAAACGTGGGATATAAATAAGGGCTGACTAGCTTGGGAAAGCAAGAGACATCCCCCCTTCTATCTTGCAAAGCCAGAAAGTTTTGACCATTTTGGATGGAGAATGCGCCCTTTCAATAGTATATAACAGCAGCAGCAGCAATGATATTATTGTGATAGAACAGGAAACTATCAGAGTTGGCAGCAAAAGAGGCTACCGGGAAGCTCACTCCAGACAAATATTCCCACCCTGCCCATGGTCAGATTGCCAGGCATCTGTGGTTGCTTGAAGGAAAAATACTATTATAATTGAATCATAAACCAGAATTGGCAACAGGGCTGCAACCCTAAGCATGGCTACTCAGTAATCAACTTGATCGAAATCAATAGGACTAAACTTCAGAGAAAATAGGTTTAGTGTGGCAGGATCAGTACTGTGAAATACAACACTGCTCTTTCTGTTATCTAATGCCTCCTTGAACTCAGGAGGAAGCACACTTTTTAATTCACATTAAATAGATACGTTTTTCACTAAATAATCTGGCCATCATCACGCCAAGGTGATGAATCCTGCAGCATCTCTTGTGGCACCCTGCTCTGACTCACCAGCAGATTTTGCACTTCCCTGCCTGCCTGCCTGCCTGCCTCTCTCTCCTTGGAGCCCAATTACAATTATTACCATGATGGGAAAGCACTTTTCTGGTATCGCAGCGTGGACACATTTGGCCCCTTGTCGCTTGATAGCTAGAAGAGCACAACTGGGCTATGTCCCTAGCTGGTTAATCACAAATGATCCTATTATGCAAAGATGCCTGCATCCTCAGCTTTATTCGCCCCAATTTGTCCTTGGCACTGAATGCCGAGGTGAAGGCTTTCCAGAGAGTGATTGGTTGTACATCTGCCAATGCGGCAGCCTTGCCAAGGCGCCTCCTTACAGTCTGATTTTCTGGTTCTTCCCCCAAGCAATAATATTAATAAGGAAAGAGGTAGCAGGGTGTTCGTACTGTTCAAAATCTTCATGTCAGGTATGTCCCCTCTCCCTCGCTGATGGCTGCCTTCTACAAGGGATTGCTGTTTTAAGACGGAGGCCACGAGGCATGCTTTGTTGCAGATTTACAGTAAACTGAGATCTTTGCACATGAATCTGCCCATTATTCAAAGATTCTGGGCATAATATGCTCAAAGCTAGGATTTGTTGTTGTCGTTCTCTTGATTTCATGGGAGATAAGTATGTCTCCAACTGTCCTCTTTAAACCATTGGGAATTAAACACACGTCACTGTTACTTGTTTAAAGAATTTCTTGTAGGCCACCTTACTGGAGAATGTGCTCTCTACGATGCTTATAAACACAACAGGGCAAAACACAATTCCAATTAGGGATGGGAGTGAAATTCCATTTGGTTTCCCTTTTCGTGAGAAACCACCTCATTCTCACATGATGCAAAGCAAAACACAGTTATCCTTCAAAACCTGCATTTCTCCACAGTTTGTGAAGCATTTCTCCAACCAAATAATATGCACAAAATGCATATATTGGTGAATATAACATACAAAATACATTATATTAGGTGAAAGTGTGTGCATTAGTCAAAACTGAGTAGAAATATATGTTTATTAGGAGAAGTTTGCACTAACGTGCTGGTGAATTTTCACGAGGATTCTAATTTTAATTTAAAAATTGCACATTGCTGCAAAAAATGTGAGGAACTGAATTGAAGACTGAAACAATGAGAAACACAGAGAACATAAACTGACATTTTCATTCACCCCTAATGTCAATACTATAAGATCATACAAGAAACAAAAGTACTACCAAGAAAATAACAGACAGCTAGTGAGCAGTAACTACAAATCAATCAAAGATTTAAAACAAATGCAGCCCAACACTGAAGTTGCCAAAAGAAGTTGTAACCAACAGACTACAGTAAAACCAATACAGTGGTACCTTGGTTTACGAACTTAATCCGTTCCGGAAGTCCATTCTTAAACTAAAGCATTCTTAAACCAAGGCATGCTTTCCCATAGCAGCGGGGAACTCAATTTACAAATGGAACACACTCAACAGGAATTGGAAAATGTTCTGCTTCCAAGGCAAAGTTCACAAACCAAAACACCTCCTTCCAGGTTTCCAGCGTTCTTAATCCAAGTTGTTCTTAAACCAAGGTACCACTGTCTTGAAAAACCACAGTGACCTTAATAATATCTTCAGCTAGAGGGCCACAAGTTCCCCCTCCTAATTTATAGGATCCCAGTTTTAACAAAAACCGAGAGAAAATATCCCTCAGCAAATTCTTCATGTTTCTGTTCTGTATGTATCAAATGCTTTCATATTGGGTTCTAATCATATTTTATTGCTTCTTTTATCTCTTATATATTGGAATACAAGTTGAAGTTCGTACAATATAACACAATATTAAAAAGAAGCAATCAAAATACACCTAAAATCATACAGCACCTAGCACAGTGCATTTCAATCTCTACAACAGGCGGGAAAATCCTTGTGATTTGTCAAGATCCTCAGCAATTTTCAAGTGATCTGCGGAAGGAAAAAGTTTGGGAATTGCTGAACTAGGATCATATTTTCTTTCTTTTTTAATTGCTGCTTGTCATTGACACCCATCACTGTCTAGCAGAGCATCAGCCATGCTTTGTGAAGAGTTGTTTTCATGAAATAATTGACATGTCTAGTATAATAATTATAGGCTTCCCACATCACTTCTGTGGAATTTGCTTTTCAAAAAGAAACCTGTGAAATAATTGAAAGCATTTACTTTGAAGAAAGATTTTAGCTCTTATCAAAAGGAGCGAGTCTTCCACTCAGTGCACAGTTAACTTTCAGGCACACAATATGATGATGGTCAAAAGCCCAACTGATTTCTAAAAATGGTTAGACAAATTCTTAGGTGAGAGGGTTGATCTACCAGTAGCTATTAAGCATCATAGCAAAGTGGAACTTCCATGTTCAGAGGTAGTGTATATTAGAGCAGGATTAGGGAATGCACAGCTCCAAGGCGTTTACCAGAGAAAGTGTGTGTGTGTGTGTGTGTGTGTGTGTGTGTGTGTGTGTGTGTGTGAGAGAGAGAGAGAGAGAGAGAGAGAGAGAGAGGGGTGATCTTAGTCAATGCACCCTCATTAAATCGCCAATAGAACTCTTAATGCGATCCCTGAATGCTCATTAACAACTCCCACTGAAGAACAATAGGGTGAAGTGGTGAGCTATCAAATCTTGCCTGAAAGGCAATGGACAATCTGCTCCATTGTCTTAACTGCTTAACTACCGGTAGCCACTTTGCTTTATTTATTTGATGTGTTTTTGTTACAGCTGTGTTCCTGCCCCCGCCCCAGCAAGCGGAGAGCTAAAGCGAAGCAAAAGCAAAGCCCTTTCCACTTCAGTTTTTGGAGGGGGAAAGTGCTGGTTATGGTCTGTAAAATACATTATTTTTTTGCTTCTAGGGGAGGGGCAGCTGCCCCCTGCCCCCCTGCCTACGCCCATGGGTACAGGGATCCGAAAATCAACAGTGACTGTTCAAAACTAGTAGGCTCCATGCCAAACCGTGTTCAAATGCTGTTTAAAAATAGCGGAGGTCATATCCGTTACTAATGTACGTATATGTGAGTTTTGTACATGTCTATGTGAGTTTTCTACAATAAACTACTGTACTGGATTCATTGTTTCAATTAATTTGCACAAGAGTGTATGCAGTCCGCAGTGTTCAATGGAGCTTACTCCATTGATGTTCCCTTTGTTCCCAGATCTCTTGTCTTCCAATTTGTGGAAGGCAACTGTTGGAAGCGATGAGCCCTTTGTATCAATGGAGCCTCGCCACACCTTTTAGATCTGGCATTATGGCCTTTGTGGATTCATTGCTTCAGACTGCTGCCATTCACAAGTTGAAAGGTAACAATGAATGGGATTAGAGCTAGGATGCTTGTTCCCACTTTATTTTATTTTATTTTAATACAAAAATCATACCACTTACTCGATAGAAGACCTCAGTGTAACTTATAAAAGTGACATGTTAATGTCTGAAGAGGACTGCATTTGAGTGTGCATGGGATTGCAATCATGCCACATGATTTATCAGGGAAATTCCAGCATGCTAATAAAAACACACTTTGCCAGCTCACTATTGTATGGCCCTTGGAATCCTTTCCAACACTACAATTCTATGAATGTCAGTTAACTGTAATAAATAGAGACAGTGTGGTATAGTGGTTGGAGCGCTGGTCTAGAAGCTGGGACACCAGTATTCAAATCTCCACTCAGCCATTACACTCACTCATACAGAGGCCTGTGGAGGCTGTCAAGAAAAACTCCTGTGCTTAAAATTTACCACTACATAGACCTCGGAATATCAGATACTAGGGAAACACACAATGTCTTATGTGAAAAAAGAGTCCTTTCTCAATACACATAATTCTATAAATCCCTCCTGTCTCCTTGGTTACTTTAAGAACAATCTGACATCACACATACCAATCCAGTTTGTTTTGCAAATGCACCCTCTTGGGTGACAGATTTTGGAGATGTGGATTAGAAATCACTTAGCATGCTTTCCTTTTGCCTGGGGTTCTTGAGGGCACAAATTATTGCCCTCGACATTTTATGGCCCATCTACTTCTGTGAAGCATTAACAAGCTTTAGTCTCCTGTCTGCCAATTTAGGATTACCTTTCATGTATCTGATGGACTCTGATCCAGGAAGGCTGGTGCCATAATCAACGTGTTAGTCTTTAAGGTACCACAAGAGAATAACATGCATGTCCCTCTGGAGATCATTACCATGTTAACTGAATTCTACTCTCTCATCCGTATAGTTAAAGCTATGGTTTTCCCAGTAGTGATGTATGGAAGTGAGAGTTGGACCATAAAGAAGGCTGATCGCCGAAGAATTGATGCTTTTGAATTATGGTGCTGGAGGAGACTCTTGAGAGTCCCATGGACTGCAAGAAGATCAAACCTATCCATTCTGAAGGAAATCAGCCCTGAGTGCTCACTGGAAGGACAGATCGTGAAGCTGAGGCTCCAATACTTTGGCCACCTCATGAGAAGAGAAGACTCCTTGGAAAAGACCCTGATGTTGGGAAAGATTGAGGGCACTAGGAGAAGGGGACGGCAGAGGACGAGATGGTTGGACAGTGTTCTCGAAGCTACCAACATGAGTTTGACCAAACTGCGGGAGGCAGTGCAAGACAGGAGTGCCTGGTGTGCTATGGTCCATGGGGTCACAAAGAGTTGGACACGACTAAACGACTAAACAACAACAACAACAACACCTTGATTATTGCTTTCCTTTTGTGGATCAATGGTCTCATTAGAGAGTGAAATTCATGTTAAATTGCTGTTTTAGGGGTTGTTTTAAAAAATCTGGAACGGATTAGTCCATTTTGCATTACTTTCTATGGGAAAGCACTCCTTGGTTTTGGAACGCTTTGGTTTTGGAACGGACTTCCGGATCAGATCGAGTTTGAGAACCAAGGTACCACTGTACTGTATTCTCTTATTTATTGAACATAAGCACAAACTCCTAGAGGCTGTGGTAATTTGGACCCCTAATTTATTTTGAGGGGGCTGCCCCCATTTTTCAGAGGATGGAGGAGGGCAAACACGGAGCCAGATGTGGCCTCGGTCCAGTATACCTGAAGGAGCGTCTCCACCCCCATCGTTCTGCCCGGACATTGAGGTCCAGTACCGAGGGCCTTCTGGCGGTTCCCTCGTTGCGAGAAGCCAAGTTGCAGGGAACCAGGCAGAGGGCCTTCTCAGTGGTGGCGCCTGTCCTGTGGAACGCCCTCCCATCAGATGTCAAAGAGAAAAACAGCTACCAGATTTTTAGAAGACATCTGAAGGCAGCCCTGTTTAGGGAGGCTTTTAATGTTTAATTGTTTTATTTCATTTTTCTGTTGTAAGCCGCCCAGAGTGGCTGGGGAAACCCAGCCAGATGGGCGTGGTATAAATAATAAATTATTATTATTATTATTATTATTATTATTATTATTATTATTATTATTATTAATGTGGCTTTGGGGGGTCGGAGGTTCTTTCTCCTCTTGCTGCCTCCAATGACTGGGGGGGGGGGGCTCCCCTGTCTTACCTTGTGCAGTAGGGGGAAGCGGAGGGTGGGGACCACCAGCTACTGGGGTTGTGCTGCCCCTGCATTTTTCTCTGCCGCTTGCCTCCTTGTGATGTTACACATGTGGCATCAAGACATCACACCAGGCCCCTGCAATCTTTTCCAGAAGTTGGTTCCTCTGGTTCTGAACCTCCACTACAAATGATCCAGCGAAGTTATAGCAGTTGGGCTATGTTAAAAGGGAATTAAGATAGGGAGGTGGATTAACGATGTAGTCAATGCCATTTGTTTGTTCAGGAGTTCTCCGCAGGGGTTCTGAAGTCCAGATGCTCTAGATCATGCTGCTATTATAGCGGTTCATCAAATTACTGAGAATTTCAGCTAGCTGGCACTTATGAGCAGAGGGACACGCCCATATCCAGACTTGTAGACATCTTTGAAGACCGGAGGCCTTCCTTTTATCACGGTTTTGGCAGAGTCTCTGTAATGTAAATGAGGGAGCCTTCTAGTTTCTTTTGCTCTTTTGTGTGATTTTAGAAAAGTTTGTGGAATGCAGAAGACAGTGGGGAGGATCTGGAAATGAAAGGAAGACACTGACAGAGAACAGCCCGGTAGCGGAGATCAAGGCAGATGGGAGGTCATGTGTAAAGAAGCCAGGCAAATAACTATGTACTAAATGCCACATTTTATAGATTGGCTTCTTCAGTAACCAGGGGAGCAGGTCTATAAAATGTGAAGCCATGCTTAATCAATACCCCCTCCTTGTGTATGACAATCAATCACATCTTTGCTTCCACATGCACACAGTCGTCCCTCTTGACGCATCACATACACGGCTGACAGATGACTCTTGATTAGAAAGTTATCCACCAAATAACTTTCATGCTCTCAAGTGATTTCCTTTGCCTGTTGGCTGATTCAACCAAAGATGATCTTGTTCAGAGAAAACCAGGAAGGCACAGGCTCAATGGTGGAGAACCTGCTTTCCTTGCAGATGGTCCCAGGTGCAATCTAGCTGTCTCCAGGTAGGGCTGAGAGGAGCGCTTGCCTGAAATCCTGAAGAGCAGCTGCCAATCAGTGTAGACAATACTGAACTAGATGGATCAATGGTCTGGCTGAGTGTAAGTCAGCTTCCTATATCCCTATATTGCTAGTCAAGGCAACCCACATACAGAACCCACATACAGTCCAAAGGCCAGTGGAATTCCACTGAATATTAAAGACATATTGATCAAGCTCTAGCCTTCTTGACTGAGAAAGCAACTATTGTGAATGGTACCTTTTTTCTCCAAAGACTGTTCGTGTGCAGCTTGAGGTTATGCAGCCCTTAATAAGCATATATATATACTGGATGGCTTGGTTTTTATGTAGTGGATAAAGATACAGTGGAACCTCGGTTTACGGACACCTCGGTTTATGAATTTTCTCTTTACGAATGCCGCGGACCCATCTGGAACGGATTAATTCACTTTCCATTACTTTCAATGGGAAAGTACGCTTCAGTTTATGAACAGACTTCCGGAACCAATTACACCCATGCTTCGGGATAAGAACGCTTCAGGTTGAGTACTCCGCGGACCCGTCTGGAACGGATTAATTCACTTTCCATTTCTTTCAATGGGAAAGTTCACTTCAGTTTATGAACAGACTTCTGGAACCAATTGTGTTTATAAACCGAGGTACCACTGTATACCGAGCATGATCAATATTGCCATGCAGGGGAGGCCTCTTTGGTTTAGCTCCTGTTAAAGATGTACGTTTTGTGGTGGTGGACGTGCCCCCAAGTGAGAGACTTCTGGGAAAAGATTTATAATGAATTGAAAAAAGTGTTGAAAAACACCTTCGTTAAGAAAGCAGAGGCCTTCTTACTTGGGATAACGGGGGATGATATACCTAAGAAAGATGTCACTTTTTTTCTGTATGCCACAACAGCAAGAATATTATTGGCAAAGAATTGGAAGAATGAAGAATTACCAACTGTGGATGAATGGCAGAAGAAATTGATAGAATATATGGAACTGGCTGAGTTGACGGGGAGACTTCGGGATCGGAGTGAAGAAGCAGCGGAAGAAGATTGGAAGAAATTTAAAATTTATTTGAAAAATAAGCGTATAATAGATTGAATTAAAGGAAGTGAGGGAGATACAAAGAGGTTGTAGATAATACAAGGGTGTGAAATAAGTATTGATAGAAGATAAGGATAAATTAATTAAGAAGTAAGATATAGAATGAGTTTATAAGGATAAGATATAAAAGATATAGTAATAAGGTAATATTGAAGTAATAATTAGAGCTTACATAAGATTTAGAATTTACTAAGTATGAAATGCAAAGAACCGCAGTAGGAGGTGGAAAGAGGAAGTCAATAGATTAGAAACATGGGTTATAAGTAAGAATTTTTGTTTTTGCAGTTTTGTATTTTTTGCATTTTTAATTTTTTTGTGTTTTGTATTTCTTTTTTGTGTTTTGTATTTTTGTATGCTTTTGTTGTTTGAAAAAATCTTTAATAAATATATTTGGGGAAAAAAGATGTAAGTTTTATATGCATTATGGTTAATGTTTGCATGCACTGATGTTTAAAAACTTCAGAGAAGTTTGCATTAGGCACAGGAGCTTAGCAAAGGGTGGATATTTCCAGGTCAACTGTTGACTCCTTGCCTGGAACTCAAGCTGCAGATCTCTCACAGCAGGAAGATGAAACCTGAGAACTCAGTGGTTTTAGTCAGTAATGGAGCCAGTAGCAGAAACAAAAAATAAAATAAAAATTCCTTCCAGTACGGTAGCACCTTAGAGACCAACTAAGTTTGTCATTGGTATGAGCTTTCGTGTGCATGCACACTTCTTCAGATACACTGAAACAGAAGTCACCAGACCCTTATATATAGTGAGAGGGTGGGGAGGGGTATTACTCAGAAGGGTGGTGGGAATGGGTGATTGGCTGATAGGAGTGGTAAACCTGTCGATGACTGTTTCAGTGTATCTGAAGAAGTGTGCATGCACACGAAAGCTCATACCTATGACAAACTTAGTTGGTCTCTAAGGTGCTACTGGAAGGAATTTTTATGTCAGACCAACATGGCTACCTACCCGGAGCCAGCAGCAGTAGGACTAAGCTCTGTGAGTTGCTCAGGATGTCTCTCTCTCTCTCTCTCTCTCTCTCTCTCTCTCTCTCTCTCTCTCTCTCTCTCTCTCTCACCAGAAAGAGGAAAATTCTTGGACTGAATTAAGGACTTAAAAGAAGATGGCACTGCACTGCTTGCTTGTTTAAGAGCTGGGGTAGGCAACCTAAGGCCTGTGTGCTGGATGCGGCGGAAAGGTAAACGGCATTTCCATGCGCTCTGGCTCCCGTCATGTTGTGAGCACTGCAACCCCATAGTCACCTTTGACTGGACTTAACTGTCCAGGGGTCCTTTACCTTTACCTATACTTCCATGTTTCAAATCATGCTGTTGAACCATTTTCTAACTATGATCTGTAGAACCTACTACACTCCTGATTTCTCACTACAATGGTGGAATACACACACACACACAGTGGAATCTTGGGTTGCGGATGTAATCCGTGACGGAGGCACGTCCGCAACCCGCAGCGTTCGTATCCCGCAGCGCTGCGTCTGCGCACAGGCGTGATGTGATTTGGTGCTTCTGCGCATGCGCGAAGTGCAATTTAGTAACCCTTTCCAGTACTTCCGGGTTTTCCCTGGTACACAACCTGAAAACGTGTAACCTGAAATACTATTGAATATATATCTGACTCGCCTTGAACATAAGACCAAAGTTGTGACCCTATAAGCAACATAGGGCTATGACTCTGACCCTATAATTCACTTGAGGGTTTGGCACTGCATCTGCTGCAAGGGACTGGTTTTCTCTGAGTGTGTTTGGGGAAGCATGTGGCGGAGAGTTGTTTTTTTTATTTTGAATTAAACTGTTGACATATGCATACTAGTAACTATCCCTAATTACACCACATGCGAAAAACAAAAGAAATTGGCTTCATTTTGCCTTAGCATCTTTTAATTGAAAAGATTTGTCTATTTCTCATTGCTTCTTTTCCTTTGTGCACACCGAGGACTCATTTCCCCACAGCTTAATATTTAACAACAGGGTTTTGTACATTTCCATTCTCTCTTCTTCACACTCTGTGTAGCAAACAAGAAATAAATCTCTCATGGGTAGAGCGATGAAGCAAGATACCAGTCCAGCTGGCGTGTGTGTGTGTGTGTGTGTTTAATGCATTTGTCTTTTGTCATTTTTATTTACTTTAGAGGTGTCATGGAGTCACATTAGGGCAGGATGGGGAAACTATTGCCTCCATGTCTCTGGCTTATAAATCTTATTATCCCATGCTTATTATCCCAGGGGCCAATTGGAGTTGGAGTTCATTAATGATTTTTATTAAATCTTCCAAATTATTACATACTGGTAACTCTAATCATATGTATAGTGGTGGGTTTATTTTTTTACACATTTTCTTCTTGATTTCCCGTTCCTCTTTCCCCATTTTTTAAAAAATTCCTCCTTAATAGCTGCATTAAAACACATCTACATTTATTTTCTAAGCCCCCCAAATCCAGAATGTTTCTTTCTCAAGGTTAATTAGGAGATAATCATCAGATCTACCACCTTCTCTTCTGTGCAGTATATAATTGCCTAAAATACTTACTCAGGATGAAATTTAGATTATTATTTTTTTGCAGAAAAAAAGGTAAGAAGTGCATGTTTGGATGTGAGTCCTCACTGTGGAGACTTTGTAATTGTTGCTAAAAAGTTTTCTTTGGAGACAAGAGGCTATGAAATTTGTATGAGCTTCTAATTCACAGTAAATTAACATGTCACGATGGGAGTGCTTATTGAAATACTAAAACACTATAAATGCATTGAAAGATCAGAGGCAAAATAATTTTGTTTTCTAATGGTGACAAGGGTTGCTTGAACGGTTGCACTCCGCATACGGTACGAAAACTGCGTTCCACTTTAATGGGGGGGGGGGACGTAGACCTGCTCCATTGAGGAAAGATGATGTCAAGCAGAAACGAAGAATCCCTTGTCCCTCCAGTTCATGAGGAAGCCAGAAAGATAAGAAGCTTTATACAGATTTCCGATTCAACAGCAAGCTTTGGCCCCCTAAGTACAGTATAGCATTTCTGAGGATAATGTGTTCAAAGTCCTCGACCTCCTCTAGGAAGGAAATGCAACAATTCACATCAGACCATAAGAGGAACTCACAACTACACTCTCAAGAGAGATGTGGAAATGTGATGTTCTGTGACACTTTCTTTCTTTCTTTTTGCATTTCCAGGGGAAATAAAATAACATTTCAGTCTTTGATGCAGCTCCAAGTGAAGTTCTCAATGCTCCACCAAGCGTTGCTTTGTGGGATCAGTTTTGGTTTTTGCAACCTGATTATGTTGACAAGGCGCTTGTATGTGCCCAACATTTTTGATCCTTGCCCTTCATGGTCCTGTCAGCTTAGCTTCTTCTGGGGAAGGAAAAAACTTAAACATGTACCACTGTACCACTGTGTTCCGCTCTGGTCAGACCTCACCTGGAGTACTTTGTCCAGTTCTGGGCACCACAGTTCAAGAAGGATACTGAAAAGCTGGAACGTGTCCAGAAGAGGGCAACCAAAATGGTCAAAGGCCTGGAAACGATGCCTTATGAGGAATGGCTTAGGGAGCTGGGTATGTTTAGCCTGGAGAAGAGAAGGTTAAGGGGTGATATGATAGCCCTGTTCAAATATATAAAAGGATGTCATATAGAGGAGGGAGAAAGGTTGTTTTCTGCTGCTCCAGAGAAGCGGACACGAAGCAATGGATTCAAACTACAAGAAAGAAGATTCCACCTAAACATTAGGAAGGACTTCCTGACAGTAAGAGCTGTTCGGCAGTGGAATTTGCTACCAAGGAGTGTGGTGGAGTCTCCTTCTTTGGAAGTCTTTAAGCAGAGGCTTGACAGGCATATGTCAAGAATGCTTTGATGGTGTTTCCTGCTGGTGATGGTGGTACCGCTGCGTTGGGAAGGTAAACGGCATTGCTGTGCACTCTGGTTTCCATCATGGTGTTCCGTTGCCTCAGAAGTGGTTTATTCCTGCTGGCCACATGACCCGGAAAGCTGTCTGTGGACAAACACTGGATCCCTCGGCCTGAAAAGCAAGATGAGTGCTGCACCCCATAGTCACCTTTGACTGGAATTAACCACCCAGGGGTCCTTTACCTTTTTCCTTACTGATTTTATGGAAACTGCATGGCAATTTCAGCACGAATCAAGTATGCACTATCTAGGTATGCATGTAGTAAAAAGGTGGACTGCCTTTCTATGCAAGTTTTATTGCCGAGAGGTAGATAGGCAATGGAACATTTCCCTCCATAATTTGAAATAATATAGTAAAACAAATGAAGTGTAGGCGACTCTATTATGTTTGTGTATTAATTAATCACAGCCAATAGAAGACAAGTGTCTCATTGTGAGGCTCTTTCTATTCTGAGATAACCTGAAATAATAGTTCAAATGACAAAAATGCCTTTGGGCTTTGATTTTGGTATTGTAAGGAACAAGGAAGACTTGACCTTCTTCTGTTCAGTTTATTTCTTTGGCTAGCTTAGATTTTTTCAGTTAAACCACGTTGTAACTGAGGTCTTAGGAATGCTTCTTGTACCAGCAATCCAATACCATGCATGTCTATTTGGAATGAAATCCTAGAGAGATTAATAGGATTGATTCACAACTGCGTGTAGAAGTCCCCAAAAGGTAAAGGTAAAGGGGCCCCTGACCATCAGGTCCAGTCGTGTCCGACTCTGGGGTTGCGGCGCTCATCTCGCTCTATAGGCCGAGGGAGCCGGCGTTTGTCCGCAGACAGCTTCCAGGTCATGTGGCTAGCATGACAAAGCTGCTTCTGGCAAACCAGAGCAGCACACGGAAATGCCGTTTACCTTCCCGCCAGAGCGGTACCTATTTATCTACTTGCACTTGACGTGCTTTCGAATTGCTAGGTGGGCAGGGGCTGGGACCGAGCAATGGGAGCTCACCCCGTTGCAGCGATTCGAACCGCCAACCTTCTGATCAGCAAGCCCTAGACTCTGTGGTTTAATCCACAGCGCCACCTGGGTCCCTGAAGTCCCCCAAACCACCCCTCAAATAACTCACACCATAGACAGAGTTTTTGTTTAATGGTTTTTGGCATGAATTTGGCCACAACTGTGATTGAAATACAAATATAAAATAAGTGAGTGGTTGCGTAGTCCATTGGTTCTCCAACTGTTACCTAAGGACAGAAATAAACTCGTCTTGTCCACAAGGGGAAACCCTACAGGGAAAGGCAGGGAGTCGGGTCCAATAGGCTCTCCCCTCTCCCCTCAGGCTCCCAGGGGCTCATGCGTGTTGCTGGCCCCCTACCAGGGTTATGGACACTGCATAGAGCCCCTGTATTCCTGACCGGAATCTCCCCTAACTCAGGCATTAACTCAAGTGGCCAACACAGTCAACAGACCCCATATACAACCAATAACCAATGCCTAACTGCCAACCTTACAAGTTGTGACTATTTGCTATGCAGTAGGCAAAAACCAGATGGCACCAGCCAATCAGCCAAATGGAAAAATTCCTACCAAGCCCCTGAATACAGGCGACCCCGTGAGAGGCACAGCAAGGTCAACACAGAGGCCTAAAAACAGCGGAGGGAGGGTGGGGATCCAAAAATGCAGCCAAAGAGAAAGAGAAACCTTTCTCTTTGGCTTTTATACCCAGGGGGCTGACTCATCAATTTGCAACATACAAATTTGCCCAACAACAGCCAGGGACCTATCCCACAGTGACCACTCATGCCCCCACCTTTGGAACTCAGGAGTGGTTTGTTAAGCCCCCACCGCAAATCGTGCTCACCATGATGGTGAACCCGCATTCTGCAACTATGTCTTTTATTGTTTGTTTATATTCACAGGCTGCAATTCTAACCCCATTTATCTGGACAGAGGCCCCATTGAACTGAATGGAACTTATTTCTGAGTCAACATGGTTTGGCTTGCACCATTACTTAATTACTTTCTACTCTGCCCTTCATCATTTAAGATACCAGAAAGGTTTACAACAAGCACATTAAAATGATAAAACACCATACAACCAGATTAAAACTGTGATTAAACATCCCAAACCATAACAAACAGAAGTTCTCCCAGTTTCTGATTTGATCCTGGAATGTCCTGCTTTTCCTTAGGACAACCCTATTTTTACTGAAGTAATGTCAGAGGGTATGGAGTTATCCGATCCCTGAACCATCTGAAGGCAGCCCTGTACGGGGAAGGTTTTTAATGTTTAATGTTTTATTGTGATTTTATATATGTCGGGAGCTGCCCAGAGTGGCTGGGGCAACCCAGTCAGATGGGCGGGGTATAAATAGTAAAATTATCATTATGGAATAGGGCGTCCGTATTTTCATCTGAGAAATGTTGAAGGGTATGTGGTGTTCCAGAGATAGGGATGGAAGATAAACTAGATTCAGCTGACATTTGAAGGTGAAACTACCAAATCCACACTTTCTGGAAAAAAAATACGTGGACCAAAACATAGCCATCCCTCAAAAAGTTGCGCTTCTTGTAATTTTGAAATGAAGCACTCCAGCCAAGTCAGGTGTACAAAAATGCATGCCCTGAGGTAAAGTATGCACAAGAGTAGATATATCAGCAAAAATAACGTGAAAAAATGGCTTTTCCAAAAATGTGTGCATCAAGCAATTTAAAAATAAATAAAAATATGACTATTAAGGGAAATTCACACGAAAATGCTGATGAAGTTTCTCGAGGGTTTTTTTTTTTTTATGCAACCTTAAGTGCAAAGGTAGGCGACTGAACATAAGACTAGAAAACTGAGAGAAAATGAAATTGGCAGGTTCACCTCTTCCTATGCAGAGGCTGCCCTGTTTTTCTGTTTCAAGAAGGTACGGCCAAAGCAAAAAAAAAAAAAGGCTAGAAAACTCTTGTGTGCACATGAAATACAACATTTGGCCTTTATGCTTGCAGCCACTCAGTGGAAGAAAACCTCTTTCACTTCAGCATAACTCAAGTTCACAGGCATGGTTTTAAAATGGTGTGAAGATGTGGAGCAAAGAGAAGAAGGCTCCCTTAGAGACACATGCTTCTTTCTAAACCTGCAATGCAATTTTCATAACAGTGAAAAGGGTGAACCCACCAAGAGCAAACATTCACAGGCCATGATTTAAAAGAAAACATATAAAAGTTTAATTCCGGCCTCTTCCCACCATTAGAAACTTTTTGTGTGTGTGCATCAGCACTTGGGAAACATTTGAGGTTATGTCCCCTCATTAAATTTTATAAATTGCTTTAGATTTGAATGGAAACAAAAGTTTTGTGGATTCCTTAAAGTGAAGTAACTGTGAACAGCAGAATGCTCATGGTACAGGTGAGCATCAACCCTCTCCTCCATGTGTTTGTTTATGCGCGTATGCACACACATACACAGGGGACTAATGAACAAATATTGTTTACAGCTTCATTTTCGCAAAGTTGGAGAGCTTAATCAAATGTCAAATGTCTATCAAACCTGTTTTTGAAAAGAAGCAAGGGGAAAGAACAGGAGCCTTGTACATGCACTTTCCTATGAAGAGTTTTTGCATATTTGCTGTGGCAAAACAAAAAAGTAGCCAGGGAACATTGCATACACTTCTCTCCTAAGTACAAGGAAAAAAGGTAAAGGACCCCTGGACAGTTAAGTCCAGTCAAAAGCGACTATGGGGTTGTGGCACTCATCTCACTTTTCAGGCCGAGGGAGCTGGCGTTCGACGGAAACCAGAGCGCACAGAAATGCCGTTTACTTTCCCACTGCAACAGTACCTATTTATCTACTTGCACTGGTGTGCTTTCAAACTGCTAGGTTGGCAGGAGCTGGGACAGAGCAAGCCCAAGGGGCTCAGTGGTTTAGACCACAGCGCCACCCGCGTCCCTTTTACTTCTCCTAAGTGCATTACCTATGTCTCCCTAGTGGTGAGTGTGGATGTTGTTGGTCTGGGTTTATTTCTTTTCAGAATGCACTTTACAAAACGAGAGATACGTTGCTGCCCCGGCAGCATACCTCTATTTCCTCAAATCCAGAAACACAAGAAAGGCCTTTACTCTCGCCCAAAGTTTGGCGTTGCCCTCGCCGGTTTTGGAAGGATCTTTTTGGAAAAGTCCCGTATGCCCAGAGAGTTTGTCCCTGCCCACTAGGGGAAATAGGAAGCCCCAAACAATTGTTTTTCAGATGCTCCTTTTATGACGAGGTACGCAGAGATACCATTGTCCCCCAACTGGAGAGGCTTGCTTACCTTCCGGATAAGCCTAAACTTAATGCTCTCCTCTTAGGCAAAAATCAGAAGATGACCTGGATGGTCGCCAGATTTGTAGGTGCAGACCATCCTCCCAAAACAAATTACAGTGGTACCTCGCAAGGCGAAATTAATTCGTTATACGAGTCGTTTCGTATTGCGAAAATTTTTCCTGCAAAGCGCGGTTTCCCATAGGAATGCATTGAAATTTAATTAATGTGTTCCCATGGGCAAAAAAGAAGCACAAAAAAAGGCACCGACTCACCCGCCACGGCTGCCGCTGTTCCCGCTGCCGCTGCCACTGTTCAGGCGTTGCCGCTGTTCCCACCAAGGGCCGCCTGGTGAGCCCCGCTGCTGCTCCTGCCGGATCCCGCCAGCCCGCTGGGGAGGAGCCACGGAGGCCACCATGGCTGCCGAGGAGGGCAAGGCCAGAGCCGCGGAGGCCGTCATGAGCTCTGTGCCGCCGCAGGAGGCAGAAGTGGCCGCGGAGTCCTAAAGGTAAGTGGCGGTGGCGGCTTCCCTTCCCGTCGCAAGGCTGCTTCGTCTTCCGAAGCACGGCCATAGACGACTTCGTTTTGCGAGTCTTCAAAAAAATTGCAAAGCGCTTTCATTTTGCAATTTTTCCGTTGCGCAAGGCGTTCGTCTTGCGGGGTACCACTGTAGTCTGCTGGGGAAACAGTCAAAGTGAGCCTCCAGGGTGACAGGGCCAATCTGTATGGTATCTCAAACTCTAAATTTTAGGTTCTAACGTGTTTATGCGTTTAACTTAATTTTAATTCTTAAGCTGTTTGCTGTATATTGTTTTAAATGCATATTTTATTCTTGTGAAAGCTGTCCAAGATGTGCCTTTCGAGCTGGTCTATAACTGTAATAAACAAATGAATGAGTGGAATGCACTTTACGATGCATGCTCATTAACAGATAAATCTTCAATTTCCACTCATTAACCAAATAAGTGTTTATATAATGAGTGCCCCATACAACTCTTGTTTTTTAGGAATTTGGGATCTGGCAGCTCCTCTGTTCAGTAATATCTTTGGCTTGCTGTGTCCATGCGCTAATTTTCAAAGCAAATATCAAAATAAGCAAATATTTGACGCAGCCCCAATTTAGACTCAGGAAGGAAATGATTCAGTGTTAAATCCTTGCACCATTATAGATTTCTTTCCCTTTGGCTTTAATTGGTTATATAAGATAAATATGCATGGCAAGAGAGCGAGAGAGAGAAACATTCAGAGTGATGTGTAATTATGATGTTAGGCTCATTTATAAGTTAAATAGTCATGATTAAAATAAGACCTGGGTATGAGCATATTGCGCTAGGAGCATTTTGTGTCCCCTGCTGGTGCAGCATAGCTAGCTGTTGGGAAAAGTGTTTTGTTTTAGATTCCCTCTTTGCCCACCACAGGCAGGGGAGCATTCACGCTTGTGACAAGGAACAAGGCTAATAGGCAAACAACAATGAGCTCACGAGGGATTTACAGGGCAAAGTTCAGCTCCCCAGTGAACCCATTGCAGCAATTCTGTCGAACATATCGCATCTCGGCAAATAGGAGGCATAAAGATGCTTGTAACAACAAAAGACGAATGGGTAGCTGTATGCTGTTTAAAAAATGGGAGACCACGATAATTGCCATGTCCAAAGCAAATGAAAATGGCATGCTGTGTGTGTCTGTGTGCTTGCAAGAGGCAATCTTATAGTAATGTTTAGAATTTTTCTCTTAAGTGATCGTTAAATAGAAAGGAGGGGCTGCATTCTTCCCTGTCTAAGATGGTGTTGAAAATGTATATGGTATGGATTTATGTTATGTTTCTCGAATAGTATGAAGCGGTTAAAGGGTTTTCTTTCAACAGACTTAATGTGAACAATTTGTGAAGAAGGAAATAAGAAGCAAGAACTCGTTAAACCACTAACTTATAAAGGTTTTATTTTGTAACTGTGATGGAATAATTGTATAATTTCATAATTATTTAATAAAGCATTGCATTAAAAAAAAGATGGTATTGAAAATGATCCAGGGATGTTGTTGGTTTTCTTTTTTCCCCTTATTGCTAGTGCGAAAAGTCTTTCCAGCCTAAAGAATCATTGTGAAATTGCCTTAAAAGGTAAAGGGTAAAGGGACCCCTGACCATTAGGTCCAGTCGTGACCGACTCTGGGGTTGCGTGCTCATCTCGCATTATTGGCCGAGGGAGCCGGTGTACAGCTCCCAGGTCATGTGGCCAGCATGACAAAGCCACTTCTGGTGAACCAGAGCAGCACACGGAAACGCCGTTTACCTTCCCGCTGTAGCGGTTCCTAGTTATCTACTTGCATTTTGACGTGCTTTCGAACTGCTAGGTTGGCAGGAGCTGGGACCGAGCAACAGGAGCTAACCGCGTCACAGGGATTCGAACCGCTGACCTTATGATCAGCAAGCCCTAGGCTCAGTGGTTTAACCCACAGTGCCACCTGGGTCCAATGTAAGGACATTGCCTTACATCAATGTTATCACAATGTGCCCATGTCACACTGTTGCATAGTCATGTGCCTATGCATACATGTTTTTAAACACGGTACACCACCTTTGTATACACCGTTATATGGAATAAAGCTTTACGAGAAGCCCAGGATATATTCCTATTACAACAAGAGTATGTGTTTTTTTTAATGCAATCAATTGAGCATACTTTACTTTTGCAACCTCTGTTACTGAGTGTTGCTATAGATACCAGGGGGTGTTCTCCAACTTTCCAGGAAGATATCCAGCCGGCTGAGAATACCTTTGATAAAACAACACAGCCATACCAGAAAGCTCAGATTGGCACAACTCTTTGTGTGTATCTGCACAGAACCCTGTGTCCCAAATGTATTTCTCTTTATTCCACAAAATTTATAAGTCACTTGATTGCAATGAAACCTCTACGTTGTTTACGAAGGGGATTATTATCTACCACTTAGTGCCAAAATGGGCTTCTAAGTGGCTAACCAAGTATCAGAACCAGTTATACACACATTAAAATATAGACATCCATAATTAAAATATACAATAAAGGCATCCCATTAAAACATTGCGATATAAACATCCGTAATTAAAATATGCAATTAGAATTACACAGCAGTCAAAGCAGGAAACTCAGGTTGAGAGAGCAAAGGGATGGCTGTGTAAATATAGCTTGTGGAACTGTTGAGGTGAGACATTATGCTGCTGTGAGGCTGAATTAGGACCAGGTTAGACCCAGCACTTCAAACTGGGGATGAGGAACCTGAAGACTTCAGACGTTATTTTTTAAAAAATATATATATTTATTGAAGATTTTCAAAAAATACATTTATAACAACATTCCATCATTAATAGATCATTATCCAAATCCATATAAAAAATAAAAAGCTAAAAAATAAAAATAAGAGGAAAAAGAAAAAGAAAAATACCAGAAAAATTAGGAAAAAAGAAAACAACAATTTTATCAATATTACTTATTCATAACTTCCCGACTTCCCCGTCCCTCCCTTCCCGAGTCTACCTTATACCTAATTCAAACAGCTTTCAAAATATGCAAAGAAGCAAAAAAGAAAGAAAAGAAAA
Source organism: Zootoca vivipara (assembly GCF_963506605.1). Lineage (NCBI taxonomy): Eukaryota > Metazoa > Chordata > Lepidosauria > Squamata > Lacertidae > Zootoca > Zootoca vivipara. Next base: position 9,882,549 of record NC_083285.1, read on the forward strand.
TCCATCTAATATTACAAATCTATATCTTAATACTATAATGCCACATTACAAATCTTATTTCTCACCTAATAATCTTAGAATTCATCTTAATATATATCTCTAATTATTCCCCTTTAGCCTTTAATTTTCCCCAAAAGTACCCCACTTTATTCCGCCTCTAACATCTATCAGTGTCCGCCTCTAACATGTATCAGAGAGCCAGTGTGGTGTAGTGGTTAAGAGCAGTAGACTCGTAATCTGGGGAACCGGGTTCGCGTCTCCGCTCCTCCACATGCAGCTGCTGGGTGACCTTGGGCTAGTCACACTTCTCTGAAGTCTCTCAGCCCCACTCACCTCACAGAGTGTTTGTTGTGGGGGAGGAAGGGAAAGGAGAATGTTAGCCGCTTTGAGACTCCTTTGGGTAGTGATAAAGCAGGATATCGAATCCAAACTTTTCTTCTATCACAAAAATAATTCCATCTCACATCAGCTCCTGCTACAATGAACAGAGATGATGGGAAGCGACGTACAACAATAGCTGACATAAACAATAAAATTGTTCTTAGTACTATGAAGCCGTGCTGCCTGAACTTTTGTTTCATCTGGTCTATGTCTGGAGTCCTAAAGCACAGTATAACAGTGGCACAGGTTTCCTATATCCCTGCCACCAGCACTCTTACTATTCAGAAATCAAGGCCTGCCTTTATCTGCCTTGCTAAATTCCACCACTTGAAGCAGTCTTCTCGACTTTGTTGCACAATAGTGCCAACCCTGGTGGTTCAGCTCCAAGTCTGTCTTTTAGGACTTGCCAGTAATGTTATGAGCATGTACCAGCCCGATAATATAGTTTCTTATTGCATAACAAAGGAAACAGCAATGGGACATGTTCTAGAACCACAAATGGATATGTTCTATGTGGCTCCTGATCCCCCCCCCCCCGAGGAACTGGATATACTGATTAACTTGGGGATTTGGAAAATAACAGTTATTTCCCATTTGAAAAGCTGCTATTCATTTTTACTCTGATAATCAGTAGCATCTGGTAGCACTGGAACATGTGATCAGCTAGAAATGTTATTGTGATAATACAGCTATAATTAGATATGTGAAAGGTTTTTCATGGTATTTACTGCCAGTATCACATGAAGGAGTTTGTCACATAAAATACGTGCAATATGTGGGATTGAGTTTTCAGGGCAGATAATTATTTTTTTACACTTACTTTAGAGAGCTCTGAAACTATTAACTTGTTTACCGGTTTAGATATAGCATTATGTAGCTTGAATAAAGGCATCAATCCAGGCCTAGTCATTTTAAAGAGAACCAGTGCAAATGTCAATGAAAAGTCGCTGTAACAGCCATATCTGCTGAGTAGCAGCACAATGGCAGACCGGTCTTTTGTGACACTAGCCACGAATGGTTCCTAGGTGAAAGGAGCCCTTGCCACTTTGAAACCGCAGAAAAACAAAGTTGATGTCCCGTGTCTCAGATCTTGTGAGCAGTTAAGCAGTCGTGCCAATCTTGCAAGGCTATGGCTGCAAACAGCAGCTTAATGGGGGAGTTTGAGGGGGAAACCCAGAGTACTGTCTTGTGGTGTGTGTAGGTCCAAGAGATAGGGACATAGCTGCCAAGTCTCCCGTTGAAAAATCCGGGATCAGCAGTGGCGCGGCACCGGAAGTCACTTCTATGCATGTCTGGACATGCATAGAAGCAACTTCCGGTGCCGGCGTTGCCCAGTTTCCGGTGCCCAGACATGGGCAGAGCGGCACCCGAAATCGGTTCTGCGCACGTCCAGACATGCACAGAAGGAGCCTCCCTGGCAGGTAGGAAATTGGGGGATTTACAGGATTTTTTTCTATTTGGGATAACAGCGGGAAATGGTTTAAAATCCGGGGTTTTCCTGCGAAAAACGGGAGATATAAAATCACAAAATACCGAATAAAACTAAAAAAACAGCAACTCAATACCCCCTCAAAAGAATACATTTTAAAAGGGCATAGAATATAAATAGGATCAACCAAAAGCCTGTTTAAATAGGAATGTTTTTGCCTGGGGCCTAAAGGTATATAATAAAGGCACCAAACGAACTGCCCCGGGGGAAGCATTCCACAGACAGAGAGCCACTGCAGAGAAGGCCCCGTTCTTGCATTGCCACCCTCCAGATCTCTCAAGAAGGAGGCACATGAAGGAGGGCCTCAGAAAATGATCTCAGGGTCCGGGTAGGTTCATATGGAAAGAGGCGGTCCTTGAGGTATTGGTTGTCCAGGTCGATCGGTCTGCACTGCATGCCATTATCTGCTGCCTTAGCTTGGTGCCCAGATACTTCCCAACCATTCCTCATAGCTTTCCTAGGCTGTGCCTTTTTAAAACTTGCTCTTTAAAAGAAAATGAAGCAAAAAACCCAAGTATGAAACAAATGGAGCAACAGAATGAAAAATGTTTCGCTGCACACCCTCTAGAGCCAAGTGCCCGAATCCATAAAATATATATTGCCAGCAAAATAGGCCTCTGTGGATTTTTTTTTATTTTAATGCATTCTGCGTCAACAGTATTCAAGAGCGGCAAGATTTCCTCCTCTTCTTTTTTTTTTGATAAGGCTCCCTTCCCCAAATTACCGTTTTCTTTTTCTCAAAGTAGAAACAAACATATTGCACAATGTCTGTTTCAGAAGACAATCATGTCGTCTTTGTGCATGTATGCAAATCTGTCTTGATGTGAACTAAAATAGCATGCAACTTTAGAGGAAAATCTTCAATGGCAGTTAAATCCTAGTGGTTTCCTTTATCCTGCCTGGACTCCAATATAATGGGCATTTGGCCTCAAATACAGAGCTTCACAGGAAAAGGAGACCAGCTTGGAAGAGATGCCTTTCACGGTCCAACCACATACGTTCTGACTGTGTTTCGTTCAGTTTCTGCATTTGTTACCCGGTGTTGCCATAGGGATGGATGGACATAACACTCAGTTTTAGTTTCTCTATATTTCTCATTTTTCCAATCTTAAGTTCCGTTCTCTACCTCTCCTCATTAGTTAGTGATTTATTTATTTTCAAGTCCTCCTGGAAATTCACCAGCATTGGGGTGTAAATATCTCTTAATATACCATTTCTGCAAAACGAGTTTCCCTACTGCAATGTACTTTTGTATGGTGTTTTCAATCTCGGCCAATAATGCGAGATGAGCGCGCAACCCCAGAGTCGGTCACGACTGGACCTAATGGTCAGGGGTCCCTTTACCTTTACCTATACATTTTTTTTAAAAAAAAATTAAAATATTTTCTTGGTGGACCAAAGTATGTTTAGTGTCTCTGTTTTCAGGTCAGAGTCTTTCCTACAGGTCAGTGACATTCAATGTGAGACATTAATGTTGTGTACAGTATAAAGTTGGGGTTAGAGAAAGTGGGGGAGGGAGGGAGTGAACTTACATCCTTTTACTTAGTGTATGAGTGAGGTTTTTGTGTCAGCATCACATGGGTAGGTTCCCTTTCTATTCATCTGTTAGTTTTCATTCACAGTGATGTTGGAGGGCCTTTGGTTGACTGCAGTGAGATTTGTTTGTGTGTTGTGTTTTGGCGGGAGCAATTGTTGGGTCAAGTTAGCCACATTGATTTGCATGGTGTCGGTGGGCTCTTGTTGTTGTCTTGTTGGGTTGTGTGTGTAATGAAGAAGGGCCACACTGAGGTGAAGGCTACCACTTTTATTTGTCCCTGCGTCTGTTTCAGTCTGGTGGTTAGCTTTTCTAGTAAGGCAGTTTCCCATTCAATTTGGTACCAGTGGCCCATGTTCACCCCGACAGGTCTCTCTCTATGAAAATATTCAACAGGGCCAGTTCTGGGGTGGCTTCTAATGCCTGTTTAGTTGTATTGTGTATTTCTTGTAGGGCTGCTGTCGAAAAGGGTTGGATTTTACATTACTTAGCGTCCATGAGGAGACGTCAGTATTGAATCTATGGCTCATGTACTCCTAGCTTGCTCTCTTAATAATAATAATAATAATAATAATAATAATAATAATAATAATTTATTTATACCTCGCCCATCTGGCTGGGTTTCCCCAGCCACTCTGGGCGGCTTCCAACAGAAGCATTAAAATATACTAATTTCTTAAACATTAAAAGCCTCCCTAAACAGGGCTGCCTTCAGATGTCTTCTAAAAATCTGGTAGCTGTTTTCCTTTTTGACATCTGATGGGAGGGCGTTCCACAGGGCAGGCGCCACCACCGAGAAGGCCCTCTGCCTGGTTCCCTGCAACTTGGCTTTATAAAGATCTGAGTAACGAGATTATTACCCCTCTTTTATCCTCCATACCAGGTTGTTCATCCACTGCTACAGTCTTGCAGACTAAGATTACCAAGTGACAGCAAACACAGCAAAAATTTCAGCTGGGACAGAGCAATGAGAGCTCACCCTACCTGCCTGCAGACTGTCTCGCCAGAGTGGTGCATGCTCTGGTTATCTCCCGCTTGGACTACTGCAATGTGCTCTACATGGGGCTACCTTTGAAGGTGACCTGGAAACTACAGCTAATCCAGAATGCAGCAGCTAGACTGTTGACTGGGAGCGTCCGCCGAGACCACATAACACCAGTCTTGAAAGATCTACATTGGCTTCCAGTATGTTTCCGAGCACAATTCAAAGTTGTTGGTGCTGACCTTTAAAGCCCTAAATGGCCTCGGTCCAGTATACCTGAAGGAGCTTCTCCACCCCCATCTTTCTGCCCAGACACTGAGGTCCAGTACCAAGGGCCTTCTGGCAGTTCCCTTGTTGCAAAAAGCTAAGTTGCAGGGAACGAGGCAGAGGGCCTTCTCAGTAGTGGCTCCCGCCCTGTGGAACACCCTTCCATCAGATGTCAAAGAGAAAAACGGCTACCAGATTTTTAGATCTGAAGGCAGCCCTGATTAGGGATGCTTTAATGTTTAATCAATTATTTTATTTTAACTTTTTGTTGGAAACCGCCCAGAGTCGCTGGGGAAACCCAGCCAGATGGGTGGGGTATAAATAAATTGTTGTTGTTGTTATTATTATTATTATTATTATTATTATTATTATTATTATTATTATTAGATCTACCATCTGACTAACCTGCTTAAAAAGGTAAAGGTAAAGAGACCCCTGACCATAGCTGCCAAGTTATCCCTTATTTTAAGGGATTTTCCCTTATGCTGAATAGGCTTCCTCGCGAGAAAAGGGAAAACTTGGCAGCTATGCCCCTGACCGTTAGGTCCAGTCGCTGATAACTCTGGGGTTGCAGCACTCACCTCACTTTATTGGCTGAGGGAGCCAGTGTACAGCTTCCTGGTCATGTGGCCAGCATGACTAAACTGTTTCTGGCGAACCAGAGCAGCGCACAGAAACGCTGGGACAGAGCAATGGGACAGAGCAATGGGAGCTCACCCCGTCGCGGGGATTCGAACCACCAACCTTCTGATCGGCAAGCCCTAGGCTCAGTGGTTTAGATCACAGTGCCACCCACATCCACAGTGCCACCCGTGTCTGGTTAAAAAGGAAGGAGATCAGTAGAAACATATAAAATGTGTATTTTAGGGTAAAATATTTTCCAAAAAAATCAAATTTTGGTGAAAAGTACTTAAAAAAACACACCAACCCACTGATTCATGCAGAAATAGGAATCAAAACATATGAAAATGTCAGAGTGGGAATCTGCTGATCTGCCTACCCTTACTCAAATCTGTATCATATTAAAGAACTGTGTTCTGTTTTTGTTAAGAATTTATTTCAAAGAATCAAAAGCAATGGGAACAAATAAGATTTCAGAAATAAAAAGGTTTGAGTGGGGGGATCAGGATAAAAGATGAACTTATTCCATATACTGGTAGCCTGCAGTGCAAGATGCTAAGAGACAATTTCATTGAAGTGTGTAAAATCTTAAACAGTGTCAAAAATGTTAGCTCAGTAAACATGTTTCTATTTTCATCTCAGTAAAAAATAAAAAGGGTGTAAAAATAGAAAGAAAGAAATATTATACATTAAAAAGCAAAGTCAAATAATAGATTCATTCAATTAAAATAGATGAAATATTCAGGAAATGGAATGCTAAAGGAGAAATAAATGGGAATGAATTGAGAGGCCTAAGCTGTTTGCGCCCTAATTTCATATATCTGCATGTCCTCAAGACATAAACCTTATTTTCTGCTGGGAAATGGATATCAAGTCTATTCATTGAGTCCAAATGCAATTGTAGGCCTGGTCTGTTTGCATAAACCGAAGAATCAAACAGTCATTGAGGCAAAATACAGCTTAGAGGGTGGGGCTGAGCAATCATGCTGGCAATTATCTTAACAATAGCTAACGATTGCTTTGATGAATTTCACTTCTTCCGTTAGCGAATTGCTCTGAACAAAATGTGATCTCTTCTCATTTGCTTGCTGTTTAAAGTGATTACGAGGATAATTCATTTGGATAATAACAGGCATGGAGGCTGCGGTAGTAGCAGCAGAAGAAGAGGCATTTGCTTTGAGTCATCATTGGCCAGCACTGGAAGAATCTCTTCCTGCATGCTCCTCTTTGCAGGAGAAGGACAGCTGCAGGACACAACTGAGTCACCAAGCTGGGCATATTGCCTGCTTAGGGCACAGGTGGCTAAACCCCAATTCAGGAGTCTGATCTGGCTGCCCAAGCAATCCCAGCCCCTGCTGGCCCAATTATTATTATTATTTATTACCCTGCCCATCTGGCTGGGTTTCCCCAGCCACTCCGGTTGGTTCCCAACAGATTGTTGAGCTTTTTGGGGGTTGGATTGCACAGGGTTGTTGAGCTTTTTTTAAAGGGGGGATTGCCGAAAATCGAAAATTGCTCACCCCGCACCCACCACAAATTCCGCCTCTCGTCTGTCCGCTCGCCGGCAGAAGCTGCCAATCGCCCGCCCAATCGCTGCAGCGTCAGCCAATCAACACCCGCCTTTGACGCTGCAACCAATAACACACCCAATAGCCACTGACAGCCACAGCGGCAACCAATCAAACGTCCACCCTATGCACTATCCATGTATAAGACAACCCCCACTTTTTAGCATCACTTTTGAAGACAAAAACATAGTCTTATACACGGAAAAGTATGGTACTTCTAAGTGTGGGTGTGGGTGTGACCTTCATTTATTTATTGACCCCTGGAATCTTGCTCCATTTTCTTACAGATGTTTTGTGTGTTTAAGGTAGCAACAAAACACTTTCTCTGTGTGTTTATAATGATGAAATTCTCCTCCAACCCTTTGTAGGCTTTGGTGTTGCACAGTATTAAATGCCCCCTTCCACCAAGCATGATGACTCTTGGAATGGATCTCCCAAGGGCCAAAATTCACCTTTTATCTGACATAACCTTTCCCCAATTATTCAGTGGCTCTCTCCATCTCTCATTCATATATATATGAAAGTCTTACGCACATCACGACCTGCCTTGTGAATTATTGCTGTGACCCTCATGCCTTCTTTCTTGGAATGAAAAATGTGTTTCCCACAATGGATGAAGGAATACATCTTGTCCTTTTATGTTAATTTTAAACATATTCTTATGTAACCTGAGAGTGCATGCTATAAAATGTCATCATTTATTCCAAAGCCGTAATACCGAAAAGGTGCAGTCGAGCCTGCATGCAATCAATAATAGTTTTGTGGCTAGCCTTGATGAGCTGTTTCCTTGTGGCTTCCAATCATATCATGAAAGGCAGTCTGGCTTCTGGAGTTTGCTGCCTTCCAAATAATGCACCAATTAAGGGAACCGCAGTAGCAGAAATCAAAGCTTTTTAGAAGAAAATGTTCTTGCAGCTTCGAAAGTTTATCCATCAGAGACAGCGAAGGCCCCTGAAGATATGTAAGCCCTAACATTCCTTTCAGTGTAGATTAAACACATATTAAGTAAGTAAGAAGAAGAAAATATAGCTTCTGCATGCAATAAAATAAGACAGCATTTTCTAAGTGAATATGCTGATTTTTGTAAAAAGGAAAATCACATATACTAATAGCTCTTACATCTCTAAAATTAAACATCAACTCGTTTTGATAGTGGATTCTGCTTCAAGTTACACTGCAGCAGTCTAAGCCACTAAAACTAATATTTAAACTAATATTTAAACGGCCTCGGTCCAGTATACCTGAAGGAGCGTCTCCACCTCCATCGTTCTGCCCGGACACTGGGGTCCAGCGCCGAGGGCCTTCTGGCAGTTCTGTAGCTGTGAGAAGTCAAGTTACAGGGAACCAGGCAGAGGGCCTTCTCGGTAGTGGCACCCACCCTGTGGAACACCCTCCCACCAGATGTCAAAAAGAAAAACAACTACCAGACTTTTAGAGGACATCTGAAGGCAGCCCTGTTTAGGGAAGCTTTTAATCTTTAAGAAATTAGTGTATTTTAATATTTCTGTTGGAAGCTGCCCAGAGTGGCTGGGGAAACCTAGCCAGATGGGCGGGGTATAAATTATTATTATTATTATTGTTATATTATTATTATTATTATTATTATTATTATTATTATTATATTATTATTATTTACAAAAGCCAGATAGAGAGCAGGGGTGGGGAACTTTATTTATCTCTAGGTCTATCTTCCATTGTGGGCATACATCTGGAGGTTGCACAGCAGCGAGTTGGGTGCAGCGAGTGGCAAAATGGGCACGGCAAGAGGTAAAAATGGGTAAAACAACAGATGCGATTTTTATCTTTGGGCAGGAAAATACATTACAGCCACGCAAAAGTCAAAGGTGCCTGCACAAAATGGCCGCAACGAGAAGCAAAATAAAGAAAGGCACTGGTACTTCATATTGGTGAGTTCCCGTCACACGAAAAGCACTGCTTGGGTGTGAGAAAGTATAGAAACATCTTCAGGGAAACCAAAAAATTCTGTTGAATTTCTGCCATGCAGTGCAACTGCTAAACCCAGGGATTAAACTGTCAGGGATTTAAAAAGAGAGAGATTAACTTGGAATTAATAATAATGTACAAGGCCAGGAGCTCATTACATCATTCATCACTTTCACCACCTCTTGTAAAATTAGTGTTATTATCCCTGGAAAGAGGGAGTTTATAATCCCATAATAAAACACAGCGGCTAGTGGTCAAGGAGATGAGATAAGGCTATGATTGCCACTTGTGTATTGTTTAAAAAGTGTGAGTACAGTACCAAAAAGAACAAAAAAAGGTACAGATTTTTTTTAAAAATTTTTAAAAAGCATACGCCAATTTATATGTACGGTATAGGAACCCATGGCACTTTTGTCAAGATATGAGTACCAGCACCCTCAATCGTAGAGGCAGAATACGTTACAAACATGCAACACCAAATGGCACCAGAGAGCAAAATAAATAAATAAAATCTAAGCGATTTTCCATAGCATTTTATTCTTTTGTTATAATAATTTAATTTCTGACTTATTTACAGCATCGTCTCCCTCCCCCCCCCCCGTGTGTGTAGATCTGCCTCAGATCTTGGCACTGGAAGAATAAAATCCTGGAAGAACCTCTACTTGATGGTGGACTTTAGGTTCTCAAATTTCAACAGCGGCCGGTAAGATGCTAAAATCGCACTCCATTCTACAGCTTTGTTGTAGCCCCCCTACAGCGTGGCGCCTAGTCCCACTCCCCTAAAACCGTATCTGCTCTCTGCCTCCCTAGAAGCAAAAACACTGTCCCAGAAACTTTAAAAAAAAATTAAAATTACCCACTTGCTGCTCATAGTGACCCACAAAAGCATCTTCCAGTGACACCTGCCTTATTCTACCAAATCGTGTGCTCCCTCAAAGAGGGCACGTGTTGCGGTGAGACCTGGATACCGATACCCTGTGTTGTGGGTGGGTGAGATTGGTTGGCCACAACACCCAATTGGCAGGTCCCTCGATGTTGGGTTCAATCTGGCCAATGGGGCACAGTCCAAACGGACCAAGGGACCTATATATGCCCATGTGCATCTTTTGGCGCATGCATTCGGGACACCCGCCCACCTCTCCCTACTGTTAGGGCTTGTTCTGCATGACCTTGCCATGCCGTCGTGTGTCGTCTGTTGTTGGGACAGGGGCACGGCAGGAATTTCCCCCACTTGGCTGATTGGCTGGTGCCATTTGGGTTTCGCCTGCTGCGTAGCAAATCGTCACAACTTGTAAGCTTGTGGATAGGCTCTGGTTCAGGTGATGGGGATGGGGGAACACTGTAACCTTTTTGGCTGCTAGGATGCCAGTTTTTCCACTGCCATAGTGGATTAAAAAATACCTCAAGCACAGCCACATCAAATCTATCTAAACTATCCTCCCCTGTTTTCTTTTTGCTTTGTAATTTCAAAAAAATTCAAAAGAAGCTCATGCCTTCTGCTCAGTTTGGGAAGTTCCAGCTTGTTGCTTGCTTATTTAATTTTAAAAGCATGTATCCGCTACGACAAGCAGCCCAAAAGGAATAAAAAGGAAGAAGCAAACTATAAAATATGAACCGATCAAGAGAGCTGTCACAAGTCAATGTCTTTTCTTTCCAAATAGCTGCTGTCCGCAGTTTCTTATTGATAACCATGCTTCACGTGTTTCAATGCCTTGCTGATCTGCGAAAACAGTAGCAGCTAGTCTGGAGGGATTGGCATGCCTGATCCCAAGTCAGTTTGCCGAATGTTTAAGCCTCCCCGAAACGAACTTGCATCTCTTTTTTAAAAACAAAACCTCTTATTTAAAAAGAATATACTGTACTGTATCATCAAATTTCCTCCCTCCAATCTGTGGACAAAAGAGGTGCACATTTCTTTGCACAACGAAATAAAATATGTGCATTGTATGAAGAGCTTGACTGGAATCATAGACCAAACCACCTGCAGTCCCACAAAGGATGTGTATCCATTTGACTGAATCCCGGTTACGAACGGGATCTGTTCCGGAGACCCAGCCGCATCCTGAAAACTTTGTAACTGGAGGTGCCCTTATGTGCATGCACGCAGTGAGATCCTCTGCATCAGTAGTAGGGAACCTCTAGCCCATGGGTAGGCAACCTAAGGCCCGGGGGCCAGATCCGGCCCAATCGCCTTCTAAATCTGGCCTGTATGGCGGTCCGGGAATCAGCGTGTTTTTACATGAATAGAATGTGCCCTTTTTATTTAAAATGCATCTCTGGGTTATTTGTGGGGCAAAGGAATTCGTTCCTATTAAGGTCTGAGGGACAGTGGACCGGCCCCATGCTGAAAAAGTTTGCTGACCCCTGCTCTACTGGCACCTCTCAGCAAAGCCCCTCTCCAGAGCGCAAAGCGGACATCATCTATGGGCTCCGGATAGGGTCTCCCCCCAAGCCAGAGACGTGTGTCGAATCTACTTTATAAAAAGGTGTTAACGTGAAAAGAATCATATGACGGCAATGGTGGCAAATGGCTCAGGAGATTGCTTAATGCACAGGGTGACCCTGGCTCAGTGGAGTCTATGTGAAAGTGTGTTCAAGTTTGTTCCTCTTAACTGCATAAACAACAGGTTTTTTGTATTGCTCTAATTTCCCTGGGAAGATATCCATTGCAGTCTAAATCTTCCTGTTATCTCACGTTAGCTGAAAGTATATCATCGCAACAGTGCCCAACCTTGAAATGCCTCCCCCAGCTTTTTTCCATGCTGTGTTAAATATTTGCTTCGTAGCTGAAGCCAGATTTTCTGTCTCATAATTCCAGCCAAGGGCCAGCCACTTGCAAGCACTGGGGGTAACCTTCTGCCACCACGAGAATCAGAATGTGTTGGAAGCATCCATCTCCACAGATAAAAGGTAGAACAATTCTCACAAGTGTAAAGGAATCCCTTTCAAAGAGCAATTAACACTGCCGATAGCTATTATGCTCAGTTTAGGGAAGAAGGACACGTTGAATGCAGTTTAATGTTTAATGTGAAAACAACCAGATTTTGAGTGCAACTAATGCTATCTTTCTTCATAGGAACAGCTTGCGAGGCATCATCTCAGCAGTGTTGGGATTTCGGAAAAAGAGAAAAGGAACACACAAGCTTGCGGGTTTTAAAGAAAAAGGAAGTATCCTAAAGTAGTGGCTCCTTTAGCCAACGATGTTGTTGAGATAAGCTGCACATTAAAAGGCATTATCTTGTTAGCTTGTGAACCACACGCTATTCTACAAAGAGAGTCTAGAAGATCAGTTGTAAATTCACATAAAATGTTATCCACTGTGGCCCTGGCGGTGAAAGTATGCCCAAGCAATTTCTCCTCTGTGGCTAAATTTCCTTTCAGCTAGATCATACGTTACTGATGTGAAGGGAATTCTAATCCCCCAAATAGCTTACATTTTACAGTGAACTTAAAGAGCTGCATCAGCATAATCCTCTCGTATGTTTGTTGCCTTTTATTATACAAAAGGTGCCCCAGAGATATACAAGCATTCCGAAAGCAAAGGGAAAACCCAAAGGTGATACATGAACCATTTTATTGCAAGCAGCTCCAACATATGTCAATTAATAATGCTGGGTGTGGTTTTTTTGGGTGGTTGTGTGTGTTTATGCATGGATTTATTGATGGGGGTATAAAACCTTTTAAAGCTTGGGGTCTGTGTTCTATTTGGGGTTCCCTGATGGGCACATTTTGCATGAATCATTGGACCGCAGGGCCTGGGTGTCCATGTTGGGTATGTAACCTGAAGCTCACATAGCAAGGAGGGAGTCAATTTCTCCCCATCCATTTCTGGGAAGCAAAGCTGTCATATGGCCAGTAGGAACTTTCCCGACCTCACCTGCCTGTACTTTCTGAATTTGGTCCATTTTTAGTCCCTCAAATTTGCTGTATTATCAGTGCTTGTTTTCTGGGGGGATGCAGGAGTATGTTGTTGTTGTTTAGTCGTTTAGTCGTGTCCGACTCTTCGTGACCCCATGGACCATAGCACGCCAGGCACTCCTGTCTTCCACTGCCTCCCGCAGCTTGGTCAAACTCATGTTCGTAGCTTCGAGAAAACTGTCCAACCATCTCGTCCTCTGTCGTCCCCTTCTCCTAGTGCCCTCAATCTTTCCCAAGATCAGGGTCTTTTCCAGGGAGTCTTCTCTTCTCATGAGGTGGCCAAAGTATTGGAGCCTTTGTCTAAATTATATAATTATCTTCTCGAATGGGAACTTAAGGATGAGGTGGTAAAGGTTACAATGGTGAGATGGGCCCAAGATATAGGAAGGCCCATATATAGTTGCCAATGGGAAAAAATGTGGAAGGAAGGGACGAGATTCACGGCGTGCTCAAGTATAAAAGAAAATATATTAAAGTTGTTTTACAGATGGCACATAACACCAGCCAAAATTGCGAAAATTTGCAAAAAGAATTCTAACATATGCTGGAAATGTAATAAGGAAATTGGCACCTATTACCACTGCTGGTGGGAATGCGATGAAATTCGGAAGTTTTGGAATAATGTTTATGAAAAATTGAAAAAGATGCTGAAATTAACATTTGAAAAAAAACCTGAATTATTCCTATTGAATATGGTCCCGAATAACATCCCAGAAGAGAAAAAGAATGTATTGTTGTATGCAATTGTAGCAGCTAGATTACTTATAGCCAGAAATTGGAAAGGAGGGAAAGTACCATCAATCTATGAATGGCAGGAAAAAATAGTAGAGTTTATGAATTTGGCCAAAATGACCGCGGTAATTAGAAACATCCCCAAACAAAAATATATGATTGAATGGAAAGGTGTAGAGGAGTATTTTAAAAAAGAAAAATTTAATATCGATTTGGTGATTTGTCTAAACTGAAAAAGAAGCAGGAAATCTTATTAGATACAATGATGTAATTAATGAAATAAAGAGTGAGAAGTAAGTTAAAGCAAGAACAGAGGGAAAGAAAGAAGGAAAGCGATGCATGAATAGTAGGAAGTATTTTTGCTGTATTTTTATTTTCTTTTTTGTGTATTTTATGTAGTATAAGTAAGTATTTTAGCTTTATCCTCGTTCCTTTACTACTTAAGTCTTATTTGAAATATCGAAATTATGGTTTGAGTTAAGGTTCGGATTAAGTTAGGTTATGTTAAGTTAGGTTATGTTATGTTAATTTCTTTATATTATGCTAATTTCTTTATTTTGTTAATTTTGTTAATTTGTTATTTGTTATTTTGCCAATTTATTTATTGATTTGTTAATTTGTTAATTGTTTATTTGATATTTCCTTGTCTATTTGTATCGTTGTATAATTGAAATAAAGTTTTCTTTAAAAAAAAAAAAAAACAAAGTATTGGAGCCTTTAGAGGTATGCATACCCCTAAACATTTTGTGAATTTAACGGGAGAAGAAACTAAAAAAATAAATAAAAAAAATTTAGTTTCTTCTCTAGCACGGTGAATCATCAGTTCCAATGGCGGCCTCGTTTCCTGTCACGGTGTTTCCTGAGTCTCAGACGGAAGTGAGAGTTTAATGTGCGAAGTAGGAGTTGGAAGTAGGAGGGAAGATGTTAGTGAACACAACCTCATGCCAATGTGGAAGTTGCTGGGAGCTGTCAGCTGTGTAATATGAAGCAATGTATGTTCTTTGTACTTTTGTCCATTTATTGTATTTATTTCCCCCCAATTTGAACTGTAAAATCGTGTTTTTCTTGATTTCCTTGAGTCAAAATGAGAGTGCCTTTTAGAAAAAAGCACTGTATTTTAGAAAAAAGCACTGTATGTTCTTATAAGCATAACCTTCTTCCCAAAGCTTTTATCATGAATCTTCTTTACGGATGTCGGGAAGGGGGGCAAAAGATATACTGTATACCCTTCACATAAAAAGTTGCATCCCTAATATAGTAGAAGAAGAAGAAGAAGAGTTTGGATTTGATATCCCACTTTATCACTACCCAAAGGAGTCTCAAAGCGGCTAACATTCTCCTTTCCCTTCCTCCCCCACAACAAACACTCTGTGAGGTGAGTGGGGCTGAGAGACTTCAGAGAAGTGTGACTAGCCCAAGGTCACCCAGCAGCTGCATGTGGAGGAGCGGAGACACGAACCTGGTTCCCCAGATTACGAGTCTACCGCTCTTAACCACTATACCACACTGGCTCTCTAGCAGGTTAGGGATAACTTGCATCCCTAACATACTAGGTATTTTTAATTTGATACTTCTTCAAAATACTTCTTAGCCTGCCTCCCACATCCCATTCATCTAAGAAGAGTGTAATGTTTAGTGCAGACTGCATTTTGCTATCCTTTTTCTATATATAAAAAATAAATTATCTGATACACTTCCTTCTCCACCTCCTTCCCTCCTCACACACCTTTCAAAAAATAATAAGTTCAGCCAGTTTAAAATTCATTGGTGAACAATTACATTCTTCTTTTTTTAAAAAGTCTGCCTTTGAACTTATTCTCTGCTGACAGACATAATTACATAATTTCTGCTAAATGTCTTAGTTTTATTTCATTTTTAATGAAACACTTTGGGGGGAATTATAATGCTTCATTATTGCCTTTGTCCTGCTGAAGCACAGCCGAGTGAGGAAAGCGGGCTGGATTCAGCATGTTGGCTCACCCGTCACAGCCCTTCAGAAAACTGAGTGATTTGAACGAAGCCAATTAAATACCCCCAAAAGAGGGGGGAAAGCTTGAGGGCATCTGGTCATTGTCCTTGGTAATTCCTGTGACGGCTACCTATGTATAGTGCTGGTGGGGAAAGAGTTAAATGGGTGGTCCAATCAAAATCCAAGGGGGTGGAGTCAGAGGGACTATAAAAACCAGCCCTGAGGGGTAGTAAGGGAGTTGAGTAGAGTTGATGGGGTTGTCTGTGGGTAGGCTGAGTTAGTGAGAAGTAAGGGGAGTTTGGAACAGCTAATTGTTATGAAGGTATAGGCCCGTATTTTAAACAATTGTATTTGAAACTGAAGACCTTTATTGCAACCACAAGCTTGTTAAACTGCAAACTAATAAACAACATTTTGTCTTCCAATTTTAACCCTAACTGGACTCAGTAATGTACCAGTTCGAGACTGGTTGGTGGCAGCGGGAGAACTCAGTGGTGGCACAGGGATCAAGAGACGGTGAAACGTCCGGGGACCCTGTGTGATCGCCACAATTCCCATGTGACTAGGCAGAGCCCACAGATCATTAAGGAAGGATGTGGGAAACTGAGGCAAAGCTGAAGTGGGTGGAATGATGGAAAGACGGAGGATGAAAAAGCCCTCTGCATGGAATTGGTTCAGATCTTCATGAAGAAGATTGACCCATTTCATCACCCAACTACCCACCCTGGCAATCTTCTGGATAGGGAGGAAGGAAATAAAGACAGACAGAGAAAGTGAATGTTAGAAAGAGAGAAAAGAGATACCCCCCTCTTTTTTTGACTCTGGCTCCACCCTCTATTGGCATGCCTCTCTCGACAACTTACCCCGAGGAAATGTGCCTCTCGACAGGAGGTATTGAAGGTCTTCCATGTTTTTCATGACTTCTAGAGACCAGCGATTGCAATGGTTGATGGCCCTTGTGCATGTCATTTTGTGAAAGACTTTCCAGCTTTTCTGTGAAAGAAACATTGAGCTCTAGTAATGGTGATTTAGATATAAATTAAAATGGGATAGTCTTTCTGTGGCTTTCAGAGAAATGGCGATAAATCCTGGGTGAAGTGCAGTTGGAAGCTGCCTCACGGTCAAATTCCCCTCATAACAGCATTGCTGAGAATGAATACATATCTGTTCGCATTTGCCTAAAAGGCACTCATCACTTTTGGGATCTCATGGGGTACAACCTACTCAGTTTTGCCTCCCAGGTAGGTCAAGTAGAGTTATGTGCCTTTAAGCCAGTTCAGTGGGTGAGCGACACAAAATGGAATATTGTACTGTCTCTCTGTGGAAAGACATTGGCTTGTAGATGTTTTCTATCAGCGTATTTTGGCTCCAGAGAAGATTCTTCCAATAAATTTGTTATATGGTGGGCTGCGAAGAAAGAAAACTGTACCGAGAAGTGTGTTGAATCTACTTTATAAAAGGCGTTAAAATGAAAAGAATCATAAACGAAGGATGACAAAGATAAATATTGCTGAGGTAAATTTTATATAAAAGGAGTAGGAGGAAAAAGAAAATGTGAAATAAGCCTCTCTCTCAAAATCCTTTCTACCTGACGAAGAAAATGGTTTTGTCACTTGAAATTATTAAATATCCGAGGCTTCTTTTAGTGTGAGAGACAATGTTTCCCTTCAGATGGAAATTGGTGTAGTAAGGCAACTTTATGCCACTTATATATCTCTTCTCAGCATTCTCATAGAGACATTACAGGGTAGTGATTTGACGTTCCCCATTCGATAACACTCCATGTGGAAAATGGGTGGGTTTTTATTGACCAGTTAGCTTGTAAAGCAAAAGCAAAATCAAGGCCTGGTGTAAAATCACTGGCAGGTGGTGATGCCCATTGATCCTGGTAGCGTGGAAAGCAGGGAAGTCATCATTAAGTGGAGCCAGGGCCAATAACAGACAGAGCCAACTAATTCTAGTTTTGTCCCTGTCATCTTCCCTGCTGAAATCTATAAAAGCAATACTGAGACTAAAGGAAAGGACCTAGATTCAGGTAGTCAGCTGTGTTGGTCTGACACAGTAGAAATATATATATATATATATATATATATATATATATATATATATATATATATATATATATATATATAAAGGCCCCTGACCATCAGGTCCAGTCGTGTCCGACTCTGGGGTTGCGGCGCTCATCTCGCTCTATAGGCCGAGGGAGCCGGCGTTTGTCCGCAGACAGCTTCCGGGTCATGTGGCCAGCATGACAAAGCTGCTTCTGGAAAACCAGAGCAGCACACGGAAACGCCGTTTACCTTCCCGCCGAAGCGGTCCCTATTTATCTACTTGCACTTTGATGTGCTTTCGAACTGCTAGGTGGGCAGGAGCTGGGACCGAGCAACGGGAGCTCACCCCGTTGCAGGGATTCGAACCGCTGACCTTCTGATCAGCAAGCCCTAGACTCTGTGGATTAACCCACAGCGCCACCTGGGTCCCTATATATATATATATATATATATATATATATATATATATATATATATGTATATGTATATATATATATATATATATGTGTGTATATATATATATATATATATATATATATATATATATATATATAATAAAATTGTCCAGTGGCACCTAAAGAAAAGGAAGTTGACAGCTGGGGCCAACCCGTGGGCTGGTTGCAAGCAAGAAGACAAGCAGGTGAGAGCTAGCTGACGGAAGACTTGGTTGGTTGGCCACATTTGCCCTAATGTGCGCTGTGGTCTCAACCACAGAGCCTAGGGCTTGCCGATCAGAAGGTTGGCAGTTCGAATCCCCGCGACGGGGTGAGCTCCCGTTGCTCGGTCCCTGCTCCTGCCCACCTAGCAGTTTGAAAGCACGTCAAAGTGCAAGTAGATAAATAGGTACCGCTCTGGCGAAAAGGTAAACGGTGATTCCGTGCACTGCTCTGGTTCGCCAGAAGTGGCTTTGTCATGCTGGCCACATGACCCGGAAGCTGTACGCCGGATCCCTTGGCCAGTAAAGCGAGATGAGCGCCGCAAGCCCAGAGTCGTCCGCTATGGGACCTAAGAGTCGGGGGTCCCTTTTCCTTTACCTTTACCAGACTCCACTGCATGCCATTGGAAAGTGCCAGAAAATGATTGAGTACATGTGGGGTTTTTTTGTTTGTTTTTTACATTAAACACATAATTTTGTTCACCAAAAACATTAAATACATATTTCTGTCCACCAAAAGAGCATTGCAAAAATCTGGATAGATCTGTGAGCTGAATCGACGAGCCAGTTTAGGAGGAACCAATTGGGTCAATCCATTATGAAAAATGGACCAGACAAAGTCCTCCTCCACCCCTACAGCTGTTCCCAATGCACCCATCTGCCCTGTTTAAATCTGAGCAGGGGCCAATTGGAGAAGGGTGGGCGCTTTGTTTTCGTTCCCTCAGCTCAGAGTCATAGAACACACGAGCAATATGATAATTTCAACAGCAGAGTGGTAGTTTACAGCTCTCTCTTTTTTTGTAGCATTTCTCCTTTGATGCTTTATAATGAATCCATTATGCTGCTTATTTCGAAACCTGCTCTAGGAAATAATTTGCAAGCTTCTCCTGTGAATTTGAAGAATAATTAGAATGCAGTTCACCTGTGGCTTTCTGTTACACCTCAGTATAGCATCAAGAAAGACCTAAGACATTCTGGCCTTTGTTTATTAGATATTGAAGCTTGCATATAGGACTTGACGCACTGTGGCTAATGGCTTGTTTAATACTCTGACCAGAACTTCCTAATGCAAAAGAACTAGTGAGATGTGGAGGATATATTTCTGGCACATAAATCACCCCATCCCTTCAACTGTCTGCATAGCTCCCTGACATAAACTCAGGGAGCGCAATTGCAAACCTACCTTCCTTCCTGCTCTCTCTTGTAGTTAAGGGCACTTCAGGCTACATCCACTAATTGCAGAGCTATAGGCAATTGGCGGTAATGATTCCTGGACATTTACCAGCCCAGTAAAACAGGAAACTGTTGAGATTCCCCAATCCAGATTGGGACCCCACAGCCGCTTTTCTTTCAAAATAAAAGCAGCCAACTTAAGCTTTCCTTTTCCTTTTTAAAGTGAACTGTTCGTAGGGCATGGCCACATGAAGAATGTAATGTGTATTGCATGTTGTTGTTGTTGTTTAGTCGTTTAGTCGTGTCCGACTCTTCGTGACCCCATGGACCATAGCACGCCAGGCACTCCTGTCTTCCACTGCCTCCCGCAGTTTGGTCAAACTCATGTTCGTAGCTTTGAGAACACTGTCCAACCATCTCGTCTTCTGTTGTCCCCTTCTCCTAGTGCCCTCAATCTTTCCCAACATCAGGGTCTTTTCCAGGGAGTCTTCTCTTCTCACGAGGTGGCCAAAGTAGTGGAGCCTCAGCTTCACGATCTGTCCTTCCAGTGAGCACTCAGAGCTGATTTCCTTCAGAATGGAGAGGTTTGATCTCCTTGCAGTCCATGGGACTCTCAAGAGTCTCCTCCAGCACCATAATTCAAAAGCATCAATTCTTCAGCGATCAGCCTTCTTTATGGTCCAGCTCTCACTTCCATACATCACTACTGGGAAAACCATAGCTTTAACTAGATTGTACTGTATTGCATACCCTCCAACATTTCTCTGATGAAAACAGGGACATCCTATTCAACAACAACAACAACTTTATTATTTGTACCCTGCCCATCTGTCTGGGTTGCCCCAGCCACGCTGGGTGGCTTCTAACATATATATATAAAATATAACAAAACATTGAAGATTTTTAAAAAGTCTCTGAGCAGGATTGCCTTCAGGTGTCTTCTGAAGGTTGTAAAGTTACTTCCCTCCTTGGCCTGGGAATCACATAACTCCATACTCTTCAGCATTTCTCTGATTAAAAATAGGGATGTCCTAAGGAAAAGTGGGACATTCTGGGGTCAAATCAGAAGGCTTCTGTAAATCTAGGACTGTCCCTAGAAAATAGGAATATGTGGAGGGCCTGGAATTGTGTAGGCCCTAAGTGTCATCCTAAGTGTCATGGAAATGGACTGAAAACACTTTGGCAGTGTGAGTTCTGCTCAGAACAGACTAATCAAACATTAGTGAACATGCCTACTTAGGTCCATTCATTTCAGTGGGTCTGCTCATAGTTGGATGTGACATAATCCAACTTCCCATCTAGCAATCCTTCCCACCTATTTTACAACACTGATAATCTGTGACTCAGGAAAGGATTTGCGAGAGGTAGCTTCTGCCTTCTTCTGATATCAATAGCTTTGTTGCAGTTGTTGCTGTATTTGGAGGGATGGAAGAATACAGCAATCTCAGTTTCTTGTTTTTGCCAACTTCAGTTCACCCCAATTCTGCATCAGTTTGTGATTTTCCCCCCTACACAAAAATGTGATGCATTTTCAGGCAATGTCTCCCAATATACAGTGGTACCTCGGGTTACAGACGCTTCAGGTTACAGACGCTTCAGGTTGCAGACTCTGCTAACCCAGAAATAGTACCTCAGATTAAGAACTTTGCTTCAGGATGAGAACAGAAATTGTGTGGCGGCAGCGGGAGGCCCCATTACCTAAAATGGTACCTCAGGTTAAGAACAGTTTCAGGTTAAGAATGGACCTCCAGAAGGAATTAAGTTCTTAACCCAAGGTACCACTGTATACATTTTTTTTGGTATGCCTTTCCTCCTACCGTAATATTACACATTCTTGCACATTAGCTTCACAAATGCACATTTCTTTGTGCACATTTTCACCAAATGTCTGCATTTTTTGTGGCAAACTCGATTGCAAAGATCAAAGAAGTTTGACTTTTGAGGGATAACTGTGCTTTGGCTCTCACATTGGTGTAAAAAGTGTGACAAAACCCTAAATGGGCAAAACCCAAATGAATTTCTCCCCATCCCTCTCATTATTACATGTTGTTCTAGTAGCAGGGTATAATGAATACTTTCCATGATGGTTTCCACTAGTGACCTGGTTATCATAGCTATAGAAAGCCTGCCCAAATCAGTCTCACACACACCAAATCACTGAGAATCTTTTCTGTTTCTTCCACTCTAGTTATGTAGATACACAAACACAATTTTTAGCATTAACAGAGGATCGTTTGGTAAAGAGCCCTAAATTAAATGTCTCCAAGGATCAGGCTGAGAGCATAATTCTTGAACAATGACACCCTCCCTACCAAAAAATATATCAACAAGGGCATGCATAAAATCCTTGCCAAATATGTGTGCCTGTTTACAGTTCTTTAATGATGGAAGGTTCATCGTGCCAATGATGAACATTGACATTACTTACATAAACAGAGAATGAAAAGTCATTCATTTGCTATCGTTCATTGAAACAAATGGGAGATCTTAAACTTCCTTCTGTGGGCTCTCTCTTTGACCCAGAGAAACAGGGTGGATTTTAATGAATACAATTTTGGGTTACTCTAATAGCATTATCAGTGAAATGTGGGATTCCCCAGAAGCTGATTTTTAGATGATGGTCTTTTTATTATTCCTGGTATCGTGCTAACAATAAAAAAAGATTGAATGAGATGATGAATGACCTTGCCAGTGGGAGTCTCGTATTTAGAACTAATGAGGATGTCTTTGAGAAAGCTGCAGCTTGGAATAATGAAAAGTTTCCACTTGCCAAAATGTTTATTGAGCTTTTTTAAAATATAAAAAAGACGCAAAACCCAGAATCTCCTTGCCTATTAGAGGAAGATTCGGTGGCTGCACTGGTGCAGTTCTATTAAATTCAGGGTCAGCATTTATTGAGATGCCCCCGCTGTCAGAAGCAGTGGCATTTAAAAGCATCTGCTGACAGTTTCAGGCCAGGTTAGCTGTCAGGAATCTGTCACTGACCACTTGGCTATGCGGGTGAAGCTCAGTGGTCCACCTCTAGGAGCATATGATTGGCCTAAGGTGACCTGTATGTTCTTTGCTTGAGGTTTGCTTTATCGCTCCAGGACACGAGGGGCACAAGTGGTATGTAAGAGGCCATCATACACTTGCTGCTCGGAGCTTTTTGGTTGTGATTTCTCCCATTTCTCTCCTTTGCCTCTCCTTTTGATTCTTCCTCCCTTCTCCATCCTTAAGAGTCTCTCTCTCTGGCCCTGACCTCCCTGTCACTTCTTTGCAAACAGTTTCTTTGCAAACTGCCATATTGCTCCATCTTTCTGCATTTACGCATCTGTATGGATCACATAAAGAAGGCTGGTCGCCGAAGGATGGATGCTTTTGAATTATGGTGCTGGAGGAGACTCTTGAGAGTCCCACGGATTGCAAGAAGATCAAATCTATCCATTCTGAAGGAAATCAGCCCTGAGTGCTCACTGGAAGGACAGATCCTGAAGCTGAGGCTCCAATACTTCCAATACTCTGGCCACCTCATGAGAAGAGAAGACACCCTGGAAAAGACCCTGATGTTGGGAAAGATGGAGGGCACAAGGAGAAGGGGAATGACAGAGGACGAGATGGTTGGACAGTGTTCTCGAAGCTACGAACATGAGTTTGACCAAACTGCGGGAGGCAGTGGAAGACAGGAGTGCCTGGCGTGCTTCTGGTCCACGGGGTCACAAAGAGTCAGGCACAACTAAACGACTAAACAACAACAACATGGTTGAGCTACTGCACTGTGTTTATCATCTGTTCATCTCCTGTTGTTGATGGCAGGAGCCGCCCAGCCTCCCACAGCTAATAGGCTGTAATTCTGAGGAAGCAGGCAGCGAAAGATCTGACGATTTGAGAGCAATGAATTTGTCGCTTTCTTTGAACATGTGCAGTGTCCAAATTAAGGATGCAAATAACAGATTCCCATCCCACATATTTACTCGATAGTTTAGTTAATATCCGACTGAATTGAGCAACTGGGACAGTTTTATTCATGTTTCCTCAGACTGACGCTAAGATACACTTACAAGTTACTAGCTTCTCCAACCATTAATTACACTTCGGCATTTGGCTTTGGCTAGCTTTCTCTAATTATCTTACCCTGATCTGGCCACAGGCTAAAAACATACCGAACAGGCACACTGGTGGTTCCTTTCATAATTTGCATTCCATTGGAATAGTTTGTGTGAGGACGGCTTTGCACAAAATGTGTTTTTGCAGTTAGGAGCCATATAGCAGTTTACAATCTCATTGTAAATATGCACTGGGAGTAACAATTTGTTCTATTCACTGGCTGGCTGCTTGTTATCATGGGTACAATTCCACACAGCCCACAAACGCAGAGAGGATGTGCAGCAACATCTTAGCAGTCTCAGGAAGGCCGCTTTAGGAAGACACTCTACAAGAAGAGGAAATGCCCGTGTGGCTCTGGGCAACTGGAAACAACAAAACATGACTTTTTTCGCTGCATAAATTTCCAGGTTGCACAGAACAACTTTATACCTCTCTACTACTTAAACATGAAAACCCAGATGTGACATACAGTGAAACCTCAGTTTATGAACACCTCGGTTTATGAATTTTCGGTTTACTAATGCCGCGGACCCATCTGGAACGGATTAATTCACTTTCCATTACTTTCAATGGGAAAGTTTGCTTCAGTTTATGAATGCTTCAGTTTATGAACAGACTTCTAGAACCAATTACACCCATGCTTCGGGTTAAGTACGCTTCAGGTTGAGTACTCCTTGGACCTGTCTGGAACTGATTAATCCACTTTCCATTACTTTCAATGGGAAAGTTCGCTTCAGTTTATGAACGCTTCAGTTTAAGAACAGACTTCCGGAACCAATTGTGTTCATAAACTGAGGTCCCACTGTACTCAGTTGCTAGATTTTGCACTGTCATCATGGGTATTCGTCGACGGTTGGTTTGCGCCACAAACTAGGCCTAAACTGAAGGCTCAAAACGCAAGACCTGAGCTCCTTTATGTTCCCTCCCTTATAGTCACTTTTAACCGTTTGTCCTTGTTTTCATATTTTTAAGTTATGTATGGTATGATCAACTTTTAATTATTAGCTTTTTGCTCACCAGAGCGAGACGGTTTGAGCATATTGCACAGATCCTGGTTTACCTGCACTGGCTACCAATTAGTTTCCGGGCCCAATTCAAAGTGCCAGTTTTGACCTATGAAGCCTTAAACGGCTCAGCACCGCAATACCTCGAGGACCGCCTCTTTCCATATGCACCTACCCGGACCCTGAGATCATCTTCTGAGGCCCTCCTTCATGTGCCTCCTCCTCGAGAGGTCCAGAGGGTGCCACCATAAGAACAGGGCCTTCTCTGCAGTGGCTCCCCATCTGTGGAATCCTCTCCTCAGGGAAGTTCACCTGGCGCCTTCATTATACAACTTTAGGCGTCAGGCAAAAATGTTCCTTTTTAACCAGGCCTTTGGTTGACCTGATCAACATCCTATACCCTTTTAAAATTTTGCTCTTTTTTTAGGGGGGTGGTATTATTGAGTCATTGTCTTTATTTTTATTTTATATATTGTGATCTATTTTGTGAACCGCCCTGAGACCTTCAGGTACAGGGCGTTATATAAATTCAATAAATAATGATAATGATAATGAGTGGTCCAGTGAGGTGTAACATGCAGAATAACAGCCGATACATATGCAGACCCTACTTACATTATAGTGTCCACATTAGGGATGGGTGTATCAGTATATTTCTGGTCTGTGGGTCATATATGTTATTTGTAAGTCCATTCTGTACCATTTTCACTTTCATCTGAAATTTTTAAAAGAAAAAACATATGCAAGTTAGTTTTTATATATGTATTTTATCTCAAAATACATACTTAGATGTGTGTTTTTATCTTAATGCACACATTTCTAAATGTATTTCATTCTAAAACGTGCCTTTTTAGGATGTTATTTTACCCAACGACTGTCTCTCAAAGTGGAGAGAAGTGAAAAATCTAAAGAACAATGATATCCTGGGAGGTACAAATGAGGCTGCTTCACTTATAAATGCAGACCAATTGAAATGCTCATCCATACCTGGGCCTCAAATTGCAAAAACGCATTCTTTTCCATATTGTACGAAGGAACCTTGAGGAACTAATAACTCATGGAAAGCAATTGTAGGAACTAGAGAGAAACGTAGACCTATTAGAAAGTTCTGATTATACAGGAAAGGAATGTCTGGAGCTGCCAGATAAATAGCAGTGTAACTTTGCTGCGTTGTAGGCAAGAGAATCTTTATAATTTGATTGATATATAGTTAAAGAAGCTTAGAATATGCTTACAGCAACTCCGAACTTTGCTTGATAGCCCCGCAACAGCATGCCTCAGCTACTTTTAACTTTCTTACGTTCAGGAAAAAAGGAACAAACCGGACAGCTTAAAATTCAAGAACTCAAATGCTTCCTCGGGATGCTGACAAGAAAGCAATTAAGGAGGCCTACAGCCTTCAATTTGCTGGCAATCATATGCCTCTCTAGAGAATAACACCAGTAAAAGTCTGAACAATGAACTTATTAGAGATGCAGAGCGCAAACATTTTCAGTGTTTTTTTTTCCACCTTTGCTAAAAGTTTTCTACGTAACCACCATTACTACTAATAATAATAATAATTCATTTGCACAACTATTTTCTTACTCTGTGCACGATTAAATGATGGTGCCATAATTGGCAACCATTGCTGACAGACATGTGATTCTTTCCAACATCACAATGGCTATATCTGTGACTGGGCAAGCTGGTCTCTGGACTCATCTGTGACTGACACTCTGACACCATGGGAATGGATTAATAAGGCCAGCAGTAGGAAGCTGAGGAAAGAGTGACAGCTGTGGAGCACAACAGCCTAGCCAGGATTGGCACTACCCTGCGAGAGCAGCAGGATCAAGGACTGAGAGGGGGGAAGCCTAGACTTCAAGAAAAAGGTCAGCAGCGTCATCAGGGAGTCAGGGTTGTGAGCTGACGCCAGACACAGGGTGCAGGACCTGAGAGTTTTGTGCTAGCAAGGTTATGTGGAAAGATCTCAAGACAGGGAACGGACACTGGTTCCTCTCTGAGGGAGGCAACAGAATGGCCTCATCAGAAGACCTGAAGTTCTCCCCCTATAGAGGTGGTCAGTGTGGGAATGTTAGGGATGTGGATTAGGATATATTATTAGATAGATCCTATCCAAGCTTGTGTTAGCAAGCTTCCAATATCAGCAGAGTGACATTCCCCTTTTGTGAGCAGCAAAGCGTGAGCGTTAGGTTTGTTAGAACCTCTGCAACAATATTATACTTCAATATTATACTTCCTGGCAAATCCCCTTTGTCCCTCTTAAAAGAAATACACAACACAATAGTATTAAAATAAGAGTTAACAGCGTAATCTCATAAAGGCAGGCTTGCGTAGAAAAGTTACAAGTATGTACATCTGGAGACTACTTAGTAAAGTGAGGCTCCATCTGGTCTCTCTCTTGGCAGCAGGCCAAGAGGGAGAACCATCCTAACTGGAGATTCTCTGGAGATGTGTTCCCGTTGAAGGAGAAAAGGCTAAGAGAGAGAATGGCTGCTGGCTAGGGGCTTTTGTCTGCCAGCTAATCCATCTCATCTGCATATCTGGAGGAAGAGGAACTTAGTCAGGTGTTCCCCCAGGTGAGTCCCTCTTAGTGGACACTCTGGGAACTGTTGTGACTTGTCTGCCCCAGTGTTCCATCCCACAGTCAGCAGCAGTAAGAAGTCAATCAAAACAAAAGTTAAGAAGCGAATGGAAATGCTATGATGAATATATGAAACAATATTACTCAAAGGATGGTATGCTTTCATGCTTAGAATGAGAGATATGAAGAAACACAAGAGGATAAAATAGGAAATAAACTGGATATAGAAATATATGAAAATAGAATGCACACAGATATACATAATTATAGGAATATATAGAAAACAGAATTTACAGAATTAAAACAATGATAGAAACAGAAGTCGAGTAGGCAATAGAGGGAAGTCAGAGGGGGGAGGGAGGGGGAAATGGTGGTGGGGTGCTGTATTGTATTATATTTTTTGTTTGTATTCTTGTATTCTCTTGAAATATAGTGGTTTTTCTTTAAAATCAATGTACAAGATGGATTGTATGGATTGTTTTAATCTAATAAAATTTTCTTATAAAAAAAAGTCAGATATTGGCCCCAATTTAGAGAACAACAGGATAGGAATCTCTTGACTTGAAGTATCTATAAATGTAGGCTGCGTATTGCCCAGTTTATAGCTGTGTAGGTGTGTGGATTCAGTCATTATCATCCTTACATTAGGATATCCATGTAAATAAACACTGAATGCTAGCATCTAAAGCAACATGTCATGTGATGTCTAGGCATGGGGAAGAAAGTTGATTCAGTTGGCATTTAAAGGTGAAATATCTAGTTGAAAGCTTCTAAAATAATATGAAAAGTGAAACACAGCCATCCTTTGAAATCCTCACTTTTATGAATTTTCCAATGCTGTCCTCCAGACATGTGAAGTCTTTTAAAAAATGCATATAGTAAAGTATGCATTAAAATGCATGAATTAGTTATAATTAATAAATAAATAAATAAATACAAGATGCATTATATTAGGGGAAATTGCTTGGGGGAAATGTGTGTATTAGGCAAAAATTGCATGTTAGGATGTGTGTTTGCACAAAACACTGGAATTTTCATGAGATTTTTTTTTTTAAAAAATCACAAGCTGAGGTAGAAATGTGGACTATAGAATTTAAGGTTGGAATAATAAGATACTGAGAGAAACTGAAACTGAGAAATTTGTCCACCCCAAGCATTGAAATCTGTGGTATTTCTTTATTTCACAATATATAGCTTAATCAGCAAAAACCTCTAGGTGGTTTACATCAGGTATGTCCAACAGGTAGATCGTGATCTACCAGTAGATCACTGAACATTTGTGGTAGATCACCCCCCCCCTAAGAAAAGCTCAACAACTTTGCCCTGTACCTAGTGGCGAAGCTGCATGCTCCGCTACCAGGGGCGGAGAGCAGGTGCGGGCATGGCTGGCGCCCCTGGGGGCATGCCATGTGCCCCGGGGTGTGTGGCACTCATCCCGGGGGCGTAGTATGGCGGCCACAAGGGCGTGGTGCGTGTTCTGGGGCTTGACGCACCACTTGCGGGGGCATGGTGCCCGGCACACCGGGGACTCCGCAGCATGTGTCCGGGGGGGGTGCACCGTGATGGCACCCTACCGGAATAGTGGTGCCGGGGGCGGTCCGCTCCCTCTGCACTCCCATTCCTCTGCCAGTGCCTGCACCCAAAAAAACGGGCCTTCCTCCTCCCTAAAAAATGGTCAACAACTTTGACCTGAACCCCCCAAAAGGGGGTAGATCACTGCTAGTTTTTAACTCTGTGAGTAGATCGCAGTCTCTTGAGAGTTGGCCACTCCTGGTTTACATTAAACAGTATGAAATGTTCAGAAGAAAATATGAATCAAACTTTAGAAGCAAATACACATAACGTTTATCAAAAACTAGGAAAAATAAGAAGTTTAAAAGGAAAAATGCATAATAAAATAGCATCCCTGGGTAGTTTTACCTAAACAAAATGTTTTTTAGCAGACACTGAAAACAATACAGTAAAGGAATCTGCCTAATGTGAATAGGCAGAAAGCTTCAGGAAGCAGCTGCTACCACACTGTTAAGAGCGGTTCTTTGCAAGGGCAGAGAAACATTTCTAAAAGCGCCAGTTTCACCAATAATAGAGACAAATTCTTTGGAAAGTAAACAAAAACCCTGAGTCTGAATCCTGCTCAGTTCCTCCACAGTTTTCTTTGTTTTATTCCAATATCCCCCAAAGTTTTGTGCCTCTGCGTGTGCATCTAGAAAAATCTATGAAAAAGGTGTATTAGCGATCCTTGCAGTTGGTTTCCCTTACAGATTCTGAGGCATTCTGATTATAAAATTGAATGGAAATCTTGTAAATCTGCACACTTTTGCTCCGTCCAATGCACACTGTTGCCATGGCAGAATATCACCTGTATTCGTGATAGCGAGGGCAGCACCTCTGCTTCTAAAACAGCACATTCAACTAGAGGATCCAGCAAACGACAAATTTCTCCTCCAAGACAGCTGTGCCCAAATGTCATTCTTAATTCCAGAATGAGCCTTGGCTTCCCAACGATATAAAACCATGCTTGCAAACCTATAAATGGAAGAGACAGATGGGGGTTGTAGCTCAGCAGAGGAATATCTGCTTTGCATGCAGACGGCGCCAGGTTCAATCTCAGGCATCTCCAGCTAGGGCCTGGGTGTTCCTGGCCTTAAACCCTGGAACAAACCATACTCTGCAAGTCTTACCTTCCAAGTCCCGGACTGCAGAATCCGGGACCGGCAGCCATGTGACACTGGAAGTTGCATCGAGGTAACTTCCGGTGTCGTTTTGCCCTTCTATGGGCACCAAAAATGGCCACCGCCGCCTTCGAAAGTCGGTTCTACGCATGTCAGGAAGTGTGTCGACGCAACTTCCGGTGTCGCTCTGCCCATCTATGGGCACCAAAAATGGCCGTTGCCACCGGAAGTTGCGGCTATGCACTTCTGGACATGCGTAGATGCGACTTTTGAAGCCGGCGGTGGCCATTTTTTGGTGCCCATAGAAGGGCAAATCAGAAAAAAATGGCCGCCGGCAGGAGAAAATAACAGAGAAAAACAGGAGACGAAGTGATACGGGGGACCACTGGGAAAAGGTAAGTAAAAACAGGGGTTTCCCGGGGAAAACGGGGTACTTGGCAGCTATGCTGCAAGTGTGGGCAATATTGGTCTGATGGTCTGACTCGATGCAAGGCACCTTCTTATGTTTATTTTGGGAAACTTCAATCAGTTAGCACATTCAACACTAGCTATGCTGATTTCCAGAGCATTTCTAAGCACAATTTAAAGTGCTGTTTTCATACCCGCCAACATTTCTCTGATGAAAATGGGAACGTCCATAATAATAATAATAATAATAATAATAATAATAATAATAATACCCTGTCCATCTGTCAGACATGGAGTATCCTCGCCTCCCCTGGTAGCCTCAGAGGCAAGAAGAACAAACACTTCATATTTTATGGGTTTTTTATTCAGACATCTGGTTGCAAGACAAAAGAGCCATGTCTCCACGCATAGAAGACATTGGCTACTAGTCCCTCCTCTTCTGTTTCCCACAACATCCTGGAAACCTACAGGAAGTCACAAGAGGAACATCCCTCTTCGTTCTCTGCTCTTGAATGTGGAGGGACCAGCAAGCCCTTGGACTAGGAGGGTCTCCCATACTCTCCAGGGAGGTCTCTGCTGTCTGCTCTCTAACTTCTCCCTCCTTCACTATCTCGTAACTAGGCATTTCCTCATCCAGCTGTACGTCATCCATGTCTCCCTTTCCTCCTGGAACTGTTGGAGGCGGTGTGTGTGTGTGTGAAACTTTCCACTCCCCCTCCTCTTCTGAGAGGAACCGATCAGACCGAGGGCTCATTTCCCATTCCTCCAGTTCAGTCCAGTCTCTGACACCATCTGACAGAGTTGCCTCAGGCACTCTGTGCAGCTTCCAAGATGCATAAAAAAACATATTAAACATTAAAAAGCTTCCCTATATGGGGCTGCCTTCAGATGGCTCCGGGATTGGATATCTCCATACCCGCCAAAATTTCTCCAATGAAAACAGGGACATCCTAAGGAAAAGCAGGACATACTGGGGACAAATCAGAAACTGGGATGACTTCCGTAAGTCTGGGACTGTTCCTGGAAGGTAGGGGTACTTGGAGGGTACTTAGAGCCCTAAATGGTTTGGACTCAAACCATCGAATATACTGCTTGAACCCATACCATAGTGCCTGTACCATGGGCACCTACATTTGAGGCTTTTTTGGAAGGCCTCAATTTTTATTGCCTTTCCCCCCGAGTAACATTTGTCCTGCTCACTGGATGGTGGCCGAAATATCATTTTGTTTTCAGAATACTGAGTCTGTTTTTATATCTGTGAGTCTGCTTTTATTCTTGGTTTTAGTACAGTAATGCTATTTTTAAACAAAACAAAATGAGAATATATTGTTGTTTGCTGGTTTGGACAGACTTTGCCTGGAAAAAGTGACATTCAAATATTTCAAAATAAAAATAATAGGATAAACAAAGAGCGGTGTGTTTGCCACAAGAAATGGCACTCTACTGAAGTCTCAATAGCTGAACCAACTGCAAAACCTTTATGTTTAGCCAAGAATGAATTTAACTGTAGATCAATCCCATTGAGTTCAGTTTGGATTTTGGTGTGAACTTACCTAAATCACATTTCCCAGGACAATACATGAACCAAAATGCACCTTCAACATTCATCATTCTCTGGATTTGTGATGTATTCTCTGGCAACACACACACACAATTGCGTATCGGGAGGAATGCACCCAAAAATGATGGCAAAGTTTTATGATTCCCCCCCCCCAAAAAAAACTTCCTTTTTGCAAACTGATGCAGAAATGTGGTGAACTCAAATTAAGAATGGAAAATGAGAAACTGAGAAAAAAGGGAATTGATCGCTTCAGCCTTTTTTAGAGCTAGATTTCTGTAGCCCTATGCAGATTTAAAATCAATTTAGATGTACCTAAATCTGGGTAGGATTGGACTGATTGTTATAAAACTCTTTGGAAGGATTCAGGACAAACTTTTTACATGAAAAGCAACTGAAAGCCTTCTTCCTGTTGTCCTTGCCCTACCTAGGACATCCAGGCATTAATGTAAGAAACTAAACATCTTTCTGGAGGGCTTCAAACATATTACATGCAAAGTTTCAATTCAGACAATTTAAAGTATATTTAGGAAATCTATATAACACACCAAAACACCAGGCAGATATCTATGCTCCCACACTTTGCTTAGATTGTTCCGCAGAATACTTGCCATTGATCAACTCACGTGTGGAACAATAAGTATCTTTGAGACAAAGTGTGAACACTACATGACTCCCCTGGGCGTTCCAAATGAGAAACAGTTGTTACTGTGATCTATTGCTACACAACAATCGATTGGAACTGGACAAAATTTCCTGAAGTGCTATTGCATGACTTTGACCAAGTCAAAGATGTGTTTATGGTGTCTTTTTTTAAAATACCGGTAATAATAATCAAAAAGTGTTCCGTATCAATCTAACTGCCACTCAAACTTGCCATGCTGTTACAAATAAGACAATGATCCTCCACAGTTTTTTTTCTCTTATTCCCATTTCTACTTACTCTGATCAAAAACCACAATTCCAATCCAGGCTATACCTGGGATAATTTATCGGTGCAGCATACTGTAAATAGCAATCTTAAATACTCTTGTTACTCCTCTTTGTTGCTTAATTTAAGTCCTGTCTCCCCACCTCCACACCAGAACTCACAGTTCAATATGCAAACCAAAAGAGAAACCCAACGGAAAACATCTTTGGAAACTTTGGGAGACTACCTTTCAGCACCTAAGCCATCCAGTAACCAATACATTCTCTGTGGTCTCATAGATCCTCTTTAATTAAAGGCACTGTTAAAAGTTCTCCCTAGTGTTGTGCTGTGTGACATTTTGTTGAGTGGAAATTTGCTGTGTTGGTGCTGTGCTCTCAGGAATGTGATCATTAATTAGGGACACCTTTAGATGCACCTATCCTTGGTTTCATTTTCAGGGTTTTTGTTTTTTTATAAAGTTACATGATGCTTTCGTACTATTTTAGACTTTACACTAATGTACTTTTGTGAACATTTGTGACAAGGATATGGAAGGCGCTCATCCATTGCTAGAACAGCTATAAAAGGAACTAAAACTGAGCTACACACATAGCAGTTGCACCCTGATCATCAAGTTGAATTTTCACCTTCATTTGCTAAGCAGAACACGCCAAGAGGGGAAAAGGTGTGTGAACATCTCAAGTGAAATCCCTTGTGCAAAGAAGCTGTTTTAGTTTCAAATTGCGTGAGGCTGTCTGCAATACAATTTGAGCCAAGTAATAACTCATCTTCTTTTAGCACACCACTAAACCTAAATAAAGCATGCTCAATACTAGTAATTGTAGCTATACCAGGAGCAGTGCAAAATAACTGGTGGTCTATCAGTGGATATTGGCAATAACAGCTGAACAAAACCTGTTGGGTTCAAAAGCAGTAGCCCTCATAAGGAATTCAGTATAAATCTGCAAATGGGAAATCAGGAATATTTGGTTGTCAGCACAGACCCCTCTATGACGCTTCATGGTCTGGACATTCTTTTCCGTCAATATAAGATCAGCATTAGACCGAAGGGGGCTGCGTTACTCACCTGTAGGCTTTCCAACACATGAGAGGGAACCCTGTTCAATCAGGGTTTTCATTCCCATTTTGAAATCCTTACTCCTGAGTAAGACGGGCCAATAATGCATTGTTCAGGAACTGTGCCTGTCCTGTATGAGCTCCAGGCTCACAGGGGAAGCCCAGCAATATCCCAGCCCCCTCCACCTCTTCCCCCCTTTTCTTCCTAATGTAACACTAATGTCTCAACAAATGAAACTGATCTGTAGAAAATGTAACTCGGAAAAAGAGACGTTGCACATACTTTTGTAAACCAAGAAATCTTTAATAAAAATACATTAAAAATAGTAATCAAGAATTCAAGCCACTCAGAGCACCTTCAGCACCTTGGAGAGCTCCCAGGGTGGGTCCTGCAAGCTGCTGTCTCTGCAACTAAAGCCTTTCTCATACATGTATTGGCAAGTAAGCTCTGCTTTTCCAAAGGAACTGGCTAACGGTTAAATGGCTCTCTTCTTATCTGCAGTCCTAAAAAATAAAATAAAAAATTCATATAGATATAAACTGCAAATCTATTTCCCCTACTTGGAGCAAGTCCCACTGTATTCACTGGTTCTTACAGCCGAAGCAGCACAAAACTGTTAGATGACCAAATGAATCAAAATGCCCTTTCTGCAGTTTCTCATACCCTCACATGCTTGTTAGGACTTAAAATCCAGGTTAAATGTATGGTTGAGGGGAGAGATATGCCTTCTCTGCCCACCTCTACCGCTGACAGCATGATTGTGCCAGGCCCCCAAATCAGTTTGGGGTCAGATCTTGTGTTGGGTTGTATCACGATCATCCTGAATCACCAGATTGGGCCCAAAATCAGATCAGGAGGCCATGCACATCCTTAGTTTGAATATAAGGCATGGATGTCACTTTGAATAGTTCTCTTAATCCCCCTGCCCCATAGCACAGGTGAGATGTTACTCTACTGTAACCTTTGAAATAATAAAAAATAAAATAAAAATAAAAATATTTTTTTTTATTTATAGCCCACCCTCCCCAGTCAAAACCGGGCTCAGGGCGGCTAACACCAATAAAATTACAATAAAACATAAAAAACAATTAATAAAAATACAGATTAAAACACAATATTAAAATTTAAAATGCAGCCTCATTTTAAGTAATCCATAAATCCAAACCATGAGGGAGGGTAAACACAGGGGTCAGACTAAGTCCAGCCCAAAGGCCAGGCGGAACAGCTCTGTCTTGCAGGCCCTGCGGAAAGATGACAAATCCCGCAGGGCCCTGGTCTCCTGTGAAAGAGTGTTCCACCAAGTTGGGGCCAATACTGAAAAGGCCCTGGCCCTAGTAGAGGCCAATCTAGCCACCTTATGGCTCGGGATCTCCAGAATATAGGGCTTTAAAGGTCAAAACCAGCACCCACAGCAGGGATAGCTTCCAGTGAGCTATTTTTCTAGAAAAAGAGGTGTCAGAACTGACCGTGAACGCCTCCCTTGTTCTCTTATAATGGTAATGGTGCCCACCTGAGAGGTGCCAGAAATGAGTTCTTGATAGTTCTAGCTGGGGGGGGGGAGCCCTGATAGATCCTAAGTTGCTTGGGAAGGGGAGGAAGAAGAGTGCAAAGGCACAAACATTATTATTATCATTGCCTCACATGCTGCTGATTTTGTAATGGTCATATTTATTTAGGTGAATGAATAGGGTCCCCCCCAAAAAAGCTATGTAATGATCCCCAGAAAATATTAACTCGCCACTGGGTATTCTGCATTCTTTTGCTCTCAGCTTGAAGAAATGGCCACAATGCAGAAAACATGGTGGACTCCTTGGTACATGGGATCACAAATTAATGCTTCTCTGCTTTTGTTTAAACTAGTCAGAAGTAAGGGAGTGAATAGCAACTGTCTCCAAAATGTTGCAACAGTTAACACTTGTGTATCTCTGTGTGGTGTTATTTCCTGCCTTCCGCAGGGATTTCAAGTGGAATGAAACTTTTTTCTAGAAGAGAATAGGCAGAGCTCATTGAAATGCATCAGAGCTCCTTGGGACTCTCACAGTGTTTCACACTAAGTGGGTTCCACTACTCTTGATATCTTTCATCTTCCCTCTGCCAACCCCTATCTAATTGTCAAGTGCTCAGAGATTCCCATCATCAGTGGCTGAGTCTGCTTTGTCACATTGCTGAAGTTCGTAAATCACTTTGCTGCAGGCCTGATAGATGAGACCCTCCTTAACACTTGGGAGAATATGTTCTCCCATTATCAATTATGAAGAAAAATGGAGGAACCTCCTTGTGAAGAACAAGCTGGCATAACTTGCAAGCAACCAAGCTGAATGCAGACCATCAGTATGGATGGGGCAGTGGTGGAATTGATTCAGTTCACATTTAAAGGTGAACCGGCCTATTTTGCAATTTCTGAAGCAATATGTGAGCTGAAACACAGCCCTCCTTGCACATTTACAGTTCTCATGTGCAAAATGCATATACTTGGCTCAGGGTTTCCCAAATTTGTGTCTCCGCCTGTTGTTCGACTACAACCCCCATCATCCTTAGCTAGCAGGACCAGTGCTCAGGGATCATGGGAATTGTAATCCAAAACATCTGGAGATCCAAGTTTGGGAAACCCTGCACTAGGGCAAAGTGTGAAGAAAAGATGTATTATATATGGAGAAATTTTATATGGAGAACATTTAGATTTTACTTTCTTGGGCTCCATAATCATTTCAGATGGTGACAGCAGTCACAAAATTAAAAGATGCCTGCTTCTTGGGAGAAAAGCGATGACAAACCTGGACAGCATCTTAAAAAGCAGAGACATCACCTTGCCAACAAAGGTCCGCATAGTTAAAGCTATGGTTTTCCCAGTAGTGATGTATGGAAGTGAGAGCTGCACCATAAAAAAGGCTGATCATCAAAGAACTGATGCTCCATATTGCTCCATCTTTTTTGCATTTACACATCTGTATGGATCACATAAAGAAGGCTGGTCGCCGAAGGATGGATGCTTTTGAATTATGGTGATGGAGGAGACTCTTGAGAGTCCCACGGATTGCAAGAAGATCAAACCTATCCATTCTGAAGGAAATCAGCCCTGAGTGCTCCCTGGAAGGACAGAACAATCTGACATCACACATACCCATCCAGTTTGTTTTGCAAATGCACCCTCACCCTGCTCCCATTATTGTGGAGGATCATGGGACCCACAACAATGGGGTGTGAGTTTCAAGTCCACCTTTGTGTTCTATGTTTTCCTCCTCACAAAATGAGGTACAATAAATGTTATCTGTCTAGAACAAATATTGACAATTTCCTCCTTGGTTGACTTGTTGTTGTTGTTGTTTAGTCGTTTAGTCGTGTCTGAGTCTTCGTGACCCCATGGACCATAGCACGCCAGGCACTCCTGTCTTCCACTGCCTCCCGCAGTTTGGTCAAACTCATGTTCGTAGCTTCGAGAACACTGTCCAACCATCTCGTCCTCTGTCGTCCCCTTCTCCTAGTGCCCTCCATCTTTCCCAACATCAAGGTTGACTAATATGATAGAATTTTTTTTCTTTTTAATGATCTTTATTGGTTTTACAGATTTTCCAAATTTCACCATACATACCTTATTTCTTTTAACCTTATTACTTTAACTCTAAACAAATTTGTACTTCCCTCCCTCCTTCTTCTGGCTTCTCTATATTATTTGTGTATAGTACTTTTCTATGTATGTTGTAAATTTTATCCAATCTCTTTGGAATGCTTCATTGCTCTGAAATACCACAGTTGAAGAATGGCAGTGGAAACTCATGGAGTATGCAGAAATAGCAAAATTGACTTGAAAAATCAGAGAACAGGGCAAACATGGTAGAAATCTTTGTCTGTGTTATGAGAATAGTAGTAGTAGTAGTAGTAGTAGTAGTAGTAGTAAAATGTAAATCTCCCTTAAATCCGCTCCTGCCGGCAGCCATTTTTCTGGTGACGGTTTGCCCATCTATGGGCACCAGAAAATGGCCGGCGCTGGAAATAGCTTCTACGCATGCCCGACGGCCATCTTGGAGGTGGCCACATGGCCACCCCCAAGATGGCCGCTGCCATGCAGCCACCCCAAGATGGCCGCCGGACAACTTCCGGTGCAACTTCCGGTGCCACTGCTGCTGCTAATCCCGTATTTTTCTGCGGGAGACTTGGCAGGTATGATCCCATAGGCTGGCTGTATGTAAGGAGGCAGGCAGTGAGGGCTGGCTGAGAGCAGACTGAGGTGGGTCCAGCAGTGGCCCATTTACCCAAATTGACCAGCGTCTACTGAGTACTGGTGTTTCTGTTCCTGCATGCTGTTTGAGAATCTTGAGGTCTGTTCAAGGATCTTTCACAATTTTGCATTGTTCCTCCAGGCTCGTACGTAGCAAGCAGCCTTCCATCCCCGAAGTCTCTTTGAATGTTGATGTACCTCTGCCAGTTTAATAAGGCATGGATATCCTTGCAATTGCCTTGTGTCAATGTTACCTGTTACATGGCTTAATGGCCCATGAGGAAGAAAAAGGAAGGAAGGGGGGAGTGAAAATGGCAGTACATTGGTGGGGCTAAGGATAATGAGCTACCAATTACTGCCGAAGAACGCAGCCACAGAAATATAGTAATTAAATGTTCTGTCTTGTTAAATTAATTGATCACAATGGGAAACAGGCACTCTGAAAATGGTGCACTGTAATATCTTATTAAAGAAGCCCTTCTAAAACAAGTCACATTTGCATGTGGCTAGCACTGCCTTTTGGTATGAATATTACAAAAGGCTTCCCTTCTGGAAAGAATTATGCAGCACAATTGGGGACTATACCATCTCTGCTTTTTGCCTGCTAGGCCATATTATCCTTTCCTACTTTTCTCTCAGAGACAGGCCTGTGCAAGAAGACTCAGAGCTCATCTTTCAGATGTATTTTCGCTGCCAAGACCCAGCTTTGGGAATGTGTTAAGGAACAAAGGTCATTCCCCTCACCATTGAATAACAAAAACCATTTTCAAACACCGTAGGAATAGAGGGCTGGGCTTTTGAGCCCGGGAATGTGGCTCACAGACGAGTTTTTTATTTCAGTACTTGCGTTTTTACAGAAGTAATTACTATTCACAAAATGGCTGAGGCAGCAGTAACTATTGCAGGCACTCCTATGGATTTGGTTGTGACCAGTGCTCCTCTTGCATGGAAATATTCAGCGTTTTGATGAAGGTGATGAGATTATGAGGAGGAATTCAAAGTGTTGGTGTTGACCTTTAAAGCCCTAAACGGCCTCGGTCCAGTATACCTGAAGGAGTGTCTCCGCCCCCATCATTCTGCCCGGTCACTGAGGTCCAGCACCGAGGGCCTTCTGGCGATTCCCT
Source organism: Zootoca vivipara (assembly GCF_963506605.1). NCBI lineage: Eukaryota > Metazoa > Chordata > Lepidosauria > Squamata > Lacertidae > Zootoca > Zootoca vivipara. The sequence continues at coordinate 9,921,479 of NC_083285.1, forward strand.
CGCTACGAGAAGCCAAGTTACAGGGAACCAGGCAGAGGGCCTTCTCAGTAGTGGCACCCACCCTGTGGAATGCCCTCCCACTAGAGGTCAAAGAGAACGACAATTACCAGACCTTTAGAAGGCATCTTAAGGCAGCCCTGTTTAGGGAAGCTTTTAATGTTTGATGAATTTCTGTATTTTAATGTTTTGTTGGAAGCCGCCCAGAATGGCTGGGGCAACCCGGCCAGATGGGCGGGGCATAAATAATAAATTGTTGTTGTTGTTGTTGTTGTTGTTGTTGTTGTTGTTGTTGATCTGTTTGCTCTTCAGTTAAAGCCCAATGCAGCTTAAATCCAACCAAGTTTACTCCTCAAACTGAAAATATGACTATCTCTGAGAGAGGGAAAAGAAGAATATGTCATGCCCATAGCTGACAAATTCCGGCCTGAGAAATAAGGGACTGGACCGGAAGTAGCAGACCGGAAGTAGCGGTGCCGCCATTTTGGAACTGGCATGCTCAGAAGCTACTTTGGATGCTGCTCTGCCCTGTTCCAAAATGGCCTCCCCACCAGAAGTCATGCTGCAGCTATTTTGGAACTGGGCAAAGCAGCATCAAAAGTCGCTTCTGAGCATGCTCCACCCAGTTCCAAAATGGCCGCCACACCAGAATAAACCGGGGGGAAACAA